>NC_142009.1:334030110-334330110 GCF_049901735.1 Notechis scutatus | reverse complement strand
AGTAAAAAGTTCCAAGGAAAAGAAACAAAAAATAGAAGAAAAATAGAAGAAGAAAAAATAAGAATATCATAAAGAGAAAATCTGTCTATGTATAAAAGTGAAATATCTCTCACGCCTCATCACAAAATCTCCAGAACCATAAAGCCTACAAACTTGACATTTGGCACGTCTGTTCCTCTTGGCGTCTAGGTGCTCACTAAGAAAGGATTTTTTGAAATGACCATCAAAGCATTATATTTCATATATGATTATTATTAACATGTTCTGATGCTAAGTTCTACTCCCCCTCCCCACCTGAAAAGAAATCTGTCCCAAATGCAAAACACAAGCAGAGGAGAGGGAGTTTCAGTTTCAGAGCACCAAGCAGCTTTACTACAGAACAGTTGTGCTAAGCCACGCCCAGGCTCCTTGCTGTCTCCTTCTTGCTCACACAGCAAATACTGTTTCAGTTTCCAAACAGCCCTCAACTCTCTCACACACTGACAGGATGCTAGCCAGATGAATACCAATGGATGCTGGTAGGCAGAGGCAGAAATTTTTCCCCCTTATTTTCCTCCCCCAAAAACGAATCCCCACCACATAGTTTCGTAGCAAAGCACGGGTATCGAGCTAGTAAATATATAAAGTGCCTTCCAACCTTCATCATAAGTAGTGGTAGTCCTTGACTTACAACAGTTCATTTAGTGACTGTTCGAAGTTATGACACTAAAAAAGTGACCTGACCATTTTTCATACTTACGACCTTTGGAGTTACGTGGTTAAAATTCAGACGCCTGGCAATTGGTTCATAGTTATGACCATTGCTGTGTCCCAGGGTCATGTGATTCTCCTTTTGTGACCTTCTGACAAGCAAAGTCAACGGGGGAACCAACTTCACTTAACAACTGTGGTACTAACTTATCTACTGCAATGAGTCACTTAGTAACTGTGGCAAGAAATGTCATAAAATGGGGCAAAACTCAGCAAACACCTCACTTAACAACAGAAATTTGGGACTCAATTGTGGTCGTAAGTCAAGGACTATCTGTATAAACACATTTAGCAACTCTTCACCCTCTTTAAAGTTACAAACGTTTATCTCTTCTTCCCATATCATCTACCTATTTTTTAAAACAATCCATACAACATTATCTTTTCATTCCTGCTGTTAGCAGAAAATGCAAAAAAGGTAGCTAGAAATAACAACATATTTTAACGTTGATCAGATAAATCCACTTTGTATTCCTTTCTTTTTCTTCTAAAAACCTTAAAAACGTTGTCCTAAGGTGTCTTTCCATTTCTTCTTTGTCCCACAGCACAGAGTTCAAAACAAGGCTTGAACGAGTCTTTTTTGGTAAATCCAGTAGGAAAAAAATATATATCTTGGTTTTGTCATTTGTATTTCCTTTTTAAATGTTAAAACTTCAGTCAATTTCTTCTATAGATCCAGTGAAACATCCTTTTCTAAATCATTATCTTAGCCTGTCAGTTGTAAATCCACTTTAATACTATCTCTACCTTGTCAGATAAAATTTGTTCTGCATCTGACATTTCTTCAATAACATCTTTGGGAGATGGTTTATTTACAGAAACAGACATAATTTCTCCCATTGTCAGTACTGTGACTGTCAACTATTTTCCGATTCCTTTCTTCAGAAGCTTCCCTTTTCACACTTATGGCCGTTTTTCACACTTACCACCATGGCAGATGGTGAAGTGAGTTCTGCCCCATTTTATGACCTTTCTTGCCAACACTGCTAAGGGAATCACTGCAGTTTTTAAGTTAGTAACACCGTTGTTAAGTGAATCTGGCTTCCCCGTTGACTTTCCTTGTCAGAAGGTCGCAAAAGGGGGATCGCATGACCCCGGGATATTACAACCGTCATAAATACATGCCAGTTGCCAAGCAGCCAAATTTTGATCACGTGACCATGGGGAGGTGGGGGGGTGCTACAACAGTCGTAAGTGTGAAAAATGGTTGCAAGTCAGGGATGCTGTAACTTCAAACGATCGCTAAATGAACGGTTGCAAGTCGAGGACTCCATGTATAATACCGTAAAAGCACCCCAAACCGAACCAGGAGAACTGTCAGGACTCCGGCAGTTGCCCTAATTATCATGAGCCTCGAGCCAAACTTCAAAAACTTCAAAGGATTTATTTAGAGCTAACATGTCGGCATGAACCTGTATGAAGCCGATTCTGAGACACGTAATTCACTATCCCCTATGATCCTGTTTTCCCCCACCCCTCTGGGTGTATCATAATTCATATTCTCCAACAAACACCTTCATAGCTGAGAGTCATCAATCACATTCTCCAATTAGGGATTTTCGATGGCAAGAAATTCCGGTAGCTTAGTTACAATCTTTGCAAGGTAAGAGTGGAATGCACTTTTGGTGCCGCACTGCTCCTTCAAATTCACATATCCCCCCCACTGTTCATGGCAACTCTAAAACGGGCATAGAAATGCTTTACGAGTTGACAAGAACATCGTCCAGTTCCAAGCTCTGAGTTTGAATCGAGTGCCCCTTTTCGGCGAGGAAGCGCCTTCTCGAACTCAGCATTCGTCTTCCCCAGGGGTCGGCAACCTTAAACACTCAAAGAGCCACCAAGGTCCTAACCGGAAGGCCTCACCACCAGTTCAATTCTGGAGCCGACCAGACTCTACGACGCTTCCCCCACCATAGAGTCTCTTCCGAGCGCGGCGTCCTTTTTCCTCTACCTGTCCTAATCAAAAGTCCTATCAATTGTGGAGCCGACCGGCAATAGGGAGCCGCAGCAGAGGAGATGAAAGAGCCACATGCGGCTCTAGAGCCGCCGGTTACCGACTCCTGGTCTTCCCCGTTTGCAGTTGGCTTCCCTGCTGGTTAATCAACCCCTGGGCTTGAGTTGATTAATCTACGGGCAGACTTTTATTGTCTCACCAGATTGAAAAAGACGGAGAGACGGCTGTCAGGGCCATTAGCCCATGGAGATTTGCCTTGGGGGGGGGGGAGGGGGAAATAAAAAAAATGGAAAGAGATTCACACCCGAATAAATTTCCACCCAATTCCTCCAATTCTTTCTTCCGTCCCCTGGAACCTCCAGCTCTGCAAAATCCACGCCTTATCGCAGCTGTACAGCTCAAAACAAATTGGAGGAAGGTGGTTTTTTTTTCAGATTTGATTTTGTGTCTCTCCCCCCCCACCCCACTTCTTAATTATCATCTCCTTCTCTCGCTGCCCCCTCTGCGAAATGATTTATTAAGCAGGGTTGGCTCTGAGCCGTCTCTCGTTTTGCTCTGATCTGGGGGAAGAGATAAAGACCCTGACTTGGGCAGGTGGGAGAAAGAGAAGAGTCCGAGAGATTAAATTTGGGGGAGGGGGCATCATTGGCTTAAATTGCCTTCTCTCTCTCTCTCTCTCTTTCTCTCTCCCTCCCTCCCTCTGCCTCCAGAATTTACCAGCCGTTTCCAGTGCTGCTAATTCAATAACCCACTCTATAATTATTCCATAATAAACTACTATTATCCGAACATTCGCTCGACAGCTGTGATTGCCTCCCGGCGTAGGAAACCAGGCTCCCCAGAGGGGTGGAAGTGGGGCAGCCTCCGGGAAGGGGGGGGGGAGCAGCACGCCATTCAGCCCCCTCTTCCACCAAGGATTTGGCAGGAGCGAACGAGGAAGCAACCCCCATCCTTTCTCTCTGTCTCCCAATTTCTGTCTCCCTCTCTTTCTCTCTCTCTCTCTCCTTCATCCCTTCTCTCCCAACTTCTCTATCTTTCTCTCTCTCCCAATTTCTCTCTTCCCTTCTCCTCCACTCTCTCTCAATTTCTTTCTCTTCTCTCTCTCTCCCAATTTCCCTCTTCCTCTCTTCTCTCATTTTTTTATCTCTTCCTCTCTCTCTCCCTCCCAATTTCTCTCTTTCCCCCCTCCTCTCCTCCACTCTCTCTCAATTTTTCTCTTTTCCCACTATTTCTCTCTCTCATTTTTTTATCTTTTCCTCTCTTCCTAATTTCTCTATCTTTTTCCCTCTCCCAATTTTTCTCTCTCCCCATTTCTTCTTTCCCTCTCTTGCGCTCTCTCTCACTCAATTTCTTTTTCTTCTCTCTCCCAATTTATCTCTTTTTCCTCTCTCCATTTTTAATCTCTCTCCCAATTTCTCACTTTCCCTCTCTTCCACTCTCTCTGTTTCTTTCTCTTCTTCACAATTTCTTTTTCTCTCTCTCAATTCTCTCTCTCTCTCTTTCTGTATGCACAGTCAATATTGGCTGATCATGCATATTTGGAAACCACAACTATGCTAATAGCTCCGAGTTAGTACAAGTAGGACTTGACTTACAAACTTTCATTTAGTGATCGCTTAGTGTATTTTTATCCGATTTTGACATGTCTCTTGCCACCGTTGTTAAGCAAATCACTGCAGCGCTTAAGTGAGTAACACGGTTGTTAAGTGAATCTGGCTTCACTGTAGACTTTGGTGTTCAAAAGGCTGCAAAAGGGACTCATGTGACTCCAGGACATGGCAGCCGTCATAAATATGAACCAAGCATCCAAATTTTAATCACATGACCGTGGGGATAGTGCAATGGTCGCAAGGGTAAAAAACCGTCATAAGTCACTTTTTTCAGTGACGTTGTAACTTCAATCACTACATGAACTGTTGTAAGTCAAGGACTACTTTTGCCTTTACATTTTTTCCATTTTTCTTCAAGGCAGTGACGGTGTCTGTGTGTATAAATAAATATCAATAAACACTTGATTTAACAGACGTCAGTTTAGTGGAGTTCAGAGGTAACGAAGTTTAACCTTATGCGCACAATATAATTAAACAAATAAGAAAGCTATTAGGTAACTGTGAGTTCTAGGCCTTCAGGCATGAAAGCAAATATATTTTACAAATAAATAAATAAATCATAAAGGAAGGAAAGAAGGAAGGAAGAAGTGGGGAAGAAGGAAGGAAGGAGTGTGCGGAAAGGAAGGAAGGAGTGGGGAAGAGAGGTAGGAGAAGGAGTGTGGAAGGAAGGAAGGAAGGAATGGGGAGAGAGGAAGGGTGTGGAAGAAAGGAGGAGGGGAGAGAGGAAGAGTGTGGAAGAGAGGAAGGAAGGAATGGGGAGAGAGGAAGGAAGGAGTGTGGAAGGAAGGAATGGGGAGAGAGGAAGGGTGTGGAAGAGAGGAAGGAAGGAGTGGGGAGAGAGGAAGGGTGTGGAAGAGAGGAAGGAAGGAGTGTGGAAGGAAGGAAGGAAGGAATGGGGAGAGAGGAAGGGTGTGGAAGAGAGGAAGGAAGGAGTGGGAGAGAGAGAGGAAGAGTGTGGAAGAGAGGAAGGAAGGAGTGGGGAGAGAGGAAGGAAGGAGTGTGGAAGGAAGGAATGGGGAGAGAGGAAGGGTGTGGAAGAGAGGAAGGAAGGAGTGGGGAGAGAGGAAGGGTGTGGAAGAGAGGAAGGAAGGAGTGTGGAAGGAAGGAAGGAAGGAATGGGGAGAGAGGAAGGGTGTGGAAGAGAGGAAGGAAGGAATGGGGAGAGAGGAAGGGTGTGGAAGAGAGGAAGGAAGGAGTGGGGAGAGAGGAAGAGTGTGGAAGAGAGGAAGGAAGGAATGGGGAGAGAGGAAGGAAGGAGTGTGGAAGGAAGGAATGGGGAGAGAGGAAGGGTGTGGAAGAGAGGAAGGAAGGAGTGGGGAGAGAGGAAGGGTGTGGAAGAGAGGAAGGAAGGAGTGTGGAAGGAAGGAAGGAAGGAATGGGGAGAGAGGAAGGGTGTGGAAGAGAGGAAGGAAGGAGTGGGAGAGGGAAGAGTGTGGAAGAGAGGAAGGAAGGAGTGGGGAGAGAGGAAGGAAGGAGTGTGGAAGGAAGGAATGGGGAGAGAGGAAGGGTGGAAGAGAGGAAGGAAGGAGTGGGGAGAGAGGAAGGGTGTGGAAGAGAGGAAGGAAGGAGTGTGGAAGGAAGGAAGGAAGGAATGGGGAGAGAGGAAGGGTGTGGAAGAGAGGAAGGAAGGAATGGGGAGAGAGGAAGGGTGTGGAAGAGAGGAAGGAAGGAGTGGGGAGAGAGGAAGAGTGTGGAAGAGAGGAAGGAAGGAATGGGGAGAGAGGAAGGAAGGAGTGGAAGGAAGGAATGGGGAGAGAGGAAGGGTGTGGAAGAGAGGAAGGAAGGAGTGGGGGAGAGAGGAAGGGTGTGGAAGAGAGGAAGGAAGGAGTGTGGAAGGAAGGAAGGAAGGAATGGGGAGAGAGGAAGGGTGTGGAAGAGAGGAAGGAAGGAATGGGGAGAGAGGAAGGAAGGAGTGTGGAAGGAAGGTAGGAGGGGAAGAGAGGAAGGAAGGAGTGGGTGGAGAGGGAGGAAGGAAGGAAGGAAGGAAGGAAGGAAGGAAGGAAGGAAGGAAGGAAGGAAGGAAGGACCACTGAGCAAGCTGCAATTCTATGCTCGTGTTGGTGACCATGCACCAGCACAGTGCACGCTGGTGCCTCCGTATAGAAGAGCTGCTGGACGAGGCCACCAGTTCTCCCTCCACCTTTTCCCAAAAGCCCCGTAAAAGGCCAGGCCTGATTCGATGAATCACGTCTCTGCAACCAGCACACACCTAATAAAGGCCCTTTGCAAATGCACAGGTTTTTTTTTCCCCCAAGAGAAACTTTGGGAGAGGCAGGGAAACGGGAAGAAGCATTAATTCCATATCTTATTATTATTATTATTATTTTTGGCTAGCTCCAATGTTCTCCTACTTACCTTCCCAGCTGCTAAAATATTCCTTCCTTCCCAGCCTGGACAAGAAGGGGGCGGGGTGTAGGAATACCCTCCAAGTCTCCCCTAACGTGGAGCCCTCGAACCCTGTTTCCAGCGCTCGGCGACAGTATCTCAAATCCCGCCAGGCGCACGGCCAGGAACTGCCAGATGCCTGCAAATCCCAACTTGCCCCAAAGTGAGGACGAAGGTTTGCTAGGAGTCTGACACTGCCAGGAAAATGGGCCTGTCGGGGATTGCAAAATCTATGTTTAAAAAAAGGGGAGGGAAAAAGAAAAAAGGGCCCCCCGGGCTGTCTTAGTGGCTTGCACACACTCACTCACACTCACACACACAGAGTTCCCAGGCTGCACACTTTCAGGATCATTCAGAAAACGTAAATGAGGTGGTAATCAGAAAGGTTACCTCCTCGTTTATTATTTTCTGAATCGCAGTATGTGGGTGGATTTGTTGGAGTCCTGACACAGTAATTGTGAGGGGGATCTTGGAGTCTTAGTGGACAACCAGCTAAATCTGAGCCAGCCGTGTGCAGCAGCAGCCAAAAAAGCCAATGCAATCCTAAGTTGTATTAACAGAGAGATATAATCAAGATCAAGGGAGGGACTAATACCACTCTATAAAGCCTTAGTAAGGCCACACCTAGAGTACTGCATCCAGTTTTGGTCACCACATTATAAAAAGGATGTTGAGACTCTAGAAAAAGTGCAGAGAAGAGCAACCAGGATGATCAGGGGACTGGAGACTAAAACATATGATAAACGGTTGCAGGAACTGGGCTTGGCTAGTCTAGTAAAGAGAAGGACCAGGGGAGACAGGATAGCGGTCTTCCAGTATTTGAGGGGCTGCCATAGAGAGGAGGGGGGGTCAAGCATTTTCCAAGGCACCTGAAGGCCAGACAAGGAACAATGGATGGAAACTGATCCAGGAGAGATTCAACCTGGAAATGAAACTTTCTGACAGTGAGAACGATCAACCCATGGAATAGAAGTTGCCCTCGGAAGTTGTAGGAGCGCCATCACTTGAGACTTTCAAGAAGAGATTGGACTGCCATTTGTCAGAAATGGTGTAGGGTCTCCCGTTTGGGCGGGGGGTTGGACTAGATGACCTACAAGGTCCCTTCCAACTCTGATTATCTATTATCTGTTATATTTTAAAATCAAGATCCTAAAGTATGCTGAGATGGACAGATTAACTTTAAAAAGAAAAGAAAAAGAAGACTCAGAATACTATTTGATATGGAATAGATTTTATGAGTGGCTTAAAACAAGGGGTAGAAGTTAGAGGAAGGAAGATATAGAACTGTAATTGTTATAAATATTAAAAATGTGAATGAGTTAAATACAAAGAATGGGAACTGTATTGTAAGGGAAATGTAGTATTACTAGAGCTGTTAATTTAGGTGTTATTACATTATGAGTATTATTATTATTACTAGGAAATGGACAATATTTTTACAATATTAGCTATGTTTTTTTGTAAATAATATATCTGGACAAAACACTGTATTCAAAAAAATGTTTATGAATAAATCAAATAAATAGATAAGATAGATAGATAGATAGATAGATAGATAGATAGATAGATAGATAGATAGATAGATAGATAGATAGATGAAAACATAAAGCACCTGTTAGTCAGACAGCCACCAGATTTTAAAAGTGAACAATTGCAGGAAAAAGCCATCGACAAAACGTTGATTCGAGACAAAACTCGCTTAACAAATGTTTCACTTAGCAACCTAAATTCCGGGCTCAATTGTGTTCATACACCAAGGACTAACCTGTACTTGCTCAGATTGGAAATTAGAATTCTGCTGAGGCAGCCTAAAACCAAACACAAAACGTGGTCTAACCTTTCCCAGGCAGAATTCAAGAAAAATAGGGATTGAAAAGTAAGTTAGGACTAGTGGTTAATGTTCGAAAGCAGGAGATCATGAGTTCAAGTCCTGCCTTAGCCATGAAAGCCAACGGGGTGACTTTGGGTCACACACAAGGTGAAGGTGAGTTCTACTCCCACCTTAGTCATGAAAGCCAATGAGGTGACTTTGAGCCAATCACCAGGAGATAGTGAATTCTAGTCCCTCCTTAGGCGTTAAAATCGACTGTGATTTTGGGCCAATCACTAGGAGATGGCGAGTTCTAGTCCATCTTAAGACATGCAAGCCATTTGGGTGACTTTGGGTCAACCTCACCAGGAAACGGTGAGTTCTAGTCCCACCTTAGTTATGAAAGCCAAGGGGGTGATTGTGGGCCAATCTCTCTCTCTCTCTCAGCCCAACCAACCTCACAGGGTTGTTGTTGTGGGGAAAAGAGGGGAGGGAAAATACCAGCTATGTTCATCCCCTGAAGGTATTATCTTTTTATCTATATATATAAAAGTGAAATGCCCCTCACGCATCATCACAAAATCTCCAGAACCGTAAAGCCTACAAAACTTGACATTTGGCACGTATGTTCCTCTTGGCTTCTAGGTGCTCACTAAGAAAGGATTTTTCGAAATGACCATCAGAGTATTAGTATTTCTTATATTATTAACATGCTCTGATGCTCAAGAGTACTACTCTCCCTCCCCACTTGAAAAGAAATCCGTCCCAAATGCAAAACACAAGCAGAGGAGTTTCAGTTTCAGAGCACCAAGCACCTTTAGTACAGAACAGTTGAGCTAAGCCACGCCCAGGCTCCTTGCTGTCTCCTTCTTGCTCACACAGCAAATACTGTTTCAGTTTCCAAACAGCCCTCAACTCTCTCACACACTGACAGGACGCTAGCCAGATGGAATACCGATGGATGCGGGTAGGCGGAATTTGTTTTTCACTTATTTTCCTCCCGAAAACCTAAGCCCGACCCCATAGTTTCGTGGCGAAGCACGGGCATCCAACTAGTTTGTAAATATAACAAAGGCCGAGTTATTATCTGTAAATAATAAATAAATAAATAAACAAAACAGACATTTCAAATACCCTCTCTTCAATATACCCACCCTCCCCAATTTTGGAAGGGCATGTTGAGTTTCCCATGATTCCCTGCGGCCTCACAAGATCTCCTTCCCAATTCCATATCTGGCAAACATTGAGAGAGAAATAGATCAAGGCAGCAGCCATCGGATAAATAAGTCACTCCTTGCCTGAGGCTCAAATCACTTATGGAATTGATACCTACACATTTCATTGCACAACGCAAGCAACTGTCAAAGCAACAAAGGGGAAAAAAATAAACTGCGGGTGTTTTTTTTCCCCCGAGAAATCCGCCCCTCCCCCTTAAAAGTGGCCATCTTGCCATCCACCCCAAATCCGACCAACATCCCAACAAGGCCACAGGAATACAAGGAGTCCTCAACTTAGGACCACAACTGAGAGTACAACATGTCTGTTGCTAAGTGAGAAGACCATGTTTTGGCCCTGTTTTATGCCCGTTCTTGCCACCAAGGGTTATGTGAATCACAGCAGTCGTTAAGCGAGGGACGCCGTTGTTTAAGCGAATCGGGCTTCCCCCGTTGACTTGGCTTGTGACCGTGGGACGCTGCGGCCATCACAAACACGAGCCCATCTGCCGAGCGCCTGAATTTTGAACCACATGACCGTGGGGAATGCTGCAACGGTCGTTAAGTGTGGAAAACAGTTATAAGTCCCTTTTTCCAACACTCAAAACAATCACTAGTTGAAGTGTTGCAAGTCAACGACTGAACCATATCTTTCCAATTGTTTTGAGAATTTGAGAATTGTAAGTTCTCCCCGAGTCCCTGGGATGGGTTGCACAGAGTTATTGAAAGGAATGAATGAACGAACAAACAAACGAATGAATGAATGAAATTCCTGCAGACGGGGTGGAACTTTATTTCTGAAAACTTAGGGAGAACCCCGTTGCTTCGTAGGAATTCATGCAAGCACCAAAACCAAGGGGCCTCAACTGGATTAAATTCCCTCTCCAATTTATTTTAAGAAAACATTCTTGGAATTGCATCCCCTGGATTTTATTTAACCCTTCATGGCAGGCCCTTCCCCTCCCTGAAATAAATAAATAGATGGGGCGGATCAAGAAAAAAAAAGGCAGGGGTCATCTGCATTAGATAGGACTTCTCGGTCAGTCAACAATTCTTCCTCTGGATTTGTTTTTTTTGTCTTATGAAAAAAAAGCACAACAACATGCTGTACCAATTTAGAACTGTTAAATCAAGTGTCAAAAACTCCTAAGCTGCCAGAGGGCAGGAAAGAGTTCTTTTGCGTCTCTCTGCTGCCCCTTGGTGGCCACATGGAAGATAACAAGCCAGGTACAAATATATTCCTGGACTTACAACCATTTGTTTTGTGACCATTCGAAGTTACAACAGCACTGAAAAAGGTGACTTACAACCGTTTTTCACATATCCAACCATTGCAACTATCAGAACACTAACTTCTATTCTATTCTATTCTACTCTATTCGGCAATTCTATTCTATCCTTATTTATTCTGTTCTGTTCTATTCTGTTCTCTATTTTCTATTCTACCCCTATTCCTTATTCCCTATCCTATCCTATTCTATTCTATTCTATTCTATCCTTATTCATTCTGTTCTGTTCTATTCTGTAATTCTATTCTGTAATCCTATTCTATCCTTATTCATTCTGTTCTGTTCTATTCTGTTCTCCATTTTCTATTCTACCCCTATTCCTTATTCCCTATTCTATTCTATAATTCTATTCTATCCTTATTCATTCTGTTCTGTTCTATTCTGTAATCCTATTCTATCCTTATTCATTCTGTTCTGTTCTATTCTGTAATTCTATTCTATCCTTATTCATTCTGTTCTGTTGTTCTATTCTGTAATCCTATTCTATCCTTATTCATTCTGTTCTGTTCTATTCTGTTCTCCATTTTCTATTCTACCCTATTCCTTATTCCCTATTCTATTCTATAATTCTATTCTATCCTTATTCATTCTGTTCTGTTCTATTCTGTAATCCTATTCTATCCTTATTCATTCTGTTCTGTTCTATTCTGTAATTCTATTCTATCCTTATTCATTCTGTTCTGTTCTATTCTGTAATTCTATTCTATCCTTATTCATTCTGTTCTGTTGTTCTATTCTGTAATTCTATTCTATCCTTATTCTATTGTTCTATTCTATTCTATTCTATTCTATTCTATTCTATTCTATTCTATTCTATTCTATGATTCTATTCTATCCTTATTCGTTCTTTTCTATTCTATTCTGTAATCCTATTCTATTCTTATTCATCCTGTTCTGTTCTGGGGTTGCCTGATAGTGAAAAACAGCTGTTTCTTTTTGGCTGCCATTCTAAAGACTCCAACTCCTATCCCTATCATCTGAAAGGTTTAAAATAAACCAAGTCTGGTTAGATAAAACAAAGGAAGACATTGATGAAGGATTCAGATTTATACACACATCTGGACAACAGCAGGCTGAGCAAAGGTTGATTAAAGGTGCTTTCCCGAATGCATATAATTACTGTCCAGATTTAGTTGCCTATGTAATCTATGGTTTTATAGGGGAGAGCAGTAGATTAAATCTTAGCCTGCAGGCCTCAGAAATAACGCTGAACCACAAATGATTATGTGAGAATGGGCAGCAGAGAAATCGAAGAAGAAAATAAACTTTCTTTCTTTGATTCTAAGCTATTTATGGAAAATGTTTAATTCTTTTCTGGCTAGGATAAATAGCAGTGTTGGGTTTCCTCGACAGGCAGTCCTTGACTTACAACCACAACTGGGCCCAAAAGTTCTGAGGCTAAGCAAGACAGTTGTTGAGGGAATTTTGCCCCATTTTACAACTATTCTTACCACCGTTGTTAAATGGATCACACTGAAGTCATTTAATAACACGGGTTTTAAGGGAATCTGGCTTCCCCAATTGACTCGGCTTGTCAGCGGGTTGCAAAAGCAGATCCAGTGGATCACGTGACCCTGGAATGCTGCGACCGTCATAAATATGAACCAATGGCAAAGCCTCTGAATTTTGATCACATGGCCAGAGGGGTTGCCGCAACAGTCGTTAAGCGTTAAAAACATTCGTTAAGTCATTTTCGACTGAAGTTTCAGTGCTGTCGGAACGGAATTAATTAATGGTCCTTAAATGAGGATGACCTGTACAGGTGATCCTTGACTTACGACAGTTCGTTTAGTGACTGTTCAAAAATTGTAACGGCACTGAAAAAAGTGACTTATGATCGTTTTCACACTTACGACCTTTCCGGCATTCCCAGGATTTAAAAAATTCAGACACTTGGCCACTGATTCACCTTTATGACGGTGGCAGCATTCCAGAGTCGCGCAATCCACTTTTGCGACCTACTGAAAAGCAAAGACGATGGGGAAGCCAGATTCACTTAACAACCATGTTGCTAACTTAACAACGGTAGTGATTCACTTAACAAGGGTAGCAAGAAAAGTCGTAAAATGGGACAAAATTCCCTTAACAAATATCTCGTTTAGCCACAGAAATTTTGGGCTCAACTGTGGTCATAAATTGAGGACTACCTGTATTCTTAATGTTTGCCTTATGGAAAAAATTTGCCATTGTGAACCAAACCTGGGTAAGTATTTCAACCAAATTCTCCCAATTTTCTCTGATCAGAAAAGTAAAATTAAAGACTTTTACCCCTTAAGCAGTAAAAATGAATAAATAAATTGGAATTTTCTGCAATGCTGACCAAATCACATTTCTACCCCAATCACTAGCTGGGATATTTGAGTGACATTTTATTAAAAAGCTGCATCTCATTACAATTTAGAATCCAGAGAGATTTTTTTTTTTTTAAAAAAAAAGACCTATTCTCTATTCTTTAATGCTTTTAAGAAGTAGCTTCATAAATAGAAAAAAAAAGAGTGGTAGTATAAAAAATGCTCCATTAATTTTAGTGCATTATTGAAACACTCTGGACAAAAGATCCCTCTGCGCACGGGTGAGGAGAAAGGATGCAGTTTGGTGAAAATTGTTAGAAAATGAAACTCTTGACAGAATAATAGCTGGAAGCAGGGTTGGGATTCAAATTGTTTAACAACCGGTTCTGTGGGTGTGGCTTAGGTGGTAGGAGTGGCTTGGTGGTCATGTGACTGGGTGGACATGGCTTGGTGGTCATGTTATTGGCTGGGCGTGGCCAACTCAATATCGCTCACATCGAGGCACGCATCTCCTCGCCTGGCCTCTCATGACTGTGGTGGGGATGCTGCAAGTCGTAAGTGTGAAAAATGGTCATAAGTCATTTTTTTCAGTGCCATTGTAACTTTGAATGGTCACTCCACACAAGCAAAGTACCAGCAAAGGAGGGGGGGGAAACTCCAGAGACGTTCCAGAGACAGGAAGTCTAGTCCTGCCAAGAATGTAAAAAGGGTTAATGGAGAGGCAGTTTCTGTAAGCAACACCAGAATGTTTCTTTCCTGCCTTCCTTACAGGATTAGGCCAGTAAAAATTTCTTCTAACAACCGGTTCTCTGAACTGCTTAGAATGTTAACCGGTTCTAGTGAATAGGTGCGAACTGGTAGAATCCCACCCCTGGTTGGAAGGGACCTCAGAGGTCTTCTAGTCCAACCCCCTGCTCAGGCAGGAAACCCTCTATCATTTCAGCCAAGTGGTTATCCAAACTCTTCTTTAAAAAACTTCCAGTGTTGGAGCATCCACAACCTCTGGAGGCAAGTCGTTCTAATCTTAAACACAAATATACAACACTCACTATGGTTCACTGAGTTGAAAAATGGAAGGAAGGAGAAACAGGGAAGAGAAGGAGAGTGGGAGGGAAGGAGGAGAAATAGAAGGAAAAGAAATGGAAAGGGAGGGAAGGAAGGAGGAGGAAGGAGAAATAGGGAAGGAATGGGAAGGGAAGAAAGGAAGGAGAAATAGAGGGAAAAATGGGAAGGGAGAGAGGGAGGGAAGGAGGGATGGAGAAAGGATGGAAGGAAGGAGAAATAGAGGGAAGAGAAATGGGAAGAGAGGGAGGGAGGGAAGGAGGGAGGAAGAAAGGATGGAGAAACAGAGGGAAGAGAAATGGGAAGGGAGAGAGGGAGGGAAGGAGGAAGAGAATGGAAGGAAGGAGAAATAGAGAAGAAATGGGAAGGGAGGAAAGAAAGGATGGAAGGAAGGAGAAATAGAGGGAAGAGAAATGGGAAGAGCGGGAGGGAGAGAAGGAGAAAGTAAGGAGAAATTGAGGGAAGAGAAATGGGGAGGGAGGGAGGGAAGGCGGAAGGAAGGAAGGAGAAATAGAGAGGAGAAATGGGAAGAAGAAGAGGAGAGAGAAGAATGTGTGCTGTTTTTCTTTTTCTCTCTCCTCTTCTCTAAGATACTAATAGGTCACCTTTTAATTTTGGGTCATTCTGGTGCACTTTTGAATGTTTCTAGCAAACAATGCGCTGCTTCTAAAATATACATTCCTGGCACATCACAGCATTTCTTACGAAAAGGGGCAAAGTAGAAATTAACCCCCCCCCCTCTTGGTCTACCCAGGTCAGCAAAAGTTCATCGATTAAAATAGCTTTGAGTTGCTTTAAAAATACACCGCATAGCGAAGCAAAACACAGGGAATTTTCCTTCAATATGTGATTTACTGAGACGAAATTATTATACGCACCGAGATGGGGAAAAAAAAAAAATTGACACTAACCACTCTGGAGAAAAACGGTTGGTGAAGTTTGAGAGAGTTTGCTGAAATTGATAAATTGAGATTTTTTTATTTTTTTATTAGGAAAATGGGCTATTTTATTGATAATTGGAATTGATACACACCAACACTGCCACTGCCTTGAGGAAAAATGGAAAAAATTTAAATGCAGGTAGTCCTCGAATTACAATAGTTCGTTTAGTGACCGTCCGAAGTTACAACAGCGCTGAAAAAAGTGACTTATGAACGTTTTTCACACTTACGACCATGGTCATGTGATTTACCTTCAGATGCTTGGCAACTGACTCACATTTATGATGGTGTCCCCAGGGTCAAGTGATCCCCTTTTGCGACGACCTGGCAAAGCGAAGCCAATGGAGAAGCCAAATTCACTTAACAACCGTGTTGTTAATTTAACAAGTGCAGTGATTCGCTTAACGAATGTGGCAAAAAAGGTCATAAAATGGGGCAAAACTGACTGAACGAATTTCTCACTTAGCAATAGACATTTTGGGCTCCATTGGGGTCATAGTTTTGAGAACTACCTGTATGATCTGTTTGCACTGAAATAAAAAAAAAAATGACTTTGTGATCTCTGGTTTTGATGATTGGGCAAGAAAAATCTACATATATAAAAGCAAAATGCCACTCATGCATCATCACAAAATCTCCAGAACTGTGAAGCCAACAAACTTGAAATTTGGCCTGTTATGTTCCTCTTGGCTTTCTCACTAAGAAGGGATTTTTCTAAATGACCATCAGAGTATTAGTATTTTGTATAGTATTATTATTAACACGCTCTGATGCTAAGGAGTTCTACTCCCCCTCCCCACTTGAAAAGAAATCTGGTCCAAAGGCAAAACACAAGCAGAGGAGTTTCAGTTTCACAGCAACCATGCAGCTTTAGTACAGAACAGTTGAGCTAAGCCATGCCCAGGCTCCTTGCTGTCTCCTTGCTCACACAGATTACTGCTTCAGTTTCCAAACAGCCCTCCACTCTCTCACACACTGACAGGACGCTAGCCAGATGAATACCAATGGATGCTGGTAGGCAGAGGCAGAATTTTTCCCCTTTATTTTCCTCCCCAAAAATTAAGCCCCACCACATAGTTTCATAGTGAAGCACGGGGATCGAGCTAGTTATAGATATTGGAGCGATATAACTTTAGAGAGAGGGGGGATTAATATATATTTGTACTTCTGCCATGAAGAATGCCTGAAGCCACTTTTTAAATATACATTTTTTCTTTCTTTTCTGTTTTTCTTCAATTGTTTTTCTTTTCTTTACTTTTGCCCCCCAGGACTGTTACAATTGTGACTCTGCAGCTTGCTTCATTAAGGACTAGAAACATACACCGAGAATCTCTGCTTGAAGTCTCCCGGATTACAGCAACTTCAAACTTCTCTCCCTGTCTCACTAAGGACTAGAAGCACATGCCGAGCAACTATGCTGAAGCCCCCTGAATTGCTGCAACTTGAGACTTGGCTCTCTGTCTCACTGAGGACTAGAAACTTGTGTTTTTTCTGGAACTCTGAGAAAGGATTCCTGGAAAAAACAGATATTCCCAAGATATTAAAACACATGCACATAGATGCACAGACACAGAAAGGGAGGGAGGGAGAGGGGAAGAGAAAGAGGAAGAAAGAGAGGAGATGAGAGAGAGAGGAGAGAGAGGAGAGGAGAGAGGAGAGGAGAGGGAGGGAGAGGGGAGAAATAGAGAGGAAAGAGGAGAGGAGAAAGAGGGAAAGAGGAAGAAAGAGAGGGGAGAGGAGAAAGAGGAGAGAGAAAGAGACGAGATGAGAGAGAGGGAGGGAGACGGGGAGAAGGAGAGAGGAAAGAGAGGAGAAAAAGAGAGAAAGAGTGAGGAGAGGAGAAAGAGGGAAAGAGGAAGAGAGAGGAGAGAGAAAGAGAAAGAGAGGAGATGAGAGAGAGAGGAATGACGGGAGAGGAGAGGAGAGAAGAGAGGAGGGAGAGGGGGGAGAAAGAGAGGAAAGAGGAGAGGATAAAGAGGGAAAGAGGAAGAGAGAGGAGAGGAGAAAGAGGGAAAGGAAGAAAGAGGGAGGAGAGGAGAAAGAGGAGAGAGAAAGAGAGGAGATGAGAGAGAGGGAGGGAGAGGGGGAGAAAGAGAGAGGAAAGAGAGGAGAGGATAAAGAGAAAGAGAGAGGAGAGAGAGGAAAAGAGAAAGAGAGGGAGGGAGGGAGGGATATTGTGTGTCTAGCTCCCAATCCTTCTGGGTTTATTTCTAAGCTCCCGTTCTCTTTGAAAGTACAGTCAACAGAAATTTGCCTCAAAATCTTTCATTCCTGAGCAGATCAAAAGTTTCTTTATGCAGAGAATAAAACAGGCAGGTCTGCAGAGGGACTAGGAAGCTTTCCTTCTGAGAAAATGGCCTTATTTTTTGAGTGAAAGGAGAAGAAATGCAGTGGTGTGTGTGTGTGTGTGTGTGTGTGTGTGTGTGTGTGTGTGTGTGGCAGAGACAGAGAGAAGGAGAAGAATGACCCATTGTTCAGGTTCTGCTAACCAGGCATAATTCATCCTTCAATCCATGAATCACGGAAGGGGTGACTGCATTCACACGTGCCTTCTGAAGCCGGCGAAACACAGCCTCTAAATTTGCTGTTCAACCTGGGGCGAACTTGGCTCTTCCCTCGGCCAGACCCAACTTATCCTGTGGAAGCCAGGAACGGATTTGGTGGTTTGGATGCGGCACATAATCATAATCTTGGCATAACCTATGAGTTTTGTTAAGTTAGGAATAGCATGCTGTGTGAATCAGGTCAATCTTTCTTTCTCTCTCTTTCTTTCCCTTCCTTCCTTCCTTTCTTCTTTTCCTTCCTTCCTTCCTTCTCTCTCTTTCCTTCCTTCCTCCCACCTTCTTTCCTTTCTTTTCCTTCCTTCTTTCCTTTCTTTTTCTTTCTCCCTCCTTTCCTCTCTCCCTTTCTCCCTCCCTCCCTTTTTTCTTCTTTTCCTCCCTCCCTCCTTCTTCCTTCCTTTTTCTTTCTTTCTTTCTCTCTCTCTCTCTCTCTTTCCCTTATTTCTTTCCTTTCTTTCTCTTCTCTTCTTTTTTCTCTCCCTCTCCCTCTCGTTTTTCTTTGCTAAGCAAATGTAATCCCTAAGCAAGAGTTGAGAATCTCTACTAGAGCTCCGTTATTACAGCATCACTCTGAGCTCTCTGCCTCAATGAGAACTAGAAACTTGTCCCTTTTCCAGGTTCTAGAGAATCGTAGGAAAAGCAAAGATTCCCAAGGGATTAAACACACAAATACACACACACACAACACACACACCTTGCAAACTTTGAAAAACTACGGCTGGGTTTGGACCACATACTAAACACATAGGGAACTGGGACTCTTGTTGTGAGAACACACTGGCCTTCACAAGTGGTGTAACCTGGGCAGGAAGCCTTAATAGGAGTCTAATCCATCATGTGAGCCGCACTGTGGTGTTTCCTTAAACCAGGTTTAAAATCAGGAGTCTGGGAACTCTATTGCTGGCTCACCAATTTTAGTGAAAGCTTCTACCCGTAAAAGGTAGCCCCTGACTTACAACCAACAATTGGGACCAGAATTTCCATTGCTAAGTAACATGGTTACTAAGTGAGTCACACCTGATTTTTACAACCCTTTTTTGTCACGGTGAAGTGAATCACTGCAGCTGTTCAATGAATCATGCGGTCCTTAAGCCAATCTAGCTTGCCCCATTGACAGAAGCTACCCATGCCGACTGGGGGATGCTGGGAGTTGAAGTCCACCCCTCTTAAAGTGACCAAGTTTGAGAAACCCTGCAAGTTTGGGACCACAAGTTGTGTGAAAACAACATGTCCAACCCTGTGTCATGCCCCTGTTGGAGTCTGAATCCCAGGAGGAAGAGGAACAGCTGACAGGGAGTGGGAGTGTGGCTGTGGAGGAAACTGGGGAAGGGCACAGGCCGGCTGGGCATTCAGAGGAAGACCCAGGGCCACCCCCTCTTCATCCTAGGGCAGGCAGGGCGGAACGGAGAAGAGAGCAACATGGGTTGCGTGGCTTACGGGGGAGGAAAGGGCCCTGATTCCCTTCATTAGCCACACCTGGGAAGAGAGTTTAAAGGAGAGGCAGCTGAGAGCAGCGGTTGCTGGGAACAAACACGAGTTTATCTTGTGTTGACTTTTGCTTAGAATTCTTGCTCCTGCCCTGCCAGACTAATTACCTCATTTTGCCTTGATTGGACTTTAAGTTACAGTTTGTGTGTACCTTGTTTTGGACTTGATTCTTCACAGTCAAAGGCTGTTCCTGGAAGAGTTTTTCTCCAGCCAGAAGGTAACTTGGACATTGGGGGCAAAGTTGGAGCTAATAAAGGGACTCCTATTTATTATTTGACTGTGTTTCCTTTGTGCCACGCCCCGAGTCATCACACCCTCCCTGTTGTTTACCACACAACACAAAGGTGGAAATGATTCAAAACGATTCTGTACAGAGATAATTATTCTAATTACACGCTTGGAACATTAATTATGTTTAAAGGTGAATTAAGTTGGACTGCTGTTGCTGCAGTCAAATTAACTTAGATTCTGGCATCTTCACTATGTCCCGCACACGCCATTTTGTTTTCTGGGAAGGACACCAGACCAATATTTGATTGCGCAACCACACTGCAAAGTTCACAACGTCCTTTACACCAGAGGTGTGTAAAATTAAAATCTTGTGTAAAATTAAAATCCTCACAAGGTGGAGTCCTCGGATGTATGGGAACTACAAGTCCCAGAATTCCAACCTTGTTAGATTTTTAAAGATCTGTGAACTTCAACTCCCAGAATGCCTCAGACAGCATTCTGGGAGTTGAAGTCCACAAATCTTAAAAGTTAACAAGTTGGAATTCTGGAACTCGTAGTTTCCAGAACATATGAAGAACGGTTGCAGGAACTGGGCCTGGCTAGTCTAGGGAAGAGAAGGACCAGGGGAGACATGATAGCAGTCTTCCAATATTCAAGGGGTGGCCACAGAGAGGAGGAAGGGGTCAAGCTATTCTCTCCAAGGCATCTAAAGGCCAGAGAAGGAATAATGGATGGAAACTGAACAAGGAGAGATTCAACCTGGAAATAAGGAGAAACTTTCTGACAGAGAGAACAATCAACCCATGGAACAGAAGTTGCCTTTGGAAATTGTGGGAGCGCCATCACTTGAGACTTTCAAGAAGAGATTGGACTGCCATTTGTCAGAAATGGTGTAAGGTCTCCCGCTTGGGCAGGGGGTTGGACTAGATGACCTACAAGGTCCCTTCCAACTCTGATTATCTGTTAAATGCTCCTGCTTCACAGAGCCTGAACACACAGACAACACGCATGCACAAAATCTTCACATCCTTCTTTGTGTTCGTTTTTCTTTCCACCAGAGGAGAGAGAAAAAAAAACTCTGCTGTTTCAGTTTAAGCCTCCTGGAAACACAAAAGGATTGCAGAGCCCAACACTGGGAAACATCAAAGCGGCTCCCGCCATGCAAAAACACCCGAAACTGGGCCTTAAAAAGCCGCACCAGCCCAATGCGCTGACTTAGGAAAGCTGCAACAAAAAAGCCAATCCCATTTCGGGCTGGATCAGACTTTATGCTCAGGCAAAAAAATAAAAATAAAGATAGTGTTTGCAAAAGCCAAAAATAAAAGCCCTGTGGGATCAGAGGATCAAACGAGCCCCAAATTTTGACTCACAGGTTTGAGATCAACCAGAGGGAGTATATTTTAAAAATGCTGATTTTACTTTAAAAAAAAAATGGTTGAGAGCCACATTGCTGTGTCTGTGGTTCTCCGTTGGAAGTTTCAGACCGCCAGCCTTGTGGTCCAGGCAGGCTTTCCAAGATGGCTTGCTATTTTATAAAAAATTTAAACACTACAATCCTCACGAGGAGGAGGAGGCCTCGGAGGTGTGGGGACTACAAGTCCCAGAATTCCAAGCTGGGATGGCAAGAGGAAGTGATGCACTGGGCAAACAGGTAGTCCTCGATGTACGACCGTGTGAAGTTATAACTGAAAAAAAGGGACTTGTGTCTGGTCCTCACTCTTATGATTGTGGCAGTGTCCCCATGGTCATGTGATCAAAATTTGGGTAGTTGGCAATTGCCATATCTACCATACCTATCTATCTACCTATCTTTATATCTATCTATCTATCTATCTATCTATCTATCTATCTATCTATCTATCTATCTATCCATCCATCCATCCATCCATCCATCCATCTATCATTTATCTATCTTGGGTATATACATCAATCCATCCATCGTATCTACCTACCGTATCTATCTACCTACCTATCTTTATCTATCATCTACTTATCTATCTCTATTCATCCATCCATCCATCCATCCACCATATCTACCTACTCTCTCTCTCTCTCTCTCGATCTATCCATCCATCTATCATTTATCTATCGGGTACATACATCAATCCATCCATCGTATCTACCTACCGTATCTACCTACCTACCTATCTTTATCTATCATCTACTTATCTATCTCTATTCATCCATCCATCCATCCATCCATCCACCATATCTACCTTCTGTCTGTCTGTCTGTCTGTCTGTCTTTCTGTCTGTATCTATCTATCTATCTATCTATCTATCTATCTATCTATCTATCTATCTATCTATCTATCTATCTTGGGTATATCCATCCATCCGTCATCCAGTCCATGGCAAATAGGGACAAACTAGATGATCTCTGAGGATACCCTCCAAACCACAAGTCTGTAAATTCTATGAGATACAGGTAGTCTTTGACTTACGACCACAGTTCAGCCCCGAGCTTCTGTTGCTAAGCAAGACAGTTGTTATATGAAATCCTGCCCCATTTTACAGGGTTTCTTGCTGTCGTTGTTAAGCGAATTACTGCCATTGTTAAGCAAGTATCTCAGTGAATCTGGCTTCCCCATAGACTTTGCTTGTCAGAAGGTTCCAAAAAAAGGGATCGCATGACACACACCCCCCACCCAGGATGCTGCAACCGTCATAAATATGAAACCAATTGCTAAGCATCCGATCCGTCAAAATTCCAGTCCATTAATAGATGTATTAAAAGAAGTCAAGTTATTCTCCAAAGCCCCTGAAGGCAGGACAAGAAGCAACCGGTGGAAACTAATCAAGAAGAGAAGCGACCTGAAACTAAGGAGAAATTTTCTGATAGTGAGGACAATTAACCAGTGGAACTACCTGCCTCCAGAAGTTATGAATGGTCCAACGCTGGAGGTTTTTAAGAAGAGGTTGGATAACCATTTGCCTGGAGTGGTGTAAAGGCGAGGATCCCCAACCTCTTTTAAACGCCCTTGTTGATTCGACATCAGCTGGGCGCTTCCCATGACCAGTGCGAAAATCGCTAGGCGCCGCCATCCTTATGGCGAAAAGGCTTCCGGTGACGTCACCGAAGCGCTGACCCGTCATAAAAGATATGGCGGCGCCAACGCACTCTGGTGAGCTTTTCGGGTAGAAATGGCTTTCTGCAGAAAAGCTCACGGCACTGACGCCGCCATCTTTTATGACGAAACAGCGCTTCGGTGAGCTTTCTACCCGGAAAAGCTCTTGACCATTTTTGCAAAAGCAGGGGGTTGGACCTAAGAAGACCCTTCTGGTGTAAGGTTCCTGCCTAGGCAGGGGGTAGAAGACCTTCAAAGGTCCTACCTCTGTTATTCTATTCTATTCTATTCTATTCTATTCTATTCTATTCTATTCTATTTCTATTCTATATTTTATTTATTCCATTATATTCCATTCTATATTCCATTCTCTTTTCTTCTCTTTTTCTCTCTTCTATTTCTATTCTATTTCTATTCTACTTCTATTCTATTTCAAAATAAAACCGACCAGAAATATACAAATCTAATTTCCTCACCATCACAGAAGTGGACTATCCTGGCCTCCTCCTGAGATCGTTTTCTTAAATTTTCCAACTCTTCCTGAGATCTCCTGGTGGCCTCCTCTCCAAGGCCAAATAAAGCCCTCTCTGTTCTATTAGCCTGAAAAAACGCCATCAGCGATTTCAGGTAGCATCTGAACGCCCTCGGGGAAGGCTCCCAAACAGCGAAAGCAGGCTATGGAACCTCAGAATGGGGGCTAGAAAAGGCTACAGCCGGCACGCCAAAGCGTTCCACACTCCCAACACATTGTTGCAGGCAAAAACCTTACACACAATCCAAGACAATCGCATGCCAAGGGACGCTGAAGCTGCCCAGGCAACTAAGGGTAAAAACCAAGCCCCAAAATACATGCCTTCCAGCCCTAAGAAGCACACTTAAGCACAGTAATACCTGGAGGCTTATACTGGCATCAGAGATTCAAGGCATCTTGTGTACACACACACACACAGCTCTGTATCCCCCCTGGCAGCTGATTTTCAGCTGTTGTCGTTGTTTATTTAACTGATGGCCAATTCTGGGTCCAATAAAACAGCAAAGAAGGGGCAACAGTTGTTGTTCAGAGTGGAAAATGGACGAAGGGGGGGAAAAAAGAAAAGAAAAAAGAAAAATGCAAACCATTTTCCAAACGGCTTCCCAGCTGTTGAAAAAAACAAAAAACAAAAATGCAGATGGAGACAGACAGAGGGCATTTTCCTCTCATCGTTTCCCATTAATACGATTATTATGGTTCCTCGCCCAGCCAGATGTTCAGATTGGATCTGGTCATTTAAAAAAAAAAAAAAAAAAATTTGGGTCCCACATTCCCAAGGACCTGCTGCGGAAGGTGTTAACACAGGTAGGGTCAGCGTTCCAGAAAACATCCACTCCAACCAATAACTCCAAGACAGACATCCTCTCCATGGTTCCTTTTATTTATAATATTTATAAATATTTATTTATAAACTGGCACATCTGGGGAATCCCTAATCTGAAAGTTCCGGGCTTCCTAGCAATAAAACTCCAAAATCCATCCCCCTGCACCCATCATCGCATCACATGCCCCAATCACTATCCGTCCCAACTTGAGACTTTCTCTCACCCAGGTGCAGAAATAACATGACCTTGACTTAGCAGAAAAAGTGCTATTATGTCTCATCACATATACTCCAAGAAATTCCCTCCTCCCATTTTCCCAGACTGAAGAATGTGGAAGCGCCTGGTGCTAATATGGCTTCCAAAGCTGACAGGTAAGTCCCTGACTTAACAACCGCAACGGAGCCCGACATTTCTGTCGGTCGGGCGAGACGGTTGTTAAGCAGGGTTGGGATTCAAATTGGTTTACCACCGGTTCGGTGGGTGTGGCTTGGTGGGTGTGCTTGGCACGGGCGGAGCAAACAGCTTTCCTCCCGACCTTCTCCCACACTCTCCCTGTCTCTTCAACAGCTGACGTTGCAGCAACCGGCTGTGCTGCCACGATGCAGCCAAGCATCAAAAGCAGGAAATAAAGGTCAGTATACAGCTGGGGCAACCCAAAGGCAGAAACTCAAATTAAATTTGGTTTAAGAGTGCCCCAATTGGCAGAGGCAAAATGACAGCTCGTCTCTGCTGGGTTCCGGCCTCACGTCCCCAACACACTGAGAAAAGTAGAGAAAAGGAAAGCCCTACACTTAGGCAAGAAAAACCAAAAGGACACATATAGACTGGGTGAAACCCGGCTCAATTGCAGGAACTGTGAGAGGGATCTTGGAGTCTTAGTGGACAACCAGCTAAATAGGAGCCAGCCGTGTGCAGCAGCAGCCAAAAAAGCCAATGCAATCCTAAATTGCATTAACAGAGGGATACAATCAAGATCAAGGGAAGTACTAATACCACTCTATAAAGCCTTAGTAAGACCGCACCTAGAGTCCTGCATCCAGTTTTGGTCACCACCCTATAAAAAGATATTGAGACTCTAGAAAAAGTGCAGAGAAGAGCAAGCAGAATAATTAGGGGACTGGAGACTAAAACATATGATGAACGGTTGCAGGAACTGGGCCTGGCTAGTCTAGGGAAGAGAAGGACCAGGGGAGACAGGAGAGCAGTCTTCCAATATTTGAGGGGCTGCCACAGAGAGGAAGGGGGTCAAGCATTTTCCAAGGCACCTGAAGGCCAGACAAGGAATAATGGATGGAAACTGATCCAGGAGAGATTCAACCTGGAAATGAAAATTTCTGACAGGGAGAACAATCAACCCATGGAACTGAAGTTGCCCTTGGAAGTTGTGGGAGCATCATCACTTGAGACTTTCAAGAAGAGATTGGACTGCCATTTGTCAGAAATGGTGTAAGGTCTCCTGCTTGGGCGGGAGGTTGGACTAGATGACCTACAAGGTCCCTTCCAACTCTGATTAACTGCTCCTGAATGTGGAGGTTCTACTACGGCATGGATTCTGGCATTCAGAAAAAGAGAAGCTGTGTAGAAGAGGCAGCCCTTCAGCCACACCACTGTGTAGGGACGTGATATTCCACAATATCCCTCCAACTTTCCTAAGGGTGCCTTCAAAAACTCACACCACCCAAAACAACAACAGCAAAAAAAAGAGAGAGAAAGAAACTTGGACAGATGTTTTCCCACGGTCATCCGGGTGGATGAAGTGGAAAAGAAAATTATTATCTGGCAGAGACCTCCCTATTTATTCTTCCTCCCCCCACCACCCCACAAAAATTAGATTTTTCACACGTGTCCCATGGGGATGGAGAGTAGGGAATAATAATTTAATGGTATTAATTGCACTCCTCACTTGGAGACGGTGATTCAGTGTTTTTCAACCTGGATTGCTTTAAGAAGGGTGGACTTCAACTCCCAGAGTTCCCTCACACAGCATACTTGAAGGATGGACTTCAACTCCCAGAATTCCCTGATCAGGACATTTTAAGATAGGTGGACTCCCAGAATTTCTTCTTCAGCCAACATGCTTTAAGAAGGGTGGACTTCAACTCCCAGAATTCCTCAATCCGCATGCTTTAAGATGTGCAGATTTAAAGTCCCAGAATTCCCCAGCCAGCATGCTTTAAGATGGGCGAAATTCAAAATTCCAAAAATTCTTCCAATAATACGTTTTAAGATGGGAGGAATTCAACTCCCAGAATTCCCCAGGCAGATTTGCTGGCTGGGGAATTCTAGGAGTTGAAATCCAGTCATCTTAAAGCATGCTGACTGGGAATTCTGGGAATTGAAGTCCATCCATTTTAAAGCATGCTGACTGGGAATTGAAGTCCATCCATTTTAAAGCATGCTGACTGGGGAATTCTGGGAGTTGAAATCCATCCATTTTAAAGCATGCTGACTGGGGAATTCTGGGAATTGAAGTCCATCCATTTTAAAGCATGCTGACTGGGGAATTCTGGGAATTGAAGTCCATCCATTTTAAAGCATGCTGACTGGGAATTGAAGTCCATCCATTTTAAAGCATGCTGACTGGGAATTGAAGTCCATCCATTTTAAAGCATGCTGACTGGGGAATTCTGGGAGTTGAAGTCCATCCATTTTAAAGCATGCTGACTGGGGAATTCTGGGAGTTGAAGTCCATCCATTTTAAAGCATGCTGACTGGGGAATTCTGGGAATTGAAGTCCATCCATTTTAAAGCATGCTGACTGGGGAATTCTGGGAGTTGAAGTCCATCCATTTTAAAGCATGCTGACTGGGGAATTCTGGGAACTGAAGTCCACTCACCTTACAGCATGTTAACTGGGGAATTCTGGAAGTTGAAGTTCAGCCATCTTAAAGCATGGCAACTAGGGAATTCTGGGAATTGAAGTCCATCCATTTTAAAGCATGCTGACTGGGGAATTCTGGGAGTTGAAGTCCATCCATTTTAAAGCATGCTGACTGGGAATTGAAGTCCATCCATTTTAAAGCATGCTGACTGGGGAATTCTGGGAACTGAAGTCCACTCACCTTACAGCATGTTAACTGGGGAATTCTGGAAGTTGAAGTTCAGCCATCTTAAAGCATGGCAACTAGGGAATTCTGGGAATTGAAGTCCATCCATTTTAAAGCATGCTGACTGGGAATTCTGGGAGTTGAAGTCCATCCATTTTAAAGCATGCTGACTGGGAATTGAAGTCCATCCATTTTAAAGCATGCTGACTGGGGAATTCTGGGAACTGAAGTCCACTCACCTTACAGCATGTTAACTGGGGAATTCTGGAAGTTGAAGTTCAGCCATCTTAAAGCATGGCAACTAGGGAATTCTGGGAATTGAAGTCCATCCATTTTAAAGCATGCTGACTGGGGAATTCTGGGAGTTGAAGTCCATCCATTTTAAAGCATGCTGACTGGGAATTGAAGTCCATCCATTTTAAAGCATGCTGACTGGGGAATTCTGGGAACTGAAGTCCACTCACCTTACAGCATGTTAACTGGGGAATTCTGGAAGTTGAAGTTCAGCCATCTTAAAGCATGGCAACTAGGGAATTCTGGGAATTGAAGTCCATCCATTTTAAAGCATGCTGACTGGGAATTCTGGGAGTTGAAGTCCATCCATTTTAAAGCATGCTGACTGGGAATTGAAGTCCATCCATTTTAAAGCATGCTGACTGGGGAATTCTGGGAACTGAAGTCCACTCACCTTACAGCATGTTAACTGGGAATTCTGGAAGTTGAAGTTCAGCCATCTTAAAGCATGGCAACTAGGGAATTCTGGGAATTGAAGTCCATCCATTTTAAAGCATGCCAACTAGGGAATTCTGGGAGTTGAAGTCCACACACCTTAAAGCAACTTGGGCTAAAAACCCTGCTCTGTCATATTCCTAAAATGTGGGTAGGGCCTTTTTTAATTGCAGCTGCTCAAATTAAAACCAATTTTAAACCTGCTCTCTCTCCTATTATGCTACCTTTAGGCAAGTAGCAACAATCCTCTGGTCAATTATCCTATTTACATTCCTTCAAGTTTGGCATGCACGGACTTTATTCCTTTTGATTGTGATGATATTAGAGCAGTTCGGTTGAATTCCACTATTTTTTTTTCCCTCTAGGCAAGACACGGGAGGTCATCCAGTCCAACCCACTGCAGTGTCTCTCCTTCCCTTGATCAGGGCCTATTAATCCGCTGATCTCCAGTTCTCTATGAATATATTATAGTTTATTTTGGATTGCTTTAGAAAAAAATAAGGCTGGGTTGGCTAGAAGTGGATCCGTATGAAATTGCAGCTAGTCCTTGACTTATGTCCACAACTGACCCCCAAATATGTGTTGCTAAGCAAGACAGCTAAGTGAATTTTGCCCCCACTTTTTGGCCCAGTTGTTAAATGAATCACTCTGGTTGTTAAATTAGTCACACGGTTGTTAAGTGAATCTGGCTTCCCCATTGAATTTGCATGGCAGGAGGTCACAAAAGGGCATCACACGACCCCTGGACACTGCAACCGTCGTAAATATGAGACACTTGCCCAATGTCCAAATTTTAATCATGGGATTTTGCAGAAGTATTAGAAACGTTGGCTACCTGGAGTCACCTGTACATGGTAAAAAAAAAAAAAAGGCAGCGTATAAATCTCCAGATTAACTCCAAATTAACAGAGTTGGAAGGAACCTTGCGGGTCATCTAGTCTAACCCCATTCCCCGTCCAAATCTTGATAGATAAATAAATAAATAAAAATGAGTTAAAACTGACAGGTAAAAATGCAAAGGGTTTCCCCAATGCAACTCTGCATGAATTTATCAAACTGAGTATTATCTTTTTGCATTAAGCAAGCCGAGATGGCTGAAACTTCTGCCGAACCCAGTAGTTAGTCCTCGATTTACAACAGTTCATTTAGTGACCATTCAAAGTTACAACGGAAGTGAAAAAAGTGACTTGGGACCCTAGTTCACACTTATGACCGTTTCAGCATCCCTTACGGTCACGTGTTCAAAATTCAAATGCTTGGCAATTGACTGATATTTACGAAGGTCACGTGATTCCTCTTTTGTGACCTTCCGGCAAGCCAGATTCACTTAACGACCGGGTGACTGATGTACGAACGGCAGTGATTCACTTAACCACGGAGGCAAAAACGGTTGCACAATGGAGCCAAAACTCATTGTCTCGCATTGCAACAGAAATTTATTTGGCACAGCCCAAATGTAGGGAAAGAAAAGATTCACTTAAACAACCGTTGTTATTAATGTAAGAACTGGGATGATTCACTTAACAACGGAGGCGAGAAAGGTCGTAAAATTGGGCCGCAAAACTCACTAATGTCTCACTTAACAACAGAACTTTTGGGCTCCATTGCGGTCCTAAAGCAAGGACTACCTATACGGAGACATAGGCGGAGTGCAGAAGAGCCCACCCTCAGAAAAGGAAGGCCTCAGCCCCCCTCTGCAAGAGACACCGTTCTTGCCCCAAGGTGGGGTATCCGATGTGGCAACCCCTGTGGTTATCTGGGCAGGAGGTTGAGCGTGGCACAAAGCTTCCTCTTAAAATGTGTGCTTTCCAGGCAAAATTAAAATTAAAATCAAAAGCAGGTGTATAACCTATGAGAAGCATTAAAGCAGTACTTTCGAAAGCTGGTTAAATTATCCAAAATTGGATAAAAGTGCTTTCCCCCCCACACACACACACCATTGGAAAATGATACACGAATCCATTAGCCATCACCCCAGGGAGACTTAAATGGACTTCAAAATTGCCACATGTATGAATATCTATCTATCTATCATCTATCTATCTATCTATCTACCTATCTATCTACCTATCTATCTATCTATCATGTCTGTCATCTCTCTCTCATCTATCTGCCCACCTGCCTATCATCTCTATCATCTCTCTGTGTCTATCATCATATCTACCTATCTACCTACCTACCTATGTCTATCATCTCCCTCTCATCTATCTGCCTGCCTGCCTGCCTACTTCCCTATCATTCATCCATCTGTCTATCATCTCTCTCTCTCTCTCTCTTCTATCTGCCTCCATGCCTATCTCTCTATCATCTCCCATCTATCTGCCAACCTGCCTACCTATCACTATAATCTCTATCATCTCTCATCATATCTACCTACCTACTTACCTATCTCTCTCATCTCTCTCTCATCTGCCTGCCTCTCTCTTTCATCTTTCTCTCATCTCTCTCTCATCTATCTGCCTGCCTGCCTACCTCCCTATCATATCTATCTATCTATCTATCTATCTATCTATCTATCTATCTATCTATCTATCTATCTATCTATCTATCTATCTATCTATCTATCTATCTATCTATCGTATCTATCTATCTATCTATCGTATCGTATCTATCTATCGTATCTATCTATCTACCGTATCTACCGTATCTATCTATCTATCTATCTATCTATCTATCTATCTATCTATCTATCTATCTATCCATCCATCCATCCATCCATCCATCCATCCATCCATCCATCCAGAAATCTACCTACATCTTTGCATTATTGCCAAAAACCGATGATTCATTGAAATGCCATCAAGGTCATTCAACACTGTTCAGTTTTACACTACAGGCTGTCCTCGAGTTACAACCATTTGTCCAGTGACCTTTCAAAGTGACTAACGGCCGGTCCACAGAGTTTGATAAGACTTTGTGAGAAGCGGTTTCGGTCATACAGGCAGTTCTTGAATTATGGCCACCATTAAGCCCAACATTTCCGTTGCTAAGCAAGATGGTTGTTAAGTGACTTTTGCCCTGTTTTACGACCTTTCTGGCCACAGTCATTAGGTGAATCACAGCCATTGTCAACATGGTTGTTAAGTGAATCTGGCTTCCCCATTGATTTTTCCTGTCAGAAGGTCGCAAAAGGGGATCACGTGATCCCCGGGACACCCCAACCGTCGTAAATATGTGTCAGTTGCCAAGCGGTTAAATTTTCATCACGTGACCACGGGGGATGCTGCAACGGTCATTAAATGTGAAAAATACTCATAGTCGTTTTCTTCAATGCCACTGTTAATTTCGAACGGTCACTAAATGAATTGTTGTAAGCCGAGGACTATTGGTAAAGGAGAAAAAGTTTGGGGAGCACTGGATTCAAGGAAGATTCCCCAGATACTACCAGTGGATTTAAGAAAGGCACAGGGTAGATGATATAAAAAGAACTGCGTGCATTTGTATTTAACCCATAATCATGAGGACTAGAAACCTCTTGTTTGGTTTTTTTAAGTAGTATTATCTATAAGTCAAAGGTACCACAGCTTGACGTTCTTTGTCTGGGATCCTGGAGAAAGAAACTAGTTCAACTCTTCACCCTGCGTCTAATTTTTGTCCTCCCAAAACCTACACATCCCAGCCAGTTTGGAGATTGAAAGGCATTTGGTAAGCAAAGGAGCGCAATACGCACCTCACACGCTGACATATTTTGAACAAGCTAAATTAATTCTTATGTAAAGCTTCCATTTTGCGCCCCCTCCCAGCCTCCCCTCCTCTTCCTCTTTTCCCACAAGCAGAGCTATAAATATCAACCAGTTAAGAAAAATGATAGAATATTCTGTCTTTTGAGAATTGAATACTGCTTTTCACAGACAGCCAAGGGCCTAATGTGAGGAAGAAAAAAAGGAAGGAGATTGATGGCAGGGAGAAGAAGGGGGGAAGGAAAAGGGAGAGATGGAGGAAGGGAAGAAGTGGGTGGGGGAAAGAAAGAAGGAAGCAAGGAAAGGCAAAAGGAAGGAAAGAAAGAAAGAAAGGAAAGAATGACAAAAGAAAGATAAGAGGAGGAAGTAAAAATGGGAGGAAGGAGAGAAAGAAAGAAGAGAGAAAGAGGGAAGATCAGAAAGGAAGGAAAACAGGAGGAAGTAAAAGGGGGAAGGAAGGAGAGAAAGAAGGAAGGAAGGAAGGAAGGAAGATCACAAAAGAAGGAAAACAGGAGGAAGTAAAAAGGGGGAAGGAAGGAGAGAAAGAGGAAAGGAAGGAAGATCAGAAAAGAAGGAAAACAGGAGGAAGTAAAAGGGGGAAGGAAGGAGAGAAAGAGGAAAAGAAGGAAGGAAGATCAGAAAGGAAGGAAAACAGGAGGAAGTAAAAGGGGGAAGGAAGGAGAGAAAGAGGAAAAGAAGGAAGGAAGATCAGAAAGGAAGGAAAACAGGAGGAAGTAAAAAGGGGGAAGGAAAGTAAAAAGAAAGGAAAGAAGGAAGGAAGGGATAGATAAAGAACTGGAAGAAGAGAAGTGTTTGATGGGCAAGAGATTGATGGGGATGGATAGATAAAAGGAAAGGAGGGAGTGATGATAGAAGAAAGGATGAGGAGCAGAGAAGCCCCCCCCTTTTTTTTGCTCAAACATTCAACCCTTCAGAGCGACAAAATCATATCCAAATACGGAGGGGAAGAAAAAGAGAGAAAAGATTGCTTTAAAAGAATAACTCCAATAAAGCCCCAAGCGACACCCTTTCAAATCCTTTGTCCCTCCTCTCGGCCTTTCTGGCTTCCCCCACCCCTCAACCTTTCGGGTCTCCCACCTCTTCTTCCCAGAACAAAGCCAGTTGGGGGGTTGGGGGGGCTGAAGGCCAAGCAACCCATGTCAAACTCATAAATCACAACTTTGTAAACAAACCTTCCCCCCCCTTTCACACAGGCCTGTGTGAAGGATCCACACAATCCAGCGCGCCTCCATCCAATTGCAGGCCTTGGATGGAGGCACTGAGCCTGCCTGGCAGGTCTCAAAACCTTTTCTCCGGACAAGATTTGCCTACTTCTGCGCAGGTAAGGCCACCAGGCCCTCTGCAAGTACACCTGAAACACACAAGAAGCAGCCTGAAGCCTGCGGGGGTTTTTTAGGGACTGTTATTTCAGCCACAAAAGGGCAGGAAATTGAAGATCAGTGACAATCACAGGCATCTCCTGAATTTTTCTCTCTCTCTCCTCTCCCTCTCTTCCCCCCCACTCTCCCTCTCCTTCTCCTCTTCCTCCCTCTCCATCTCTCCTTATTTCTCTTTCTCCCTCTCCCCACTCTCTCCTTCTCCCTCTCTCCCACTTTCTCTTCTCCCTCTCCTTTTTCTTTCTCCCTTATCTCCCCCTCTCCCTCCATCTCACTTTTTTTCAGTGCCGTTGTAACTTTGAACAGTCACTAAATGAAATCGAGGACTCCCCCTCATCCCCAACCAATGTGGCTTTTGTGGCTGGGGATGATGGGAACTGCAGTCCCACAGAGCCAAAGGGTGGATGGACGGGAATCAAGAACTCTCAACCCAGCACTCTGGAAAAGTTTATATATACCCTCCTTCTTCCCAGAAAACTCTTCCTTCTAACGTTTAAATGTCTGTTGGCTTGTTCAATTCTCAGTAACTGTATCTCCCCCACTTTTCTTGGTCGCTGAAATATTTGTGATTTTGTGGATCACAACGACACAGAACAAGCTTTTGCATTCAAAAGTTGAAAAGGCTTGGATTGCAAAGAGCAGATCCCTATTTGCTCAGGTCCATCAAGATTCAGAAGAAGACCGGATTTTATTTTGGGTTAAATAACTCACTTCTAGTGTTTAAATCAGGGGTCCCCAAACTTGACAGCTTTAAGACTTCTGGACTTCAACTCCCAGATTCCTCCTCTCAGTCATGTTAGCTCAGGAATTCTGGGAGTTGAGGCCCACAAGTCTTAAATTTGCCAAGTTTGGGGACCCTTGGTTTAAATCAATGTTTCTCATCCATGGCAACTTTTAGACGGGTAGACTTCAACTCCCAGAATTCTCCCAAATGGTTGGGGAATTCTGGGAGTTGACGTCCACTTGCCTTAAAAGTTGCCAAGGTTGAAAAACACTTATTTAAATCCTACAAACTAGTGATCCACCATCTTTTGTTCATTAATAGCTGAACAAATAACAGAAAGAATTTAAGATGCTGGTTGGAAGAGAGGAAAGGAAGCGGGGAGGAAATCAGTCTCCAGATTTTAAGCAAAATTTCCAACATTTTATTTGTATACCCACTCACCCTTCTCAGCCTTGCTGGAAATGTAATGCAAACCCACTCCAAATACATCCAAAGGATCAAATTCATTTCTGTGGTTGTTGCTAATATGTTTTGCAACAAAACCCGTGAATCCACGCCAGGCCCAATGAAACAAACCCTTGTTATTTTGCAAAAGAAAAAGAAAAAAGACTCAAAGAAAGAATACACACACACACACACACTGCACAGAATACAGAATCCTGCAATCAAAATGCAAAAGTTTTTTTTTTTTTCTTCCTCCACTTGGTTGCAAAAACCTCTTTTGTTTCTCCCCTCCACCTCCTGGAATTTGGGATATAAATGAGACAAAAGAGAACAAAAACAACAGCCATCCACACATGGATTTTCCCAAAGAAGAACTCATCTTTTTCTCTTAACCGAACAGAAGAAAAACCAAAAGACAAAAACCAAAAGGAAAGGAAAAGAAGAAAAATAAATAAAAAGGGAAAGAAAGAAAGGAAGGAAGGAAGGAAGGACGGACGATAAGAAAAGAAAAATGAAAAGAAGAAAAGCAAACGCAACCAATTAAAAGAAAATAAAAAAAACGGGCCGCAGGAATTCCTAGAGACCAACCCTCCCGAGTTTATTTTCTGCAAAATCATATTTTGATTTCTAGCATTGGGTGGCCAAATCCAGGAAAGAGGGGGCAGCCAGCCTTTTTCTGCCCTCCCCCCCCCACACACACATATGCAAAATGTTAACTGTCTCCTTTCTCCAGCTTGAAAGCAGGGGATTGGTTTAAAAGAAAACAAAAAAAAAATGGATGAGAGGAGAGGAATGGAGGAAAAACTGGAAAGAAAAACACAAACGGGGAGAGAGAGAAAGAGACAGAGGGGGCTGGAAGAAGGCAGAGGCGAAACGGTTCCTGCCTGCAAGTGAGAAAAAGTGGGGGTAAAATTTGCAAAATTTCTGCATCTCGCAGAGAGAGAGAGAGAGAGAGGAAAAAATGAGTTTGTCGGCCAAAGAAGTGAAAGGACAAAGAGCATTTTTTAAAAAGTATTTTTTTTTAAATTTAACGCGTTCTCGGTTGCAACGGGACTTTTCTCCCGGATCATCTTAAATTTCCCAACGGAAAATCCAAAAAGTTTGCTTTGGGCAAAGCAACAACCCAACCCAACTGGGGGGAAAAAAGGGGGGGGTGCAGGCAGGGACACCCCCCCCCCAAAAAAAAATTCTGGCTTGAAACCCACCCACCCACCCCCCAAAAAAGGGGGGAGGAGGAGGAAAAACACCCTTTCTGGATAGCCTGAGGATCTCCCATCTGCTTCCAATTAGAGAGGGAAACACCCTCAAATTTCCAAAGAAAAGGAGAAACCGGATTGAACGCCCGGGCTGGGGGCCTCCCCTAAAATCCGATTTGGCTCCAGGGAGCAGCCCCATTTTTAAAATAAATAAATAAAAACTTTGCAAAGGGAGAAAACGGGACGATAGAGAGAGAAGCGGCTCAGGGAGGCGCTGAAAGAAGCAGGATTCAAGGCAGAACCAAAAAAAACAAAAAACCTTAAAAATTAAATATATAGATATTTCAACCCACTCGTGATTTTTCAGCGTCCACTCCCAAGCCAGGAAGGATCTTCGCCCCCTCCCTTCTCCTGCAGAGATCTAAGCCACAACGTATCTCTTTATATATATATATATATTTTCCCCAAAAAAACAAAGCAACCATCAAAGCAACACAAAAGTAACTTATTCTCCAATTTACCCATCCAGTCGCAGAGCGCGGGGTCTTCTCGGCCCCTCCAGCCTCGCCAGAAAAAGCAAACAACCTCCTATAGTTCGGGTTAATCCAACTTTTGAAGGCGAAGCGAGTGGGAGGAGCTTACAGGGGGGCCCCACGGAGAAGGGGAGCGAGTGTGGGGGGGGGGGACAGCCGGGGAGGAGGGAGGGGGAAAGGGAGGGTTTTGGTTTTTTTTCAGGGAGGCACCTAAAAGATCCCAGCAGTTAAGTTTGCCATGCGGAAATATCCGATTTTTTTTTAAATATTGCATTTACAGGGATGGGACATTTAAAAAAAAAGGAAGGAAGGAAGGAAGGAAAGAGAGAGAGAAGGAAGGAAGGAAGGGAAGGGAAGGGAAGGGAAGGGAAGGAAGGAAGGAAGGAAGGAAACAGAGAGAAAGAAAAAGAAAGAAGGAAGGAAGGGGAAGGGAAGGGAAGGAAAGAAGGAAGGAAGGAAGGAAGGAAGGAAAGAGAGAGAAAGAAAGAAGGAAAGAGAAAGAAAAGAAGGAAAGAGAAAAAAAGAAAGAATGAAGGGGAAGGGAAGGAAAGAAGGAAGGAAGGGAAGAGAGAGAAAGAAAGAAGGAAGGAAGGGGAAGGGAAGGAAAGAGAGAAAGAAAGAAGGAAAGAGAAAGAAAGAAGGAAGGAAGGAGAAGGGAAGGAAAGAAGGAAGGAAGGAAAGAGAAAGAAAGAAAGAAAGAAAGAAAGAAAGAAAGAAAGAAAGAAAGAAAGAAAGAAAGAAGACAGGAAGGTGAAGGGAAGGAAAGAAGGAAGGAAGGGAAGGGAAGGAAAGAAGGAAGGAAGGGGAAGGGAAGGAAAAGGAAGGGAAGAAGGTGAAGGGAAGGAAAGAAGGAAGGAAGGAAAGAGAGAGAAAGAAAGAAGGAAGGAAGGGGAAGGGAAAGAAAGAAGGAAGGAAGGAAAGAAAGAAAGAAGGAAAGAAGAAAGAGAAACAAAGAAAAAGAGGAAGGGAGGGAGAAAGAGAGAAAGGAAAGAAGGAAGAAAAAAGAAAAAGAAGAAAGGAAGAAGGAAGGGAAAGAAGGAAGGAGAGAAAGAAAGAAGGAAAGAAGAAAGAGAGAAAGAAAGAAACAAAGGAAAAGAAACAGAAAAGAAGGAGGGAGAAAAAAAAAGGAAGGAGAAAGAAAAAAAAGAAAGAAATATTTCCTAATTGGGTTTCGCTCTCTAGTCTAAAACTATAGGTAGTCCTCTATTTACAGTCACAATGGAGGCTCCCAAATTCCTGGGGCTAAGCGAGGCGGTTCTTAAGTGAATTTTGACCCATTTTACGAACTTTCTTGCCACAGTCATTAAGTGGATCACTGCAGCTGTTAAGTGAGTCACAGGGAATCTGGCTTCCCCCATGGGCTTTTTGCTTGTCAGGAGGTCGCAAAAGGGGGATCGCGTAACCCTAGGACGCTGCGACCTTCGTAAATATGAGTCGGTTGCGCCAATCATCTGAATTTCGATCACGTGACCACAGGGATGCCGCGACGGTCGTTAAGTCCCTTTCTGCAGTGCTGTTGTAACTTCAGTCACTAAACGAACTGTTGTAAGTTGAGGACTACCTGTAGTCTTTTTTGCAAAATCGGCAACGTGAATCTGGGTGGACTTCAACTCCCAGAATTCCCCAGCCAGGGTTTTCTGATTTCATCTAGTGGCAGGAAGTTCCAGAGGCTTTTTCCATACTCATCTGGCTGGGGAACTCTGGATATTGAAACCCAACCAACTTCAAGTGGCCAACTTTGGGGAAAAAAAACACTGGTTTAGTCCCAGACTTCTGTTGAATATTAATCCAGTGGTGAGAGGTTCCAGGAACCCCCAGCACTGGCTGGGGAATTCTGGGAGTTGAAGTCCATCTGTCTTCAACTTACCATGGTTGAGAAACACGGCTCAGACATATGGAGGCTCTCCTTCATCTGATCAGCGCTGAACTGTGTGATTCAGGCCTGGTCTTGTACATCCTGCTGCAGCTCAGAGTGACAAGCTGACTTTTTGGATGGGGATGGGAGACTACCAGGAGATGCCAGCAGGCACGTTCCATTGGGAAGCCGAACGTTTAACTCAGAAGAAGCGAGAGCCACCTCTCTTCGGTATGTTATGAGGAAAAGTACAAGATCCACAAGGTACAATATACACCAATGGTGTAACCAAAACAATCTGGAACTGAACACACTCAAAAACGTAGAAATGGTGGTGGACTTTAGAAGAAACCCTCCCATACTACCACCTCTTACAATGCTAGACAATACAGTATCAACAGTAGAGACCTTCACATTTCTAGGTTTCATCATATCACAAGACCTAAAATGGACACCTAACATCAAAAACATCATCCAAAAAGCACAACAAAGGATGTTCTTCCTGCGCCAACTCAGAAAGCTCAAACTGCCCAAGGAGCTGCTGATCCAGTTCTACAGAGGAATTATTGAGTCTGTCATCTGCACCTCTATAACCGTCTGGTTCGGTTCTGCAACCCAACAGGACAGACACAGACTTCAGAGGGTAATTAGGACTGCAGAAAAAACAATGGCTGCCAACCTGCCTTCAATCGAGGACCTGTATACTGCATGAGTCAAAAAGAGGCTGTGAAAATATCTACAGACCCCTCACATCCCAGACATAAACTGTTCCAACTGCTACCCTCAAAACGAGGCTATAGAGCACTGCACACCAGAACAACTAGACACAAGGACAGTTTTTTTTCTCAAATGCCATCACTCTGCTAAACAAATAATTCCCTCAACACCATCCAACTATTTAGAAAGTCTGCACTACTATTACTATTAATCTTCTCATCACTCCTTATCGCCCATCTCCTCCCAATTGTGACTGTATGACTGTAACGTTGTCGCTTGTATCCTTACAATTTATACTGACTGTTTCCTAGTATGATTTAATTGCTTATTGTACTTTCTGACTATCATTAAGTGTTGTACCTGATGATTCTTGACTCTTGACGAATGTATCTTTTATGTACACTGAGAGCATTTGCACCCAGACAAATATCTTGTGTGTCCAATCACACTTAGCCAATAAAGAATGCTGTTCTATTCTTATTGTTTTCTAGTCTATTCTCTTTTCTATATTCTGTTCTCTATTCTGTTTTCTATTCTATTTTCTATTTCTATTCTATTTCTATTCTTTTCTATTCTATTCTCTTTTCTATATTCTGTTCTCTATTCTGTTTAATATTCTATATTCTATTCTATTCTATCTTCTATTCTATCTTCTATACTATTTTCTATTCTATTCTATTCTATTCTATTCTATTCTATTCTATTCTATTCTATTCTATTCTATTCTATTCTATGTTCAACTGAATGCGCAGGCTTCAGGAATTGAACTGGATTTGAGGTTTTAGCAAAATTGCAACATCAGCAAAGTTTGGCCAGGGAAGGCAATTGAGGGGAGGGGAATAAAGGGCAGTATCTCCTACTCTGGAGCTGTTTTCCCCACATGCTGCTGGGGAATCCTGGGAGTTGAAGTCCACCCCTCTTAAAGCATTCAAGCAACATGGTCGTTAAGCGAATCTGGCTTCCCCATTGACTTTGCCTGTCAAAAGGTCGCAAAAAAGGAACACATGACTCCCAGGAGACTGTGACCGTTGTAAGAATGAACCAGCTGCTGAGGGTCTGAATTTTGTTCACAGGATGCTGCAGTTGGCCATAAGTGTGTAAAATGGACATAAGTTGCTGTTTTCAATGCTGTTGTTACTTTGAACGGTCACTAAACGAATAGTCGTAAGTTGAGAACTACTAGAGTTCTCAACTGCTAGAGAAGGTCGGTAGCAAATGCTCGGCATGCATGCAAAACACACATTCACCGAACCGGTTGTTACACCAGTGGAATCGCATCCCTGGATTGGATGGATGGATGGATGATAGATAGATAATAGATAAAGATGGATGGATGGAGTAAGTAATGAAAGAAGGGGGAAAGAGAAAGAGAAACACAGAGAAAGAGAGAGAGAAAGTGAAAGAGGGAGAAAGAGAGAAAGAGAGATAGTGAGTGTGAGAGAAAGAGAGGGGGGGAAAAGAGAGGGAGAAAGAGAGAGGGGGGTGGAGAAAATGAAAGAGAGAGAAAAGTGTGTGTCTATGTGTGTGTGAGAGAAAGAAAGAAGGGCAGAGAAAGAAAGAGGGAGAAAGGCAGAGAAAAGAGAGAAAGTGAGTGTGCGAGAAAGCAAGGGAGGAGAAAGAGGGAGAAAGAGAGGACGCAGAGAAAGAGCAACTGCGTTCTCTTCGCTGATGATGTAAAGCTATTCAACACCACAGACAATACTGCTACCCTCCAAAAAGACCTTGACTATGTATCAGAATGGTCAAACAAATGGCAACTCCAAATCTCAACAAATAAATGCCCTGTCTTACATATTGGCAAAAAATATATATCAGAAAATAAAATACAGGCTGAATAGTCAAGACCTTGTTGATGATCCAAACTCTGTCAAGGACCTTGGAGTACTCATCCCAAATGACCTAAGTGCTAGAGCCCACTGTAACTACATAGCCAAAAAGGCATTAAGAGTCGTTAACCTAATCCTACATAGCTTTTTCTCTGGTAATATCATACTAACTAGAGCATACAAAACATTTGCTAGACCAATACTTGAATACAGCTCATCAGTCTGGAACCCACATTACATATCTGATATTAACACAGTTGAGAAAATCCAGAAATATTTCCACAAGAAGAGTTCTCCACTCCTCTACTCGTTGCAGAATACCTTATGCCACCAGATTCGAAATTCTAGATCTAGAAAACGTAGAACTATGCCGCCTTCGGTCCGATCTAAGTATAGTATATAAAATCATACATTGCAATGTCCTACCAGTCAATGAATACTTCAGCTTCAACCGTAACAACACAAGAGCAAACAATAGATACGAACTCAAGGTTAATCGCACCAAACTTGATTGCAGGAAATACGACTTCAGCAACAGAGTGGTCAATGCCTGGAATACTCTACCTGACTCTGTGGTTTCTTCCCCAAACCCCAAAAACTTTAACCTTAGACTGTCTACTATTGACCTCACCCCTTTCCTAAGAGGTCTGTGGGAGGGGCGTGCATAAGCGCACCAATGTGCCTACCGTTCCTGTCCTATTGTTTCTTTTATATATTTTTTATTTTTCTTATATGTATCCATGTATTCATGACTGTTTTTATTTATACCTATTATCTGGTAAGCAATTGACAAACCAAATAAATAAATAAATAAATCGGAGTCACTGTGTGTGACTTGGGAGTCTATGCAAATTTGTTCAAAGACAATAAACACAAAATTTATGTTGTTTTTCTCCTTCCTTATACAAGAAGCAACTGGTGGAAACTGATCAAGGAGAGAAGCAACTTAGAACTAAGGAAAAATTTCCTGACAGTTAGAACAATTAATCAGTGGAACAACTTGCCTCCAAAGGTTGTGGATGCTCCAACACTGGAAGTTTCAAATAAGAGATTGGACAGCCATTTGTCTGAAATGGTGTAGGGCTTCCTGCCTAGCCAGGGGGTTGGACTAGAAGACCTCCAAGGTCCCTTCCTTGTTATTCTATACTATTCTTCTATATTTGAAGCTTCAGAATGGGTCAGGCGAGAGGGCAATTGGATTTGTGTTAAAAACAAAAACCCAGCCCTAGGAACAAAAGAGAGAATGTAAATGAATAACGGTGGAACAAACGCGATCCTTTCTTTTTATTTATTTTATTTATTTGCATTGCCTTGCAACCTGGGAAAAGGCAGAGAGAGTGAGAAAGAGTTTGGCCTTCGGCTGAAAAATTTAGCCACTTCAGACACTTGGCTGACGTCTCCAAAATCCTGCATTCCTTGTTTTGGTCCCTTTGAAGAGGGTGTGTTATGATGTTTATATGTGTGTGTTTATGAGAAAGGAGGAAAAAAAATGTATCTGCAGGCAAAACCACGTATATTACATTCCTCATATTTCCCCTCCTACATTTTCTTTTTGTTTTGTGCCTGTTCCTGAATTAAGGACAGAAAGGGAAGGCTCTTAAAAGTGAAGTCCAAGGCAGTTTTAATTCTGGCACAGGGAAACACATTTCCACCCACGCAATTAAGTGTGCAAAGTTGCTCTGTGTGTGCAAGCACGAGGATTAAGCTGGTTTGATTGCATCCCAAGACGGAAAACGAATCCCCTCATCTGGGTGCAAAACCAATTTAATCTCTAACTTTGGTATCTCCAGTGGTGGTATTCAGCCGGTTCTGACCAGTTCTGGAGAACTGGTAGCAGATATTTTGACTGGTTCGGAGAACTGGCAAATACCACCTCTGGCTGGCCCCGCCCCTCCCCTTCCAGGAGCCCCCCAACAGGGCCCCATTTTGACTCCCAGGAGGCTGCAGGGAGGCCTGCTAGGCCCAAAACAGGGTGGGGGAGGGGCGACTTCAAGGAAGGAAGAAAGGAAGCCTTGAAGGAAGAAGGGAAAGAAAGAAAGAAAGAAAGAAAGAAAGAAAGAAAGAAAGAAAGAAAGAAAGAAAGAAAGAAAGAAAGAAAGAAAGAGGGAAGAAGAAAGATAAGAAAGGGGAAGGAAGAAAGGAAGGGAAGAAAGAAAGAGGGAAGGGAGGGAGAAAGGAAAGAAAGAAAGAAAGAAAGAAAGAAAGAAAGAAAGAAAGAAAGAAAGAAAGAAAGAAAGAAAGAAAGAAAGAAAGAAAGAAAGAAAGAAAAGAAAAGAGGGAGGGAGAAAGAAAGAAAGAAAAGGAGGGAAGGGAGAAAAAAGGAGAAAGAAAGAAAGGAGGGAGCAAGGAAGAGAAGGAGGGAGGGAAGGAGAAAGAAAGAAGGAAGGAAAAAAGGAAGAGGGAAGGGGAGAAAGGGAGGGAAGAGAGAAAGAAAGAGAGAGAAAGAAAGAGGGAGGGAGAAAGAATGAAAGATAAGGAAAGAAAGAGGGAGGGAGGGGAGAAAGAAAGGAAGGGAAGAGAAAGAAAGAGTGAAAAAGAGAAAGAAAGGGAGGGGAGAAAGAAAAAGAAAGAAAGAAAGAAAGAAAGAAAGAAAGAAAGAAAGAAAGAAAGAAAGAAAGAAAAGAAAGAGGAGAGAGGGAGAAAGAAAGAGAAAGAAGAGGAGGGAGGAAGGAGAAAAAGGAGGAAGAAAGAAATAAAGAAAGAAAAGGGGGAGAAAGAAGAGAAGGAGGGAGGGAAAGGAGAAAGAAAGAAGGAAGGAAGGAAGGAAGGAAGGAAGGAAGGAAGGAAGGAAGGAAAGAAAGAAAGAAAGAAAAGAAAGAAAGAAAGAAAGAAAGAAAGAAAGAAAGAGGGAAGGGAGAAAGAAGGGAGGGAAGAGAGAAAGAAAGAGAGAAAGAAAGAAAGAGGGAGGGAGAAAGAATGAAAGAAAGGAAAGAAAGAGGGAGGGAGGGAGGGAGAAAGAAAGGAAGGAAGAGAAAGAAAGAGTGAAAAAGAGAAAGAAAGGGAGGGGAGAAAGAAAAAGAAAGAAAGAAAGAGGGAGGGAGGGAAGGGAGAAAAGAAAGAAAGAAAGAAAGAAAGAAAGAAAGAAAGAAAGAAAGAAAGAAAGAAAGAAAGAAAGAAAGAAAGAAAGAAAGAAAGAGAAAGAAAGAGGAGGGAAGGGAGAAATAAAGGGAGGGAAGAAAGAAAGAAAGAAAGAAAGAAAGAAAGAAAGAAAGAAAGAAAGAAAGAAAGAAAGGGAGGGGAGAAAGGAAGAGGGAGGGAGGGAAGGGAGAAATAAAGGGAGGGAAGAAAGAAAGAAGGAAGGAAAAAAAGAGGGAAGGGAAGGGAAAGTGAATGAAATATGGGACTTCGAAACTTTTCCTTGCACAGAAGGAAACTAAAAATATCTCCTGTGCGAGGAATATCAGAGGGGGAACGAGCGAGCTCCTTGCCAAAACTGTAATGCAGGCAGTCCTCGACTTACAGTGGTTCATTTAGTGACCGTTCAGAGTTAAAACATCCCTGAAAAGAGTGACTTACGACCGCCATTCCCACTTGCGACCGTGGCAGCATCCCCGCGGTCAGGTGGTTTACATTTGGACGCTTGACAGCTGACTCGCATTTACGACGGTTGGAGGTGTCCCGGAGTCACGCGATTCCCCTTTTTGAGACCTTCGGTACAAGCCAAGTCAACGGGGGGAAGCCGGGTTCCCTTAACAACCGCGACTCTCATTTAAACCGCTGCAGGGATTCGTGTCCACCAACAGGGGCAAGAAAAGCCGTGAAACGGGGCAGAAACTCACTGAACAAACGTCTCGCTTAACGACATCCATGTGGCAGCTTGATTGTGGTCGTAGGTTGAGGACTCCTTGTACAACCTCAATCTGACATAGAGGTAGTCCTTGACTTACAACCAGTTTTGACTTACAATCAAACATTTCAGCATTTCTCTGCCCGGTTGCTGGGTGGGCGTGGCCTAGTCGGCCTCCTGCACCACGTGGGGGGCATTTTTTCTCTCCCCAGGCTCCGGAGGCTCTCAGGAAGCTGGAAACAGGCCCATTTCCAGCCTTTCTGAACGTCCGGGAGGCCCGTTTTTCACCGTCCCCGAGCCTCCACCTGGAACCTGCCCTTACTTGCATCCAAAACGGGTCCGTGTGGGGTCTCCGGGGAGGGGCAGAGTGGGCGGGGCCAGCCAGGAGTGGGATTTGGGGGCTTCTCCAAACAGCACAGAATCTTAGCTAGGGGCTCTCCCGAACCGCCACGAGCCCCCAGCAGCCCCACTGCTGCTTACAACCGTTCATTTAGTGACAGTTCCAAGTCATAATGGCGTTGGAAAAAGTGACTTACTACCTGTATACAGTACCTGCAGGGGCGGGATTCCATTTTTTTAACAACCGGTTCTGTGGGCGTGGCTTAGGTGGTGGGCGTGGCTTAGGTGGTCACGTGATTGGCTGGGCGTGGCCAACTCAATATCACTCACATCGAGGCACGCATCTCCTCGCCTGGCCTCTCGTGACTATGGGGATGCTGCAACAGTCGTAAGTGTGAAAAAGGGTCATAAGTCACTTTTTTCAGTGCCATTGTAACGTTGAACGGTCACTCCGCACAAGCAAAGGACCAGCAAAGGAGGGGAAAAATACTCCAGAGAAGTTCCTGAGACAGGAAGTCTAGTCCTGCCAAGAATGTAATAAGGGTTAACGGAGAGGCAGTTTCTGTAAGCAACACCAGAATGTTTCCTTCCTGCCTTCCTTACAGGATTAGGCCAGTAAAACTTTCTTCTAACAACCGGTTCTCCGAACTGTTTAGAACATTAACAACCAGTTCTAACGAATAGGTGTGAACTGGTAGAATCCCACCCCGGCTACCTGTATAACTAATCCTCGCACTTATGGCCATCGGAGCAGCTGTCAGGATTCCGGCATCTACCCCCATTTAAATTATGAGTCTTGAGCCCAACTTCCAAAACTTAAAAAGGATTTATTGGGAGTTAACATGTGCCGCCTGGGTGTAGCCGACTCTGAGGCATATAATTCCTTGTCACCATTGATCCTGGTTTCCCCCCACCCCCTGTGTATACCGTAATTCATATCCTCCAACGGGACACCTCCATAGCCCAGAGTCATCAATCATGCTCTCCAGTTAGAATTTTGCACTGCAGAAACTTCAGTCACCTAGTTACAATCTCTGAAAACATTTATAGAATGCAGTTTCAGTTTGCAAGCTGCTGCACTGCTCCCCCTCCCTTTCTGTTGGCAGCTCTAAAAAGACCATAGAAATATTTTATGAGTTGACAGCAGCATCCTTGCGGTCACATGATTAAAACTCAGACACTTGGCTACTGACTCATATTTATGACAATTGAAATATCCCAGGGTCCAGAGGTGGGTATTCAGCAGGTTCTGACCAGTTCTGGAGAAGCGGTAACGGAAATTTTGAGTAGTTTGGAGAACCGGCAAATCCCACCTCTGACTGGCCCTGCCAAACCCATCTCTTCTCTGCCTCCCATTGAGTCCCAGCTGATTGGTTGGGTCTCCTTTGGTTGCCCTGCCCAGGAGAACAGAGCTGGAAAGCAGGTTAGTGGGTTGGGGAGGGAATCGGGATTTTGCAGTACCCACCAAGCCACGCCCAGAAAGCCACGCCGCGCCCACAGAACCAGTATTAAAACTTTTCGAATCCCACCACTGCCAGGGTCACATGATCCCCTTTTGCGACCTTCTAACCAGCGGAGTCAGTGTGGGAAGCCCGATTCACGTAACCACCGTATAGCTAACAACAATTGCAATGACTCACTTAACAACGGTGGCAAGGAAGGTTGTGAAATGGGGCAAAATTCACTTAACAAGGCTTAGCCACGGAAGTTTTGCCTTCAACTGTCGTCTTACATTGAGGACTTACAGTGCCGTTATAACTTGGAACGGTCACTAAAGGAACCATCGTAAGTCGAGGCCTACCTGTAACCGGTGGAACAACCTGCCTCCAGAAGTTGTGGGTTCTTCACTGGAGGTTTGGTTTGTTGGTTTTGAAATGATAGTCTCCTACCTGAGGAGGAGATTGGCCTAGATCAGGGGTCGCCAACCTTTTGGACCTCAGGGACCACCAAACTCACAATTTTAGATCCCGCGGACCAGAGACCCTGGGAAAATCCCCAAAAAAGTCTGCAGGAAAATTCCCCGTTTTCCTACCGATCGAATATTCTTCATTTGGGATTGCAGGATCCCAAATAAATCGCTGCTCCGTTCTCAGGGGGAGAGAGAGAGAGAGAGACTTTTGGCTTCATGCAAGGAAAGCAGCAGAAGCAGCAGAAGTCTTTCTTTCTCTTCCCCAAACTCTGCCAGAAATGAATGAGACTTGCGCCAGCCAGCCTCTTGGAGCAGGAGGCCTTGCAGGGTCCCAAAGACTCGTTTCTGGTGGAGTTTGGGGAGAGAAAGAAAGACTTTGCTGCTTTCCTGCGTGCAGCCAAAAGCAGAAGAAGAAAGAAGTGGAAAGAAGCAGCCCGGTGGCCAGGCCAGGGGTGTGGGGCAAGTTCCCCTCCCCTCCACCCTTTTCCCCCCTCCCCTCACTACCCCGTGTTGTTCGCAATGCAAGCAACGCAAGCCTTGTGTTCCTGTGGCAGCCTGGATTAATTGCTTGGGGCGGGGGACATTTCCCTGCGGACCACCAAAATTTTTCTCAAGGACCACCGGTGGTCTCCGGCCCACCGGTTGGCGACCCCTGGTCTAGAAGACCTCCACAAGGTCCCCTTTCCAACTCTTGTTACTCTGAACCTGAGATTCCGCATAATGGTTTGCAGCGAATCAGATTTTGGCAGTTGCCCAAGAACACAGCACCGACTCCAGGGAAATGAGAGGAGAATGGAGAAAGGAAAATTTATATCTCAATTAAGACCAAGAAATGAAGCTGGGAATTTGCATATGCTTGTTGGATGGCCAGCTGATTAGAGGATTGCAGAATAATTATTATTGCTAATATATTGTTTCCGTACGGGTTGTCCTAAATGCAGCATCCAGGTCCTTTGAGGGAAGCATTTATTTAACAAATTTCTATGCAGACGTTCGTCTTCATCAACGTTAAACTGGGGAACAAAGTCAATTGACCTACTACAGTTCACTTAGTGACCGTTCAAAGTAACACTGTTGCTGAAACAAGTGACTTAGAGTCATTTTTTCACACTTAAACGACCGTTGCAGCATCCCCACAGATCAAAATTCTGACGCTTCTGGTTCATACTTATGACGGTGGCAGCGTCCCGGGGTCGTGGGATCCCCTTTTGCGACCTTCGGACAAGCAAAGTCAACAGGGAAGCTCGATTCTCTTAACGACGGTCTGACTCACTTAACAACCGCAATGATTCGCTTAACCGCTGTGGCAAGAAAGGTCGTAAAAATGGGGCAAGACTCACTTAACAACTGTCTGGCTTAGCCACAGAAATGTTGAGCTTAGGTGTGGTCGTTAAGTCAAGGACTTAACGACTTATAACAGATCCTCGCACATACGACCGTTGCTCCAGGCTCCCCCTTTTTTTGCTGTGGTCATTAAGTGAGTCCTATGGTTGTTAAGTGAATATGGCTTTGCCCCCATTGATATTGCTTGTCAGTTGAAGGGTCATCAATGATAAATCGCTGCCGTTGTTAGGTTGATAACACGGTCGTTAAGTGTAACATGGCTTCCGCATTGACTTTGCTTGTCAGGTCTCAAATAGTGACCACATGACGCTGCAACCATCATAAATATGAGCCAGTCGCCAAGCGTCTTAATTTCGATCCTGTGACCACCATTGGGATGCTGCGACGGTCATTAAATGTGAACGGTTGTAAGTCGAGGACTACCTGTACTACCCCTACTAATACTACTTCTTGTTTTGGTTTTTTTAAAATATAATTTAAGGAGGTGAACATAATGTTTCCCAATCACTTTCTCCACAACAACAACCCTGTGAAGTAGGATGGATTGAAAGGGACGTGTTCTGACCTAGGCTTCCTTAGTGTGATGACCCTGGATGAGGCACAGAGGCAACACAGTCAAATAAGCAAGAAGAGTCCCCTTATTATCTCTCCAACTTTGCCCCCAATGTCCAGGTTAACTTCGGCTGGAGAAAAACTCTCCCAGGAACAGCCTTTGGCTGCAGAGAATCAAGTCCAAAACAAGGTACACACAAACTGTAACTTAAAGTCCAAACAAAGCAAGCTGAAGTAATTAGTTTGGCAGGGCAGGAGCAGGAATTTCAGACTTGAAAGCACTGCAAAACTCACACAGTTGGGAAGATGCCAGGAACCCAGATAAGCCACGACAATACAAGATAAATTCACATTTGCTCCCAACAGCTTGCTGTACATAGCTTTATTTTTTATACACAGTGTTCCCAGCTGCAGCTAATGAAGGGAATCAGGGCCTCTTCCTCCCCCATAAGCCACGCAACCATGTTGCTCTTTTCTTCATTCCTCCCTGAGTGCCCTAGGATGAAGAGAGGGTGGGCCTGGGTCTTCCTCTGAACTCTCTCTCCCTTGTTCTCCCCCTCCCCTGCTCTGCCCAGACTTTGCCCTTTCCCAGTTTCTTCCACAGCCACCGGAGCCACACTCCTACTCCCTGTCAGTTGTTCGGCCTCCCCCCCGGGATCAGATTCCGACAGGGGCACAACACTTAGAAAGCATAAAACACAATCTTAAGTCCTGGCAAAACCTCTTTTTATTTCCACAGCTGTGAATTACGTTCATTCACAGCCTGCCAGGCTTCACAAACAGTCTTTCAGGGGAATGTTTATAAACACCCACCTTCTCGCACTTGGAATGCGGCCAGAGAACTAATGGCCAGACGCAGGGCAAGGCCAAACTTGACACAGAGTCAAACACAACTTTTCAAAGCTTGAACCGACTGGACTAATTGCTTCCTGCAAAAGCTCACGTCCCGTTCACTCCTTTTATGTCCTATGGGAGGGGACAGTCATCTCCGAGATGTGGCCTTACTCCTGTTCTGACCAAGGCTTCCTAAGACCGTAATTAAGCACACGGTTAGTCCAAACAACTCATTTTATTCCAATGCTGGGATTTATGTTCATTCCCAGCCCGTAATGAGTCCCAAACAGTCCCTCAAGATAAGCACCCACCTTTCTCTCCTTTGAATTGCTGCCAACAACTAAAGTCCCAAAGTAACTATAAAAAAACCAATCGAAGTACAAAGTCCACACAGAGCTTCAAGGTTTAATCCGAACAGAGCAAACGACTTTGCTTCCTGCAAAGGTTTCTTCATCTTTGCCTGTCTTTTATACCTGAGGGGAGGGGCAATCACCTCCCAGCCTTACTCCCGAGTCGCTCCTTTTGTCTCAGCTGCTCTTGCCTTTTAGGTGCTCTACACACACACACACACACACACACACACACACACACACACACACACACACACACAGGGAACAGGTTCCCCTTGTTCTTCTGCCTCGCTGCTGCCAGACTCTGGAGGCTGCACATAACTCCCCATCTCTGTATCGGACGCAGGATCCTGGTCCAAATCCTCCCCAGACTCCCAGACTGGTCCCTGTTCTTCCCCACTGTCCAATTCCGCTGCGACTGCACAGGCTGCCGGCGAACCACAACAACTCCTGAGTCGACTCTGCTTTCTCCATTGTTCTTGTCTTCTGATAGCCGTGTGCATGCGCAGGCTGGGAACCGGTTCCAGAAACTCCCCCGCCTCACTGCTGTCTGAGTCTGAAGGCAGCAGTCCCTATCGCTGCCTCCGATGCAGAGCCCTCTGCCGGGCCTTCCTCAGCCTCCAGAACCAGCCCAGGTTCCTCCCCAACCTCCTCACACTGTCCGACTCTACCGCCAGCTCCATCAGCCACCGACAGGCCGCAACAGGAAGTTTGAAAATTCACACAGGAAGTCCTTGACTTACTTACAGGCCCAATGGAGCCCAACATTTCTGTTGCTATGTGAGACATTTCCTAATTACGACCTTTTTTTTGCCACAGTGGCCGGTTAGCTCAGAGTAGGCTAGCTGTCAGGATTCTGGCACTTAACCCCATTTAAATCACGAGTCTCGAGCCAAACTTCCAAAACTTCAAAAGGATTTATTGGGAGTTAACATGTCTGGCACTGCCTGGGTGTAGCTGACTCTGAGGCACATCATTCATTGTCACCCTTGACCTTGGTTTCCCCCCCACCCCCTGGATGTATCCTAATTCATATCCTCCAATGGGACACCTCCATAGCCCAGAGTCATCAATCATGCTCTCCAGTTAAGAATTTTGCGTGGGAGAAACTTCAGTCACCTAGTTACTATCTTTGAAAACATTTACGGAATGCACTTTCGGTTTCCAAGCTGCCGCATTGCTTCCCCCTCCCTTTCTGTTGGCAGCTCTAAAAAGACCATAGAAATATAATTTAGGAGTTGACACACAGTTGTTAAAAATATCACTGCTGTTGCTAAGTTGGTCACACGGTTGTTAAGTGAATCTGGCTTCCTTGTGGGCTTCGCTTGTCAGACATTCGCAAAAGGGGATCGCGTGACCCCGGAGACACTGCAACCATCATAAATAGGAGGCGGTTGCCAAGCGTCTGAATTTTGATCACGTGACCACAGGGATGCAGCAACGGTCGTAAGTGTGAAAAACGGTCACAAGTCCCTTTTTTTCGGTGCTGCTATAACTTTGAACGGTCGCTAAACAAACTGCTATAAGTTAGAGGACCACCCGTAGTTAAAAACTATCGCCAATATTTTCATAGCTGAAAAACGCCTGCTTTAAAAGTCTCAGCCAAAAAACTTTTGTCTTTTGAAGTATTTTTATTTTCCGAGACCAACTTATCTCCCTGCCTGGAGCAATTATTTTTTTTATTATTCCCTGAAATTAAGCCAAGGATCATTTATTAGGCTTACATTAGCGACATAAAAGTAGATCAGATTAGCTATCTCTGCGTTTGAACTTATGTTATGAAACCTATTGAGGCTTGTATTTTTTTTTTTTCCAAGGCTTGGGCCTTAATTAATTTCCCAGAGAGAACGGGCTCGAATTTTCCTCACGGAATAAAATGAAAGAAGGTATATATTTTTTTCTTCAAAAGTCTATTTCTTTCCCTTCTCCCTTTTTCCCATCGGAGATTTTAAACTTTTGAGAGTTGGTGCCAACTGCAAAGATTTTGTCTTTTGCAAAATGCGGAATGGCATGAGAACCAATGTTCTTTTTCCCCATGCGTTGGCAGCTAAAAAGAAACAGGAAAAAGGCCTGGTCAGTGGCCCTGACTTCAGAGCTCAGAATTCAGATAACAGATAATCAGAGTTGGAAGGTACCTTGTAGGTCATCTAGTCCAACCCTCTGCCCAAGCAGGAGACCCTACACCATTTTGAAATTCGAACCTACACTCTCCATCTTCCCCATAAAGGCAGCAATTTTAAGGGGTGCCCATGTATAGTGTTGTTTCAAGTTCCAGAAAGACCAGACTACGGGTTGTCCTTGATTTACAACCATTCATTTAGTGACTATTTGAAGTTACAATGGCACTGGGGAAAAAAAGTTATTTATGGCCGTTTTTCACACTTACGACCGTTTGCAGCATCCCTTTGGTCACGTGATCAAAATTCAGACTCTTAGCAACTGACTCGTATTTATGATGGCTGCAAGGTCCCGGAATCACTTGACACCACCACCCCCCCACACACACTTTTGCGACAAGCAAAGTCAACAGGGGAAGCCAGATTCGCTTAACGACCGTGTAACTAACAACCACAGTGATTCACTTCACAACAGTGGCAAGAAAGGTCGTAAAATGTAGCAAAATTAACTTCACCACGGTACTGCTTAGCAATTTTGGGCTCAATTGTGGTCGTAAATTGAGGACTACCTGAACAGGCTAATCTGCCAGCCATCTCCTCCCCGCCAAAAAAATATAAATCCTGAATTCCAACCAATGCCAAAACTAATTAAAGTCTGCCGTGATTGCAGATCCATTAACTGATGTATCCATCTCACTCCAAGTTGCCCATCAAGTAGAAATACCCCATACCCACATGATCCAGAATTAAAATGAAGTCCTAGGCTGCATCAACAGAGGGAGAGAATCAAGGTCGTGTGAAGTGTTAATACCACTTTATAAGGCTTTGGTAAGGCCACACTTGGAATATTCCATCCAGTTTTGGTCGCCGCGATGTAAGAAAAGATGTTAAGACTCTAGAAAAGAGTACAGAGAAGAGCAACCAAGAGGTTTAGGGGACGGGAGGCTAAAACACATGAAGAACGGTTGCAGGAATTGGGCACGGCTATTCTAATGAAAAGGACTAGGAGGGACAAGATATCAATCTTCCAAGATCTCAGGGGTTGCCACAAAGAAGAAGGGATCGAAAGCTATTTTCCAAAGCAGGACAAGAAGCAACGGATGGACGCTAATCAAGGAGAGAAGCTAACTGGGAGAAATTTCCTGAAATTGGAACAATTAAATCTGTGGAACAACTTGCAACCAGAAGTTGTAGGTGCTCCAACACTGGAGGATTTTAAGAAGAGATTGGACAATCATTTGTCCAGAATGGTCAGGATTTCCTGCTTGAGCAGGGGGTTGGACTAGAAGACCTCCAAGGTCCCTTCCAACTCTTTTATTCAGAAGGACTAGGGATTACATTAGAATGGAATGGAATAGAATAGAATAGAATAGAATTACAGAATAGAATAATATAGAATAGAATAGAATAGAATAGAATAGAGTAGAGTAGAGTAGAGTAGAGTAGAGCAGAGTAGAATAGAATAGAATAGAATAGAATAGAATAGAATAGAATAGAATAGAATAGAATTCTTTATTGGCCAAGTGTGATTGGACACACAAGGAATCTGTCTTGGTGTATTATACATAAAAGAAAAGACACATTCGTTAAGAATCAAGAATCATAACGTACAGCACTTAATGATAGTCATGGGGTACAATCAGCAATCAAATCATACTAGGAAACAGTCAATATAAATCGTAAGGATACAAGCGACAAAGTTTCAGTCCTACAGTCACAAGTGGGAGAGGATGGGTGATAAGGAGTGATGAGAAAGTTAGTAGTAATTATAAAAATAAATAGTCATAGTAATTATTGCATTAGTCCAGCATTTGAGGGGCTGCCACAAAGAAGAGGGAGTCAAACTATTCTCCCAAAGCACCTGAAGGCAGGACAAGAAGTAAAGGATGTCACTAGTCAAGGAGAGAAGCAACCCAGAATTAAAAAGAAATTTCCTGACAGTGAGGACAATTAATCAGTGGAACGACTTGCCACCAGAAGTTGTGAATGCTCCAACAATGGAGATTTTTAAGAAGAGACTGGGCAACCATTTGTCTGAAAATGGTATAGGTTTCCTAGCTGGGGGTTTGGATTAGAAGACCTCCAAGTCCCCTTCCAACTCTATCATGCTGTTATTCTGAATGATATTTTTGTCTGAATTAAAGCTCCCGGGGTGTGTTCCTGTTTTAGGGCAGTAGGCAGCTCAGAGGTGGTACCACAGCTTTGAATGCTGAATGCTTAGCCTGATGTTTTTTTTCCTAACTTGGCCACTTTAAGAAGGGTGGACTTCAACTTCCAGAATTCCCCAGGCAACCATTCTGGGAGACGAAGTCCACCCATTTTAAAGCTGTCAAGCTGGGAAAGCGCTGGTTAGCTTCAGAGTTCTCTGTTGAATGTAAACGAATTCCAGGAAGTTCCAGAGACTTTTCCCTGCTGGCTGGAAAATTCTTGGAATTGAAGTCCACATATCTTAAAAGCTGCCAAGTTGCAAAACACTGTTTTAGTTCCAGAATTCTCTGTTGAATATGAATCCAGGGGCAGAAGGTTCCAGGTACCTTTCCACACTGACTGGGGTATTCTGGGAATTGACGTCCACCCATCTTAAAAGTGTCAAGTTGGAAAGACTAGTTTCCTCACAAGATTGTCTCCTGAATATGAATCCAGTGGCAGAAGGTTCCAGGGAGCCTTCTACACTGACTGAGGAATTCTGGGAATTGAAGCCCACCATTTCAAAGTTCCCAAGCTGAAAAAACACAGATTTATTCTCAGCGTTCCCTGTTGAATATGAGTCTAGAAACAAGAAGTTTCAGAGATTTTTTTTCTGAGTAACCAACCGAGTTCAGAGCTAACATGTCTTCCAATTTCTCCGATTTTGAACCTTCAACAACTATTCCTTTCTCTCCCAGAGAGGAGAAAACCCCTTTCTTGCAAGGTCCAACCTCCACATCATTTGGTTTTTAAATTAGTAACGCTGGGAAAATGATTAACAGTGTGGGAGAGGAGAAGAGGAGAGTGAGAGAGAGTGGGAGGAGAGAGAGAAAGAGGGGGGGAAAGTTAGGGAAAGAAAAAAAGAGGGAGAAAAAGAGGGGGAGGGATAGAATGAGAGAAAGAAAGGGAGAGAGAGAGAGAGAGAGAGAAAGGGAGTTAGAAAGAGTTAGGAAGGGAAAGAAAGAGAGGAAAAGAAAAAGAGGGAGATAAAAAGAGAGGGAGGGATAGAATGAGAGAAAGAAAGGGAGAAGAGAGAGAGAGAGAAAGGGAGTTAGAAAGAGTTAGGAAGGGAAAGAAAAGAGGAAAAGAAAGAAAGAGGGAAAGAAAGAGAGGGAGAGATAAAGAAAAGGAGTTCCAGTTAGGAAGAGAGAGAGAAAGAGAGAGGGGAGAAAGAAAGGGGGAGATGGAGAGAAAGGGGGAGAAAGAGAGAAAAAGAGGAGTGAAGGGAAAAGGGAAAGGGAAAAAAAGAGAAGGGAAGAAAAAAAGAGGGAAAGGGAAAGGAAGAGAGAGAGAGAGAGGGGAGAGAGAAAGTAAGAGAAAGATGGAGTAAGAAAAGAGTTAGGGAGCGAAAGAAAGAGGGAGAGGCAGAGAGAAAAAGAGAAAGAGGGAAAGAGAGAGAGAGAAAGGGAGAGAGAGAAAAGGAGAGGTAGAAAGAGAGGCAGGGAGAGAAATAGCTAGGGAGAAAGAGAGAGAAAAAGAGGGAGAGGAAGAAAAAGAGAGGAAAAAAAGATAGGGAGAGTGAAAAAGAGAATGGCGGAGAGAAAGAGAGAGAGAGGCGCCTCCAAGCCTTTTGCTAGCAGTGTCTGCGATCTAAATGCTTCCTTCAAGTTTCCTAAAAGCTACTCCATTGCCAGAGTTGCAAATTAAAAGGAAAAAAAAAACCACCACAAAACGGGGAAGAAGAAGAAGAAGAGAGAGAAAGAAAAAGAAAGGAAGACAGTTAAGCATTCCAGCATGTCTATTTAATGCACTTGATCTGCTTGCTGGACGCAGGGCCCAAAGCCATTGGCAGCAGCACACAATGTCCTGAGGTTGAGCTGTTCACCAGGCAGGGAATGTGCTGCCAAAAAACGCACGGCTGTAATCTGGATCCTGTCGAAGGAAGAGACAGAAACCCTCCGGGGGAAACTGACCATGATATTGGGATTTTTTGTTTGTTTTTGTTTTCTGATTTCTAAACAGCTCTTTGGACTTGGGCCTCGGCTTGCAGCTGGCACGGATCAAGGCTTTCAAAACTCAAAACTCAAAATAAAGTCTTCAAGCCTTCAGAAATTGTGGATGCCCCATCGCTGGAGGCTTTTAAGAGGAGATTTGGACAGCCACTTGTCTGAAATGGCATATATGGTCTCCTGTTCGAGTGGGGGGGGGGGGTTAGACTAGAAGACCTCCGAGGTCCCTTCCAACTCTGTTAATTCTGTTATTTGTCTGGAATGGTATAAGATCTGCTGCTATTCCGACTTTAGAATAGAATTGAATAGGAGTAGAGTAGAGTAGAGTAGAGTAGAGTAGAGTAGAGTAGAGTAGGGTAGGGTAGGATAGGATAGGAATAGGAATAGAATAGAATAGAATAGAATAGAATAGAATAGAATAGAATAGAATAGAATAGAATAGAATAGAATAGAATAGAATAGAACAGACTATATGGAATAAGGTTAGAAGAGAATCGAATAGAATAGAAAATAGACTATAGAAAATAGAATAGAATAATAGAATAGAATGGAACAGAATGGAACGGAATGGAACAGAACAGAATAGAATAGAATAGACTATATGGAATAAGGATAGAAGAGAATCGAATAGAATAGAAAATAGAATAGAATAAAGAATAGAGTACAATAGAATATAGAAAATGATAGAATAGAAAATAGACTATAGAAAATAGAATAGAATAATAGAATAAATAGAATAGAATAATAGAATAGAATGGAACGGAACGGAACAGAACAGAATAAAGAATGGAATAGAATTCTTTATTGGCCAAGTGCAATTTGTCTCCAGTGCATAAGCTCTCAGTGTATATACAAGCAACATGTGATAAATCACTTAATAATAAAATGTGTTTAATAATAATAGTTTATTTAATGGGTTATTAATTTTATTATTAAAATATTATTAAATTATAAATAGTATTTACTTAATAACATTTATTATTCTATGTTCTATATTTTAATCCAAACTACATAAATAAAAAAAACCTCAAGAACCTCACCATTCACACTTTACAAAGGGTCCAGTTGTTATTTTAGCAAGCAAAGGCAAGGAAGGAGAAGAACGGACAATTCTGAGTCCTCAATTACATGGTTGTTAAGTGAATCTGATTTCCTACAACCGTCATAAATACGAACCAGTTATCAATCTTCTGAATTTTGATCATGTGATTTTATGGACGCTGCAACGGTCATAAGTGTAAAAAGCGGTCATAACTAACTTTTTTAAATGGTCACTAAACGAACGGTTGTAAGACGAGGAACACCTGTATGCTGACATTCTGGAGATTGAAACAGGGTGTCAATTTAATCCAGAAACCCAGAAAATTTAGTTTTTTTTAATCCAGAAAATTTCACTCAGGGCCCTTCGCTTCTCAACCCATACTGGCCTGTTTAAAAAGGATGCCGAGGACTAATATAGGGTAGTCCTCGACTTACACCAGTTCGTTTAATGACCATTCAAATACAATAGCACTTGGACTTATATACTGCTTCACAGTGCTTTACAGCTCTAAGTGGTTTGCAGAGTCAGCCTGTTGCCCCAACAATCTGGATCCTCATTTTACCAGCCTCAGAAGGACGGAAGGCTGAATCAATCTTGAGCCAGTCGGGATCAAACTCCTGGCGGTGGGCATAGTTAGCCTGCAATTCTGCATTCTCACCACTGTCCTTCCTTCTTTCCTTCCTTCCTTCCTTCCTTCCTTTCCTTCCTTCCTTCCTTCCTTCCTTTCCTTCCCTCCCTCCCTCCCTCCCTCCCTCCCTCCCTCCTTCCTTCCTTCCTCCCATTCCACTTAGCACTTAAGACTTATATACCGCTTCACAGTGCTTTTACAGCCCTCTCTGTTTACAGAGTCAGTCTCTTGCCCCCAACAATCTGGGTCCTCATTTTACCCTCACTTGGCTCCCCTCACTTCTTGAGTTGATATATGATGGTGGCAGCACTCCCTGTGGTCACGAGATTTCACACCCTCCTTTGCCACTGTTGTGAAGCGAATCCTGAGCTTTGCAACCGTTAAGCGCATCCCAGCTTTTCCCATTGACTTTCCTTGTCGGCAGCCGGCTGGGAAACTCTCAAAATGGTGATCGCATGGATTTCCCATCATAAATATAGGCCCACTGCCAAGCGCTCGAATTTTTTCAGGATGTTGCCATGGCCGTAAGTGCGAAGAACGGTCGTGAGGCACTTTTGTCAGTTCTGTTGTGATTTCGGTTACTAAACGAATGGTTATAAATCGAGGACTACCTGTACATAAATTCAGCCTGGACCATTTCATGTCCGGCCATTTATAAGTCACAATTTCAAAGGAAGCACCAAGATTGCACCAGCGCAGAAGTCAGAAAGAGAACCGAGAAAATATCTACAGACCCGTCATATCCTCGACGTAAACTGTATCAGCTCCTCCCCTCAGGACGCCGCTGTAGAGCATCGCGTGCCAAAACAACGCGACACAAAGATGGGTTTTTTCCCTTGTGCCATCATTCTAATGAACACCTAATTCCCACAGCACTGTCTTATGTCTAAAGATATTTACTGTAGGGCCTTATTATTATTATTACTATTATTATTATTATCTGGAGGCTAAAACACGTGGGGAACAGTTTCAGGAATTGGGTAGGAATTAGGTTTAGATTGGACAGCCCCTTGTCTGAAATGGTTTAGGGTCTCCTTTTTGTACAGGAGATTGGATTAGAAGACCTCAAGGTCCCTTATAAATCTATTATTCACCTTTCCTACTATCTTCTGCTATTAGTGTCTTATGATTATATTTACTTTGTGGTTTGTACAGTATATACACTGAGAGCTTATGCACCAGAGACAAATCCCTTCTGGGCCCACACACTTGGCCAATAAAGAATATTCTGTTCTGTTCTATTTTCTATATTGTATTCTATATTCTATTCTATTCTGTCTATACCGTATTCTGTATTCTCTTCTCTTCTTTATTCTCTTTTATTCTCTATATCAGGGTCTCCAACCTCGGCCACTTTAAGAATTGTGGACTTCAACTCCCAGAATTCCTCACCCAGCACTGAGCGAAAGCTGGCTGAGGAATTCTGGGAGTTGAAGTCCACAAGTCTTAAAGTAGCCAAGGTTGGAGACCCCTGGTCTATATTGTATTCTACATTATTTTCTCTTCTATCTTCTCTTCTCTTCTATTGTCTATATTGTATTCTATATTATCTTCTTTATTTATTTATTTTTTATTTATTTGATTTGCCAATTGTTTACAAGATAATAAGTATAAGTGTATACATAGTTGTGAATACATGAAATGGGTACATATAAGAAAAATAAAAGAAGAATAAGAGAAACAATAGGACAGGGACGGTAGGCACGATGGTGCGCTTATGCACGCCCCCTACAGACCTCTTAGGAAAGGGGTGAGGTCAATAGTAGACAGTCTAAGGTTAAAGTTTTTGGGGTTTGGGGAAGAAACTACAGAGTCGGGTAGAGTATTCCAGACATTGACCACTCTATTGCTGAAGTCGTATTTCCTGCAATCAAGTTTGGTGCGGTTAACTTTGAGTTTGTATCTATTGTGTGCTCTTGTGTTGTTATGGTTGAAGCTGAAGTACTCTTCTATCTTCTCTTCTCTTCTATTGTCTATATTGTATTCTATATTATCTTCTCTTCTCTTCTATTGTCTATATTGTATTCTATATTATCTTCTCTTCTCTTCTATTGTCTATATTGTATTTTATATTATCTTCTCTTCTCTATATTCTATTTTATGTTCTCTCCTCTTCCCTCCATTGCCTTCTCTTTTCTCTCCTCTCCTCTTCCTCCTCTAACAGGCTTCTCCACCTCGCACAAAAACAGGATTCTCGCTAGAGAAAATCAATCCCAACCACCTACAAGCACCCAGGAGGACTGGATAGTAGCGTTCAGTCTCCCAAGGAAGCTACCTATTTTCCCTCCGGAGATGCTGAAAGAGGAAACCAAGCGCCTGGGGGAATCTGAGGCAGACCTGACGCAAGACGAGATCCGCTCCTCCGGGGAGCAGACCAGCAAAAAACAGCATTAATTGGTCCTTCAGCGGTCCAGAACTCACGAAGGCTCGGGAGCCAGCAAGCGTTGTCAAGGCCGGTGTAACCCTGCGCTCGCACGCACGCCTCGGTTTTTGGAAAAGAACGGGTGAGTGGATTTTTCCCCCCCTTCATGAGTGAAAGTGGGGTGCTCCCCAGTGATGGGATTCTATTTTTTTTTTTGCTACCGGTTCTGTGAGTGTGGCTTGGTGACCATGGCGTGCCTTGGTGGGCATGGCAGGGGAAGGTTACTGCAGAATCCCCATTCCCTCCCCACCCCACTAACCTGCTTTCCAGCTCCGTTCTCCTGTGCAGGGCAACCAAAGGAGACCCAGCCAATCAGCTGGGACTTGGGAGGCGGAGAATAGATGGGGCGGGGCCAGTCAGAGGCAGGATTGGCCGGTTGTCCGAACTGCTCAAAATTTGCACTACTGGTTCTCCAGAACCGGTCAGAACCGGTTGAATACCACCTCTGGTGCTCCCCCTTTTTGGCAATTTGGAACTTGGCCCTCCCCGCTTCAGGGAGTCTCATCCAGAATAGCTCCCAAGATTTATTCCACACTTGGAATACCGCATCCAGTTTTGCTCTCCACGATACAAAACAAGATGTTGAGACTCTGGAAAGAGTGCGGAGAAGAGCAACAAGGATGATTAGGAGACTGGAGGCTACAACGGATGGGATAGGATAAGATGTAAGAAGATATAAAATAAGATAAGTTAAGATAAGATAAGATGATAAGGTAAGGTAAGTTGAAGTAGTGTAGGGCAGGGTAAGATAAGATAGGTTGGGATGGGATAAGATATAAGACAAGGTAAGGTAAAGATGATAAGATAAGATAAGATAAGATAAGATAAGATAAGATAAGATAAGATAAGATAAGATAAGATAAGATAAGATAAGATAAGGTAAGGTAAGGTAAAGATGATAAGATGATAAGGTAAGGTAAGTTAAGGTAGCGTAAGATAAGGTAGAATAAGTTGGGATGGATAAGATATAAGACAAGGTAAGGTAAAGATGATAAGATAAGATAAGATAAGATAAGATAAGATAAGATAAGATAAGATAAGATAAGATGATAAGGTAAGGTAAAGATGATAAGATAAGATAAAATAAGATGATAAGGTAAGGTAAGATAAAGATGATAAGATGATAAGGTAAGGTAAGTTAAGGTAGCGTAAGATAAGGTAGAATAAGTTGGGATGGATAAGATACAAGACAAGGTAAGGTAAAGAAGATAAGATAAGATAAGATAAGATAAGGTAAAGATGATAAGGTAAGGTAAAGATGATAAGATAAGGTAAGGTAAGGTAAGTTAAGGTAGAGTAGGGCAGCGTAAGACAAGGTAGAATAGATTGGGATGGATAAGATGTAAGGTAAGGTCAGGTAAAGATGATAAGATAAGATAAGATGATAAGGTAAGGTAAGTTGAAGTAGTGTAGGGCAGGGTAAGATTAGATAGGTTGGGATGGGATAAGATATAAGATAAGGTAAGGTAAAGGTGATAAGATAAGATAAGATAAGATAAGATAAGATAAGATAAGATAAGATAAGATAAGATAAGATAAGATAAGATAGCGTAGGGCAGCGTAAGATAAGGTAGAATAGGTTGGGATGGATAAGATGTAAGGTAAGGTCAGGTAAAGATGATAAGATAAGATAAGATAAGATGATAAGGTAAGGTAAAGATGATAAGACAAGATAAGATAAGATAAGATAAGGTAGCGTAGGGCAGCGTAAGATAAGGTAGAATAGGTTGGGATGGATAAGATATAAGATAAGGTAAGGTAAAGATGATAAGATAAAATAAAATAAGATGATAAGGTAAGGTGAAGACGATAAGATAAGATGATAAAGTAAGGTAGCATAGAGCAGGATAAGATAAGATAGGATAGGTTGGGATGGGATGGGATAAGATGTAAGGTTAGGTCAGGTAAAGATGATAAGATAAGATAACATAAGATAAGATAAGCTAACCCTTTATTGTCATTTTGTTCTGTGAACACTCTGGCACACATTAAAAATGAAAATTTTAATATGAAGAACAGTTGCAGGAACTGGGTATGTCCAGTTTAACGAAAAGAAGGACTAGGGGTGACATGATGGCAGTCTTCCATTATTTGAGGGGCTGCCCCAAAGAAGAGGGGGTCCATTTATTCTCTAAAGCACCTGAGGGCAGGACAAGAAGAAATAAAGGATGGAAATTAATCTAAAGGAGAGAAGCAACCTGGAACTAAGGAGAATAGGGAAAACAATTAATCCGTGGAAAAGCTTTCCTACAGAAGGTGTGAATGCTCCAACACTGGAGGTTTTGAAGAAGAGACTGGATAGCCATTTGTCTGAAAGATATAGGGTTTCCTGCCTGAGCAGGGGGTTGGACTAGAAGACCTCCAAGGTCCCTTCCAACTCTGTTATTTTGTTACTGAGACAATCAAGAAACCACGTTTCAGCAACCTTGCAACAGATCAGGAAACTCTTCAAGGATTGGTGCTCATCGTAGCTCTAACCGGAGCCCTTCACTTGATGACTGTTGAGCAGCAAATATATCCCAGAGACCTCCCAGTCCAGCGTAGTCCCTGACTTACGACCAGTCCCTGACTTACGACCATCCATTTAGTGACCATTCGAAGTTACAACCGCACTGGGAAAAAAAAGTGACTTACGACCGTTTTTTTCACCCTTATGACCATCGCAACATTCCCCACGGTCATGTGATCAAAATCTGGACGCCCGGCAATGGATTCATGTAGTGTCCTGGGATCACATGATTCCCCTTTGGAGACCTCGTGACAAACCAAAGTCCACGGGGAAGCCAGATTCCTTGAACCCCTAGGCAACGAGCTTCACAACAGCAGGGATCCACTGCACAACGATGGCAAGAAAGCTCGGGAAACGGGGGCAAAACTCACTTAACAACGGTCTCGCTTAGCAACAGAAAGGCTGGGCTCAATTCGTGGTCGTAAATGGAGGACCACCTGTACGTGTTGCTGCGTGTGAAGATAAGTGATCCAAATCATGACAATTTTTTCTCTCTCTTTCTCTCTCTGCCTTTCTCTCTCTCTCTCTCTTTCATTCTCTTCTTCTCCTTTCCTCTCCCTTTCTCTCTCCGTCTCTCTCTCTTCCTCTTTTTTTCTCTTTCTCTCTCCCCTGTCCTCTCTCTCTCTCTCTCTCTCTGTCCCTTTCTCTCTCTTTCTCTCCCTCTCTCTCTCTTGTCCTCTTTCTCTCTTCCTCTTTTTCTTCCTCTTTTCTTTTTCTCTTTCTCTCTCTCTCTTCATCTTTTTCTTTCTCTCTCCCCCTTCTCTCTCTCTCTCTTCCTCTCTTTCTCTCTCTTTTCCTTTCTCTCTCTTGCTCTTTTTCTTTCTCTCTCTCTCTCTCTCCCTTCTTTCTCTCTCTCTTTCTCTTCCTTTCTCTTTCTCTCCCTCTCTCTCTTCCTCTTTCTCTCTCTTCCTCCCTTTTTCTCTTTCTCTCTTTCTCTTAACAACCATGTTACTAACTTAATGATTGCAGTCATTCACCGTAACCCTAACACTGTAGTGATAAAACAACTCAGGTGCTTCCATGGGGTTGCTGACCCAGCCAGGGTGGGCGGGGGGGGGAATGGCAGGGCCTGGACGGGCCTCCTCGGCGGCTCTTCCTGAGTTCTGCAGCCCCTCCCTTCCTGATCTTTTGGGAGCCAAGTTGGGAAAGCGCAGGAATGCATCCTTGTGGCTTCCAGCTCAGATGATGGAAACCAGAAGCCAGTTTGAGTGAGAGGCAGGGAGGGAGGATGGACTGCGGTCCAAGGGCAGCTGAACTGCTGTGTTCCCTCCTCTGCTGATTAAATTCCTGAAAGGCATTGCAGGAATTGGGTAGGGCTCGTTTAATGAAAAGAAGGAACAGGGGGGACATGATATCAGTCTTCCAGTATTTGAGGGGCTGCCTGGAAGAAGAAGAGGGGGGTCAACTTGTTTTCCAAAGCACCTGAATGGACACCTAAAATGGACACCTAACATTTATTTATTTTATTTTATTTATTTTGTCAAGCAAGTATTAGATAACAGGTATAAGTATAAGCATTATGAATACATGAAATGGATTCGAATAAAAAAGAAACAATAGGACAGGGACGGTAGGCACGTTGGTGCACTTATGCACGCCCCCTACAGACCTCTTAGGAAAGGGGTGAGGTCAACAGTAGACAGTCTAAGGTTAAAGTTTTGGGGGTTTAGGGGAGAAACCACAGAGTCAGGTAGAGTACCAAAAAAGATCAAAAACATCATCCAAAAAGCACAACAATGTTCTTTCTGTGCCAACTAGGAAGCTCAAACTGCCCAAGGAGCTGCTGATCCAGTTCTGCAGAGGAATGACTGAGTCTATCATCTGCACCTCTATAACCGTCTGGTTTGGTTCTGCAACCCAACAGGACAGACACAGACTTCAGAGGATAATTAGGACTGCAGAAAAAACAATTACTACCAACCTAAAAAATCTAGAACTACGCCGCCTTCGGTCCGATCTAAGTATAGTATATAAAATCATACATTGCAATGTCCTACCTGTCAATGAATACTTCAGCTTCAACCATAACAACACTAGAGCAAACAATAGATACAAACTCAAGGTTAATCGCACCAAACTTGACTGCAGGAAATACGACTTCAGCAACAGAGTGGTCAATGCCTGGAATACTCTACCTGACTCTGTGGTTTCTTCCCCAAACCCCAAAAACTTTAACCAACGTGCCTACCGTCCCTGTCCTATTGTTTCTTTTTATTTTTCTTATATGTATCTTATGTATATTTCTTATATGTATTTCATGTATTCATAACTATGTTTATACTTATACCTGTTATAATCCCTTGACAAAATAAATAAAATAAATAAACCTGCCTTCCATGGAGGTCCTGTATACTGCACGAGTCAAAAAGAGGGCTGTGAAAATATCTACAGACCCCTCACATCCTGGACATGAACTGTTTCAACTCCTTCTCTCAAAACGATGCTATAGAGCACTGCACACCAGAACAACTAGACACAAGGACACTTTTTTTTCTCAAATGCCATCACTCTGCTAAACAAATAATTCCCTCAACACTGTCCAACTATTTACAAAGCCTGCACTACTATCACTGTTAATCTTCTCATCACTCCTTATCACCCATCCCCTCCCACTTGTGACTGTATGACTGTAACTTTGTGGCTTGTATCCTCACGATTGATATTGACTGTTTCCTAGTATGATTTGATTGCTGATTTTACCCTATGACTTATCATTAAGTGTTGTACCTGATGATTCTTGACTCTTGACGAATGTATCTTTTCTTTTATGTGCACTGAGAGCATTTGCACCAAGACAAATTCCTTGTGTGTCCAATCACACTTGGCCAATAAAAAGAATTCTAATTCTAATTCTGAAGGCAGAATTAGAGAAGAAGCAATGGGTGGAAACTAATCAAGGAGGGAGAAGCAACCTGGAATTAAGGAGAAACGTCCTGACAATGAGAACAATCAACCCCTGGAACAATTTGCCTTCAAAAGTTGTGGGTGCTCCAACACTGGAGAGATACTATTTGTCTGAAATGGTGTAGGGCGGTGGGGGGGGGTGTCAAACTCGATTTTGTTGAGGGCCGCATCAGGGTGGTGTTTGATCTGGGTGGGGCAGGTGACCGTGGCCAGCTCAATGTCACTCGTGGATGGGGCACCTATAGGGTGGCCCGAGCGCTCTGCTAATGAAAACGGGCTCCCAAGCTCCGTTTTTGGCTGCAGTGGCCTCCTGCAACACTCTGCCACCGAAAACGGAGCTTGGGAGGGTTGCCCACACAGCATCTTCACTGGCAGAGGGCATTGCGGGCCCTGTTTCCAGGGCGGCACTTACGGGCCAGATCGAAGCACCCTGCAGGCCGGATCTGGGCCCCGGGCCTTGAGTTTGACAGCCCTGGTATAGGGTTTCCTGTCTGAGCAGGGGGTTGGACTAGAAGACCTCCAAGGTCCCTTGCAGCTCTATTCCGATTGAATCCTAAAGCTTCTCTCTCTCTCTCTCTCTCTCTCTCTCTCTCTCTCTCTCTCTCTCTCTCTCTCTCTTTTTGATATACTCCCCCCCACTGTCTCTCTCACACACAAAATTCTTCCTTTCTCCTATTCCCAGTGAGTCCAGTGCAAAGGCACAGGACCCCAAATCTGCAAAACTGGGGCCATCCGCTGACCTACAAGGTTCCTTCCAACTCTGATTATCTGTTTATCTATATCATCTATCTATCTGTCTGTCTTGATATCTATATCTATATATATATATATATATATATCTATATCATCCATCCATCTATCATCTCTATCATCTATCAATCAATCAATCAGAGATAGATTGATCATTTATCTATCTGTCTGTCTATCTATCTCTATCATGTCTGTCTGTCTACCTACCTATCTCTATTTATCATCTATCTATATCTCTCATCTCTCTCTATCTATCTATCTATCTATCTATCTATCTATCTATCTATCTATCTATCTATCTATCTATCTATCTATCTATCTATCTATCTATCTATCAATTTATCTATCTATCTATCTATCTATCTATCTATCTATCTATCTATCTATCTATCTATCTATCTATCTATCTATCAATAAATCTATCTATCTATCTATCTATCTATCTATCTATCTATCTATCTCTCATCTCTCTCTCTATATATATATCATCCATCTATCTATCATCTATCAATAAATCAATAAATCTATCTATCTATCTATCTATCTATCTATCTATCTATCTATCTATCTATCTATCTATCTATCTATCCATCCATCCATCCATCCATCCATCCATCTATCATCTACCTACCTACCTACCGGTATCCATCCATACATCCATCCATCCATCCATCATGTCTATCTATCTCTCATCTATCTGCCTGCCTGCCTATCTTTTTCTTTCTTTCTTCCCTCCCTTTTCTCTTTCTTTTCTCTTTTCCTTCATTCCCCTTTCCTTTCCCTTTTCTCTTTCTCTTTTTCCTCCTTCCCCCCTCCCATCTCTCCGAAGCCTCCTCTTCCAAGAGAAGAGGGATGGAGGTGAGGCGGTATTAGATTTAAGAGCCCAAGAGAAACGGGTGGTTTTTGCAAAGAGGAAGGGGGTTTTCCTCCAGCCCTCCTCCCGCTCCCTCCTTCGCCGCCAATTCCCCTCCTCTCCGCCTTCTTCCCACCCACTCCCACCCCCTGCCCACCCTCTCTCTTCCTTCCCTCCCTCCCTCCTCCAGGTCTCCGCTATGTCCCATACGAAACTCGGGATCGCGCACACGCGCCGCGTATTTAAACAGCCCCGCGCGAGTCGCCTCGCCTCGCCTCGCCTCTTGTTCTGCACGACGGAATCCGAGATCGCGTCTTCCCGGAAGAGCATTTCATTTCATTTTATTTTTTTGCAGTTATTTGGGAAACCTCTTCGGATCCCCCGACCCTTTTCTTTCTGACTCAGACGGCGCCCCGGGCACGCAAACACACACACACACACACACACACACACACGAGATGCGTGCCCAAAATCAGATATTTTTTGCTTCATTAAGCCTTCAGCATCTCTCACCACCTCCACCCCGCCTGCTTCTCTGCTGTAAACCACGATTTTTTTGCTCGAGGCTGGAACAGTTCGAAGAGGAGGGGAGAAGAGGAGAGGAGAGAAGAGCAAAGGAGGAGAGAAGGGGAGGAGAGGAGAGAAGAGGAGAGAAGAGGAGGAGAGAAGGAGAGGAGAGAAGAGGAGAGGAGAGAGGAGGAGAGAAGGGGAGGAGAGGATAGGAGAGAGAAGGAGAGAAAGAGAGGAGAAGAGGAAAGGAGGAGAGAAGGGAGGAGAGAGAAGAGAGGAGAGAAGGGGAGGAGAGGAGAGAGGAGGAGAGAGGAGAGGAGAGAGGAAGAAGAGAGAGAGAGAGAGGAGAGAAGGGAGGAGAGGATAGGAGAAGAGAGAGAGAGGAGAGGAGAGAAGAGGAAAGGAGGAGAGAAGGGGAGGAGAGGAGAGAAAAGAGGAGAGAAGGAGAGAGAGAGAGAGGAGGAGAGAAGGGGAGGAGAGGATAGGAGAGAAGAGGAGAGAAAGAGAGGAGAGGAGAGAAGGAGAGAGAGAAGAGGAAAGGAGAGAGAGAAGGGGAGGAGAGGAGAAGGATAGGAGAGAAGAGAAGAGAAAGAGAGGAGAGGAAAGGAGGAGAGAAGGGGAGGAGAGGAGGAGAGAAGAGGAGAGAGAAGGAGAGCAGGGGAGGAGAGGAGAGAAGAGGAGAGAAAGAGAGGAGAGAAGGGGAGGGGAGAAGGGGAGGAGAGGAGAGGAGAGAATATAGAATAGTATAGAATAGAAAATAGAACAGAACATAATAGAGAATAGAACAGAACAGAATAGAATAGGAGGAGTAGAAGAGAATATAGAGTAGTATAGAATAAAGAATAGAGAACAGAATAGAGAACAGAACATCAGAACAGAACAGAATAGAATAATAACAGAGTTGGGCCTTGAAGATCTTCTAGTCTGACCCCCTGCTTAGACAGGAAACCCTATAGTCGTGATGGCAAACCTATGGCACGCATGTCCAAAGTGGTACGCGAACCCATGTCGCCTGGCACGCACGGCCTTGCCTGTTTGTCTTCCGGGTTTCTGGCAAGCATGTATGCATGGCAATTAGCTGTCCTTTGCCCGTGTGCCAGTGCCGATAATCGGTGTGCGCATGCATGCCAGCCAGCTGATTGTTGGGTGCGCACGTGCACCCAAACTGGGAAGTTCGGCTTTTCTGGAGGGCAAAATCCCTTTGCGCACATGGCAGTGCCAAAAAACCGGCCTGCGAATGCATCCTGGCCAGCTGATCATCAGGTGTGCATGCGTGCTAGAACCCAAAGTTTGGCTTTTCCCGAGCATGGCCTGGACAAGCATGTCTATGCGCAACACTTCCGCATGACCTTTTTGGCACTCGGTGCCGGAAAGGTTCGCCATCACTGCCCTATACTATCTCAGACAAATGGTTGTCCAATCTCTTCTGGGAAAGCTCCAGTGATGGAGCATCCATAACTTCTGGAGGCAGGTAGTTCCACTGGCTAGTTGTTCTAACCGTCAGGAAATTTCCCCTTAATTCCTGGTTGCTTCTCTCCTAGATTAGTTTCCATCTATCGCTTCTTGTCCTGCCTTGGGGCGCTTTGGAGAATAGCTGGACTCCCTCTTCCACTAAACAATTTAAACTATTTTCAAATCATTTAAAAACTCCCCTCCTACTAACTAGTCCGGGTAGTCCTCGACTTACAACTATTTATTTAGTGACCCTTCAAAAGTTAGAACTGCACTGAAAAAGAAAATGACTTATGACCATTTTTCACACGTACAACCCAGCGGTGGGATTCAAATATTGTTCCCACTGGTTCGGAGGGTGTGGCTTGGTGGGCATGCTTTGTGCATGCGCACACTTTGCATCAGGGGTGGGATTGTACAGGTTCGCACCTATTTGCTAGAACCGGTTGTTAACATTCTGAGCAGTTCGGAGAAGCGGTTGTTAGAAGAAATTACTGGCCTAATCCTGTAAGGAAGGCAGGAAGGAAACATTCTGGTGTTGCTTACAGAAACTGCCTCTCCGTTAACCCTTATTACATTCTTGGCAGGACTAGACTTCCTGTCTCAGGAACTTCTCTGGAGTTTTCTTTCCCTCTTTTGCTGGTACTTTGCTTGTGTGGAGTGAGCATTCAAAGTTACAATGGCACTGAAAAAAGTGACTTATGACCCCTTTTCACACTTATGACTGTTGCAGCATCCCCACCACAGTCATGAAAGGCCAGGCGAGGAGATGCATGCCTAGATGACTGATATTGAGCTGCCCACGCCCAGCCAATAACATGACCAAACCACGCCCACCACCAAAGCCACGCCCACAGAACTGGTTGTTAAAAATTTGAATCCCACCCCTGCCTTGTGTGCATGCATGTGCCAAATGCACACTTTGCGCAGGTGCAGAGGCGTTCTAACTCACCTCCTGCAAGCCTGCACGATCCCGGTCGCTTCAGCAGCTGCCGCGCAATGCTATTCTGTGCCACGCAAAGCGGCTGTGCTTCAAATTCAGCGGATAAAGGTGAGTATGGGAGCCCGGGCGGGCGGGTGGGCCCAACAGCCGAGCAGCGGAGAGAATCGGTTCAGTCTCCGTTGTTCATCTTTCCTACCGGCTCTCCAGAACCGGTCGAATACCACCGCTGGTACCACTGTTGCAGTATCTCCATAGTCATGGGATCAAAATTCAGCCGCTTGACAACTGGCTCATATTTACGACGGTCGCAGTGTCCCGTGGTCTCGTGATCTTTCTTTGTGACCTTCTTCTGACACGCAAAGGGGAAGCCAGATTCATGTAAGAATTGTGTCGTTCACAACTGCGGTGATTCGCTTAACAACTGTGGCAAGAAAGGTCGTAAAAATGGGGCAAAAGTCACCGAACACATGTCTCGCTTAGCAACAGAAATGTTGGGTTCAATTGTGGTTGTAAGTCGAGGACTGGCTGTATAACTACGTGAAGGGGGGGAGGGGAGAGGAAACTCCAATAGCTCTGTCATGCCCCTGTTGGAATCTGATTCGGAGGGAGAGGTGGAAAAGCTGACAGGGAGTGGGAGTGTGGGAAGGGCACAGGCCGGCTGGCCATTCAGAGGAAGACCCAGGCCCACCCCCTCTTCATCCTAGGGCACGCAGGGAGGAACGGAAAAGGGAGCAACGTGAGTTAGGTGGCTTACGGGGGAGGAAAGGGCCCTGATTCCCTTCATTAGCTGCAGCTGGGAACACAGCAGTTAACCTTGCTGGAAGCAAAGTGTGAACTATCTTTGTCAGGTCTTATCTGGGTTCTGGCATCTTCCCAACTGTGTGTGTTTCGTTATCTTTTGAAGTCTGCAATTCCTTATCCTGCCCTGTCTAGTTAATTGCTGCAGAGTGGTTTGTGTTGGTTTTTATTTATAATTTAGATGTACTTTGGGTTCGGACTGAATTTCTTCCCTTTAAAGACTGTTCTTGGGAGAGTTTTTTTCTCCAGCCGATGATAGCTGGGCATTGGGGGCCAAGTTGGAGGAATTAAAGGGACTTTTCCTACTTTTGTGACCTTGTTGCTTTTGTGACACGCTCCAGGTCATCACAAGCTCAGCCAAACTCCAAATAATCATGGTGTGGTGCTGAGATACGATTAAACCTGGCATCAAACTTAGGATGTTTTTTTGGGGGGAAGATAAAGTTCTATCTGCTGGCAGCTGGATCAAAACTTTGAATTATTCAGGTTACTAGTCCCTGTGACAGACAACCAGAACAATGTTTGGATCCTTATAGCCAAAGAGGTAACGGTGCCAGTGAATGATGAAATTGATGCTTTATGGATTCTTGGATTCTATAGTCCATAAAAAACATTTTATTCCTCGACATGGGACTTATTTGACCAATGGTTAGATAATAAAAATAGAAGTTAGAAACATGGGGATACAAAAAAGGATTCATGTTAAAAAGGAGATTTGTTAAAGTAGGGTTAGATAAGTAAAATATTATTGTTGTTTGTTATTATTATTGAATATCAATGTGATGAATATTATTGTAAACATTTTGATGATTTCCTAAAAAATAATTGCACCCAGACAACATTTTCAATTCAATTTAATTTTAGTTTAATTGAAATTGAATGTTTATATGTTATATAAATAAAACAAATAAAAATTTCGGGGAAAAAAAAGCATGTTTTATACAATGATGCCCTGGCTGAGTTTTAAGAGAGGGAAGAATCTGAGGGGCAGAATGGGACAGGGAAGTAGAGAAAAATGCTGGGGCCTGTTGGTTTTGAGCTCTGGGGTTGGAGAAGGCGCCTGAGAATATCGCAGCCGTTAGCCAAGGACACAAACAGATGGGTAGCCAAACAAACAACTCGCACAGAATTCTCACTGGAGGCACAAATGACCAGCTTCAAGTTATCCTATTTTGGACCAGCGATGCAAGTGAGAGCAAAGCACCGGCTCCCTGGAGCGGGTTCTGATGCTGGGATGGGAGAAGAGACAAAAGAGGGAGGGAGGGAAGGAGGGAGGAGAGGGGAGGAGAGAACGGAGGGGAGAGGAGGAGAGGGGAGAGGAAAGGACAAAGAGGGAGAGAGGGGGGAAGAAGAGAGAGGAGAAGAGCGGGAGGAGAGAATTGGAAGAGGGGAAAAGAGAGAGGGGGAGGAAGAGGAGAGAGCTGAGGGAAGGAAACAGAGGAGGAGAGATGTGGGGAAGGAAGGGGAGAGCAGGCAGAGAGGGAGAGGATAGAGGGGAGGAGAAAAGACAGAGAGAGGGAGGAAGGAAGGAGAGAGGAGAGGAGAGAAAGTGTGAGTGGAAGTGTGAGGGAGGGGGAAGGAGGAGAGGAGAGAGCCGAGGGAAGGACAAAGAGAGGGAGAGGGATCTCTCTCATCTCTCTCTGTCTCTCTCTCTCTGTCTCTCTCTCATCTCTCTCTGTCTCTCTGTCTCTCCCCTCCCTCCCTCCCCTCATCTCTCTCTCTCTCTCTCTCTCTCTCTCTCTCTCTCATCTCTCTCTGTCTCTCTGTCTCTCTCTCTCTCTTCTTCTCTGTCTCTCTCTCTCTCTCATCTCTCTGTCTCTCCCTCCTCCCTCCCTCCCTCTCCCTATCATCTCTCTCTCTCTCTCTCTCTCTCTCTCTCTCTCTCTCATCTCTCTCTGTCTCTCTGTCTCTCTCATCTCTCTCTGTCTCTCTCTTCTCTCTCTCTCTCTCTCTCTCTCTCTCTCTCTCTCTCCCTCTCCCTCTCTATCATCTCTGTCTCTCTCTCATATCTCTCTCTCTCATATCTCTCTCTCTCTCTATCATCTCTCTCTCAGCTGGCAAGCTGTAGAGCAAACCCTCCGCTATGAAACTCTTCTCTTGTCTACTCCCAGGGATTCTCTTGAGACCCCAAACCTCTTTTAGGACAGACATTTTCTTTCCAAAAGCAATCAATGCTTGGTTGGAAAGGCCTAATTTTAACCCTGAATTAAAGGACTGATGGGAAGGCTTCCAGGACCAGAAATGTCTGCACCACTAAAGAAGCTGGAAGTGCCACCAGATCTCCTTCTTGTTTTTCTATTCGCCTTCTCCACCACTCCTTCTCTTTCTCCCCGTTCTTCTTCTCTTCCTCTTCTCCTTCTCCATCATTCCTTCCTCCCCCTTCCCCTCCTTTTCCTTCTTCTTCTCCACCATGCTTTCTTCTTCCTCTCCTCCTGTCTTTTTTCTCTATCATTCCTTCTTTTGCCTCTTCTACTCCACTGGTCCTTCTCCTTCCCCATCTCCTCCTTCTCTTTTCTCATCATGTCTTTTCTTTCTCAATCCTTCCCTCCACCACTCCCCCTCCTCCTTTACCTTCTCCTCCTCTCCTCCTTCTCACAGCAAACCCCACCCACTTCTAGCACTGATGACATTACCTATTTGGGTCATGAAATGTCTGCAAGAAAATAACCAAGTTCAGAGACCACTAAGGACCCCTCCTCCTCCTCCTCCTCCTCCTTCTCCTCCTCCTCCTCTTCCTCCTCCTCCTTCCTCCTCCTCCTCCTCCTCCTCCTCTTCCTCCTCCTCCTCCTTCCTCCTCCTCCTCCTCCTCCTCCTCCTCCTCCTCCCCTTTGAAGAGTGCTTCCAACACAGATAGGTTTATTTTGGTAATTTCATTCACACACCTTCCCTCCCAAAAGATGCTGGTTGGGGAAGGGTCAACTCTCTCTCCCTCTCTGTGTATGTGTGTTTGTGAAGACCTTTTCTCACTCATTCCAGACAATGCAGGAGGTGGAACAACAGATTCAAATTATAGAAAAGTTGATTCAGAAAAAACCCCATTGATCAGAGGGAAAATAAACCCTCTTTTTTTTCAGTGACTGTGTTCACACTGAGGCTAAGCCACCATCAGCCTGGGATGGGGTTTTAATCTGAATCCCGGCACTGAGAAAGGGGTTGGGCTGGATGGCCTTAAGGGTCCCTTACCCAGGTCAGTGTTGCAAGCAGACCTTTTTTATTAATTTTAATCAACATTTCCATAGTCCTAAAGTGATTTTTCTCAACCTTGACCGCTTGAAGATGTGTGGACTTCAACTCTCCGAATTCTCCAGCCAGGTATGCCACTTCTAAGTTCCACCCACCTTAGAAGTGGCTACGGTTGAAAAACACTGATCTATAGGCTAGCTGGGGGATTCTAGGAGTTGAAGTCGACACACATCCTCAAGCTGCCGAGCTTTAAAAAAAACAAAGCCAACTGCCCTAAAGAATGATCGTGAATATAAATAAACCAATTTGCTACAAGATGTTCTATATCCTTCTTTCTTTTTCCCCTTAATTGCTTGGTTTGGTTTTTTTTTTTTTTTCATTTTATAGCAGCAGATTGTATTTACCGATTTGAAATGAGAGAGGACTTTTTTCAAACATTTCCCCCCCTAATTTTGTACTGTGCCTTCCTCAGTTCTTCACTCCACCTCCATAGTTACATTAGAGGACTGTAAAACCACTTCCTTTTCCCCCCTCAATATTCTAAAACTTCACATCTATTTTGTTCGCATTAAGCTGCATGGATCTCTGCTCTCTGCCCCTAGGAATCCAGCTGCTGCCAGCTGTGGTTCGGACCTGTTTCAACTGGCTGTTGTTTTATTCATTCCCTTATTCATTCATTCATTCATTCATTTTTAAAAAAGACTTTATTGCTTATATTTGTTAGCTTATTTGTTTTTTTATTTGAAAATTGTATAAAATACAATTTTCACCTAGCCAACTGCAAACAAGACAAACGCCTAATAATTATTATAATAGCTAGTTGTGAAAGCCAACCGGGTGACTTTGGGCCAATCACCAGGAGAGGGTGAGTTCTAGTCCCAGATAAACAGATACAGATAAACAGATAATCAGAGTTGGAAGGGACCTTATAGGTCAATCCAGTCCAACCCCCTGACCAAGTGGGAGACCCTACACCATTTCTGACAAATGGCAGTCCAATCTCTTCTTGAAAGTCTCAAGTGATGGCGCTCCCATAACTTCCGAGGGCAACTTCTGTTCCATGGGTTGATTGTTCTCACTATCAGAATGTTTCTCCTTATTTCCAGGTTGAATCTCTCCTTGTTCAGTTTCCATCCATTGTTCCTTGTCTGATGCTTTTAGGTGCTTTAGAAAATAGCTTGACCCCTTCCTCCTCTCTGGGGCAGCCCCTCAAATATTGGAAGACTGCTCTCCTGTCTCCCCTGGTCCTTCTCTTCATTAGACTAGCCAGGCCCAGTACCTTCAACCGTTCTTCATATGTTTTAATCCCACTTTAGGCATGAAAACCAGCTGGGTGACTTTGGACTAATCACCAGGAGAGGGTGAGTTCTAGTCCTGCTTGTGCCATGAAAGTCAACTGGATGACTTTGAGCCAATCACCAGGAGACGGTGAGTTCTAGTCCCACCTTAGGTATGAAAGCCAACTGGGTGATTTTGGGCCAATCACCAGGAGAGGGTGAGTTCTAGTCCCACCTTAGGTATGAAAGTCAACTGGGTGACTTTGGGCGAATCACCAGGAGACTGGGAGTTCTAGTCCTGCTTGCGCCATGAAAGTCAACTGGATGACTTTGGGCCAATCACTAGGAGACGGTGAGTTCTAGTCCCACCTTAGGTATGAAAGTCAACTGGGTGACTTTGGGCCAATCACCAGGAGACTGGGAGTTTTAGTCCTGCTTGTGCCATGAAAGTCAACTGGATGACTTTGAGCCAATCACCAGGAGACGGTGAGTTCTAGTCCCACCTTAGGCATGAAAACCATCTGGGTCTTTGGGCCAATCACCAGGAGACGGTGAGTTCTAGTCCCACCTTAGGTATGAAAGTCAACTGGGTGACTTTGGGCCAATCACCAGGAGACTGGGAGTTTTAGTCCTGCTTGTGCCATGAAAGTCAACTGGATGACTTTGGGCCAATCCCTAGGAGACTGGGAGATCTAGTCCCACCTTAGGTATGAAAGTCAACTGGATGACTTTGGGCCAATCACTAGGAGACGGTGAGTTCTAGTCCCATCTTAGGTATGAAAGCCAACTGGGTGACTTTGGGCCAATCACCAGGAGACTGGGAGTTTTGTCCTGCTTGTGCCATGAAAGTCAACTGGATGACTTTGGGCCAATCCCTAGGAGACTGGGAGATCTAGTCCCACCTTAGGTATGAAAGTCAACTGGATGACTTTGGGCCAATCACTAGGAGACGGTGAGTTCTAGTCCCATCTTAGGTATGAAAGCCAACTGGGTGACTTTGGGCCAATCACCAGGAGACTGGGAGTTTTAGTCCTGCTTGTGCCATGAAAGTCAACTGGATGACTTTGGGCCAATCACTAGGAGACGGTGAGTTCTAGTCCCACCTTAGGTATGAAAGTCAACTGGATGACTTTGGGCCAATCACCAGGAGAGGGTGAGTTCTAGTCCCACCTTAGGCATGAAAGCCAGCTTTGGACCACTCACTCTTTCTCAGACAACCTACCTCACTGGGTTGTTATGGAGGAGACAGGTGAAAGAAGATGTGGTAGTTATTTCCAAAGAGAATAAAGAGAATAAAAATAAATAATCTAGCTACTAACCGAGCAATAAAGACCTGACTTCTACGTTATATAGGTAAAATCTGACGGAAATCAAAAGCATTCAGGTGTAATAAAAATGACAACCAAACAAAATATGGAATAGAATATTTCTATCCATTCAAAAATCCAGAGATGGCATGCTTTAGCTCAGAGCTTCTCAACTAAACAAGTGACCTATGATTGGTCCTCACACTTATGACGATCCCAGTATTCCCCAGGGTCAGGTGATGAGAATTTGCGTATTTGGCAACCTGCATATATTATACAATGATTGCAGCATCCTGGGTTCATGTGATCAGCATTTGGGACCTTCCCAGCTATTCTCCATGCTGGCTGGGGAATTCTGGGAGTTGAAGTGCTGGCTGGGGAATTCTGGGAGTTGAAATGCTGGCTAGGAGAATTCTGGGAGTTGAAATGCTGGCTGGGGAATTCTGGGAGTTGAAGTGCTGGCTGGGGAATTCTGGGAGTTGAAATGCTGGCTAGGAGAATTCTGGGAGTTGAAATGCTGGCTGGGGAATTCTGGGAGTTGAAATGCTGGCTAGGAGAATTCTGGGAGTTCAAATGCTGGCTAGGAGAATTCTGGGAGTTGAAATGCTAGCTGGGGAATTCTGGGAGTTGAAATGCTGGCTAGGAGAATTCTGGGAGTTGAAATGCTGGCTGGGGAATTCTGGGAGTTCAAATGCTGGCTGGGGAATTCTGGGAGTTGAAATGCTAGCTGGGGAATTCTGGGAGTTGAAATGCTGGCTAGGAGAATTCTGGGAGTTCAAATGCTGGCTAGAGAATTCTGGGAGTTGAAATGCTGGCTGGGGAATTCTGGGAGTTCAAATGCTGGCTGGGGAATTCTGGGAGTTCAAATGCTGGCTAGGAGAATTCTGGGAGTTCAAATGCTGGCTAGGAGAATTCTGGGAGTTCAAATGCTGGCTGGGGAATTCTGGGAGTTCAAATGCTGGCTGGGGAATTCTGGGAGTTGAAATGCTGGCTGGGGAATTCTGGGAGTTGAAATGCTGGCTAGGATAATTCTGGGAGTTGAAATGCTGGCTAGGAGAATTCTGGGAGTTCAAATGCTGGCTAGGAGAATTCTGGGAGTTGAAATGCTAGCTGGGGAATTCTGGGAGTTGAAATGTTGGCTAGGAGAATTCTGGGAGTTCAAATGCTAGCTAGGAGAATTCTGGGAGTTCAAATGCTGGCTAGGAGAATTTTGGGAGTTCAAATGCTAGCTAGGAGAATTCTGGGAGTTCAAATGCTGGTTAGGAGAATTCTGGGAGTTCAAATGCTGGTTAGGAGAATTCTGGGAGTTCAAATGCTGGTTAGGAGAATTCTGGGAGTTCAAATGCTGGCTGGGGAATTCTGGGAGTTGAAATGTTGGCTAGGAGAATTCTGGGAGTTGAAGTGCTGGCTGGGGAATTCTGGGAGTTGAAATGCTGGCTAGGAGAATTCTGGGAGTTCAAATGCTGGCTAGGAGAATTCTGGGAGTTCAAATGCTGGCTGGGAATTCTGGGAGTTCAAATGCTGGCTGGGGAATTCTGGGAGTTGAAATGCTAGCTGGGAATTCTGGGAGTTGAAATGTTGGCTAGGAGAATTCTGGGAGTTCAAATGCTGGCTAGGAGAATTCTGGGAGTTCAAATGCTGGCTGGGGAATTCTGGGAGTTGAAATGCTAGCTGAGGAATTCTGGGAGTTGAAATGTTGGCTAGGAGAATTCTGGGAGTTCAAATGCTGGCTGGGGAATTCTGGGAGTTCAAATGCTGGCTGGGGAATTCTGGGAGTTGAAATGCTAGCTGGGGAATTCTGGGAGTTGAAATGCTGGCTAGGAGAATTCTGGGAGTTCAAATGCTGGCTAGGAGAATTCTGGGAGTTGAAATGCTGGCTGGGGAATTCTGGGAGTTCAAATGCTGGCTGGGGAATTCTGGGAGTTCAAATGCTGGCTAGGAGAATTCTGGGAGTTCAAATGCTGGCTAGGAGAATTCTGGGAGTTCAAATGCTGGCTGGGGAATTCTGGGAGTTCAAATGCTGGCTGGGGAATTCTGGGAGTTGAAATGCTGGCTGGGGAATTCTGGGAGTTGAAATGCTGGCTAGGATAATTCTGGGAGTTGAAATGCTGGCTAGGAGAATTCTGGGAGTTCAAATGCTGGCTAGGAGAATTCTGGGAGTTGAAATGCTAGCTGGGAATTCTGGGAGTTGAAATGTTGGCTAGGAGAATTCTGGGAGTTCAAATGCTAGCTAGGAGAATTCTGGGAGTTCAAATGCTGGCTAGGAGAATTTTGGGAGTTCAAATGCTAGCTAGGAGAATTCTGGGAGTTCAAATGCTGGTTAGGAGAATTCTGGGAGTTCAAATGCTGGTTAGGAGAATTCTGGGAGTTCAAATGCTGGTTAGGAGAATTCTGGGAGTTCAAATGCTGGCTGGGGAATTCTGGGAGTTGAAATGTTGGCTAGGAGAATTCTGGGAGTTGAAGTGCTGGCTGGGGAATTCTGGGAGTTGAAATGCTGGCTAGGAGAATTCTGGGAGTTCAAATGCTGGCTAGGAGAATTCTGGGAGTTCAAATGCTGGCTGGGGAATTCTGGGAGTTCAAATGCTGGCTGGGAATTCTGGGAGTTGAAATGCTAGCTGGGAATTCTGGGAGTTGAAATGTTGGCTAGGAGAATTCTGGGAGTTCAAATGCTGGCTAGGAGAATTCTGGGAGTTCAAATGCTGGCTGGGAATTCTGGGAGTTGAAATGCTAGCTGAGGAATTCTGGGAGTTGAAATGTTGGCTAGGAGAATTCTGGGAGTTCAAATGCTGGCTGGGAATTCTGGGAGTTCAAATGCTGGCTGGGGAATTCTGGGAGTTGAAGTCCACCCATCTTAAGGTTGCTAAGGTTGAGAAAGACCAAGTTAGACCTTGAACTTCTTCCTGGACTTAATTCTCTCTACCACCACAAGGAAGTTTATCCAGAGATCTCGGTTTCATCTCCGCAAACCACCACCCTGCGAGGTAGGCCAAGTACAAACAAACAGATCAGCCTCAAAATCAGTCAGAAAGCCACTTGTGGGTTAAATTAGAATGCGGGCCCATTTCTCTCTCCACCTACCCCTGTTCTAGTCCAATTTTAACCTCATTACCACCCTAACTTTTCATTTGCGATTCTCAACACAACACAGTTCTCGGCAGAAGGAGCAGAATTGCACATTGAATCCGCAGCAATTCTTTTTCTTCCCTTTCTTTATTCCACCCACTTCCTCATTTCTGCTCTCTTTTCAACGGCCCATCACAGCGACATCAGCATGATAATGGCTATGTATTGATATAGAAAAATGGCTTTTTAGGAGTTGCACGTTGGCTTGTACCAAATAAGATTATTATTTAAAAAAAAAAAAAACCCCGCTTTTCTTCTTTTAAAAAAAAAAATCTCTATGCGGCTATAAATGTCCGAAGATTTGGGGCACGGATGAAATGTCTCTATCAAGGAATCGAAGTTCAAAATAGTCGAAATATTTAGGGTTTCTTCCTGCTAAGAACTCCCTAATAGAGGTAGTCTTAGGACTCCCGTGGAGCCCAAAAGTTACGTTGCTAAGTGAGAGCGTCGTTAAGTGAGTTCTGCCCATTTTACAACCTTTCTTGCCACCGTGGTTAAGTGAATCCCTGCAAGTTGTTAAGTTGGTCACATGGTTGTTAAGTGAATCTGGCTTCCCCATTGCCTTTGTCTGTCAAAAGGTCGCAAAATGGGATCACGTAACCCCGGGGGACCGTCATAAATATGAGACAGTTTGATCGGGTGACCGCAATGGCCGTAAGCGTAAAAAATGGCCCTCAGTCAACTTTTTCAGTGCCCTGGTATAACGGTCACTAAGTGGACTGTTGTAAGTCGAGAACTACCTATAAGAGGGGTCAACCAAATCAGAATGCTTTGTTTTAAAAAAAAAAAAGGCCCAAGGGGGGGCTCTGTACCTCTCCCCCTCCCCAAAAAAAAATTAAAATCTGAAATTGAGAGAAAAAAGAATGGATCTTTGCGTTGGGCAAAGGGTTGGACAAGATCAGGGGTCTCCAACCTTAAACACTCAAAGAGCCACTTGGACCCGTGTCCCACAGAAAACACCAGGAGCCACAAAACCTCGGTGGGCGTGGCCAACTCAATGTCATGAGCGCCCAGTCACATGACCCCACCAGCCACGCCTACCCAGGTTGGTGACTCCTGGTGTTTCCCTGGGAAATGGCGCTCTCTCTCTCTCCCCCTCTCTCTCTTCCTCTTTCCCTCTCTTCCCCCTTTCTCTCTCTCCCTCTCTCTTTCCCTCTCTTCCCCCTTTCTCTCTCTTCCTCTCTCTCTTTTCCTTTCTCTCTCTCTCCCTCTCTCTTTCCCTTTCTCTCTCCCTCTCTTCCCCTTTCTCTCTCTTCTTCTCTTCCTCTCTCTTTCCCCCTCTCTCTTTCTCTCTCTTCCTCTCTCCCTTTCCTTTCTCTCTCTCCCCCCTCTCTTTCCCTCTCTTCCCCCTTTCTCTCTCTCCCTCTCTCTTTCCCTTTCTCTCTCCCTCTCTCTTTCCCTCTCTTCCCCCTCTCTCTGTCTTCCTCTCTCTCTTTTCTTTTCTCTCTCTCTCCCTCTCTCTTTCTCTCTCTTTCCTTTCTCTCTCCCTCTCTTCCCCCTTTCTCTCTCTTCTTCTCTTCCTCTCTCTTTCCCTTCCTCTCTCTTCCTCTCTCCCTTTCCCTTTCTCTCTCTCCCTCTTTCTCTCTTCCCCCTTTCTCTCTCTTCCTCTCTCTCTTTTCCTTTCTCTCTCTTCCTCTCTCTTTCCCTTTCTCTCTTCCTCTCTTTCTCTTCCTCTCTCCCTTTCCCTTTCTCTCTCTCCCTCTCTTTCCCTCTCTTCCCCCTTTCTCTCTCTTCTTCTCTCTTCCTCTCTCTTTCCCTTTCTCTTTCTCTCTCTTCCTCTTTCCCTTTCTCTCTCTCCTCTTTCCCTCTCTTCCCCCTTTCTCTCTCTTCCTCTCTTCCTCTCTTTCCCTTTCTCTCTCTCCTCTTTCTCTCTCTCCCTCTCTCTTTCTCTCTCCCTTTCTTTCTCTCCCTCTTTCCCTCTCTCTTCCTCTCTCTCTTCCTCTCTTTCCCTCTCTCTCTCTGTCTCTCTCCCTCTTTCCCTCCCTTTCTTCCTCTCTCTTTTTCCTCTCTTTCTCTTTCTTTCTTTTTCTTTTTCTTTCTCTCCCTTTCCCTCTTTCTCTCTCCCTTTCCCCCTCTCTCTTCCTCTTTCCCTCTCTCTCTCTTCCTCTCTCTCTTCCTCTCTCCCTTTACCTGTCTCTCTCCTTCTCTTTCTCTTTCTCCCCCTCCCTCCCTCTCTTCCTCTCTCTCTCTCTCTCTCCCTCCCTCTCATTTCCGTTCTTTGTGTTCTCAGGCCAGGCGAGGAGGGACTGGGAGGAGAGGGCGAGGGGCAGGGCCAGCGAGTGGTGGGATCACCCAGCAGAGAGCCACAGCAGAGGGCCCAAAGGAGCCGCATGGGGCTCCAGAGCCACAGACTGCTGACACCCAGACTACTAGATGACCTCCAAGGTCCCGTCCCAGCCCTATGATTCCATGGGGAATTTTTTTTTTTTCATCAGGAGATATGAAATAGTCAGGATGGGCCTTCCAGCAAGCATTCCCACCCACCACCCTGTTTTTTCCCCAAGTGGATCCAAATGGAAGGCAGACCGTGTGTGTGTGTGGGGGGGGGGAAATAAAATGAAAATGGCCACCTGTTCTGAACCAAGGGACCCACGAGATTTTCCCACCTCTTTTTAACGTTCTGTTCCAGGCGCCTTTCGCACCTACGCGCCATCCAGAGAAAAATCTCTCCCCACGTGGAGTCTGCCATCTGCCACCTCCCCTTTTCGGTATGTGCTCCGATCCATTTCAGCAAAAGAGGATAAACCCGCCCCCCCATCCTGCTCCCTTTGCCTGCTGCAGGTGGACCGGAGGGTTCCAACCTGGGCCAGTTTCCAGTAGAGAACCCTGCAGTTTGGGATTTCTCCACCTGTGTCGCCCAGGTGAGACCATCTAGCAAAGCCTGCGACTCCCAGAATTCCCTAGCCAGCAAGGAGAGGTAGGAAAAGAAGGAAGGAAGGAAGGAAGGAAGGAAGGAAGGAAGGAAGGAAGGAAGGAAGGAAGGAGGGAGGGAGGAGGGAGGGAGGGAGGGAGGGAGGAGGGAGGAGAGAATAGGAGAAAAGAAGGGAGAAGAAGGAAAGGAGAGAACAGGAGAAAAGAAGGGAGAAGAGAAGAAGGGAGGAAGACAGGAACGAAGGTGAAAAGGATGGAAGGAAGGAGGAAGGCAGGCAGGCAGGCAGGAGACAACAGGACAGAAGGGAGAGAGCAGAAGGGAGGGAAGAAGGGAGAATGGAAGAAGACAAGAATGAAGGTGAAAAGGAGGGAAGGAAGGAAGGAAGGAAGGAAGGAAGGAAGGAAGGAAGGAAGGAAGGAAGGAAGGAAGGAAGGAAGGAGAGAACTGGAGAGAAGAAAGGAAGGAAGAAAACAGGAGAAGAAAGGAAGGAAGGAGAGAACGAGAGAAGAAGGGAGAGAGGAGAAGGGAAGGGGAGAGGAGAGGGGGAGAAGAGGTGAGAGGAAGGAAGGGAGGGAAGGAGGAAGGAAGGAAGAAAAAGGAAGGGACTAAGGAGACAAGAGCAAAGCAGAAGGGTAGGAGAAGGAAAGAAGGAAGGAAGAAGGAAAGAGGGAGGGAGGGATAAGAAGGGAAGGGAACAAGAAGTGGTGAGAGAGGCAGGAAAGATGGAGAGGCAGAAGAGGAAGGACGCAAGGAAGGAAGGAAGGAAGAAGAGTATCAGAGGAGAGAAAGAAAGGGCCCTTCCTGCCTTTATCACAAGGATAATTTCTCATCTACATATGGACATGAAGACGGCAGGGACTCCAACTCCCAGAATTCATGGCTGGCTGGGGAATTCTGGGAGTTGAAGTCCATGCCTCATAAAGGCCTTCCCGAGGTTGAAAAACACCATTGTAAAGTCCAAGCAAAGCCTCCCTCCTTCCTTCCTTCCCTGCCTAAGCAGGGGGTTGGACTAGAAGACCTCCAAGGTCCCTTCCAACTCTTGTTATTCCATTCCATTCCATTATTTCTGATTTCAGCTGGAAGGAAGGGGTTGGGAGGAAGGAGGGGAGGGGAAAAGAAAAAGGAGAAGATATATGAGTTATCTCCGAAGAGCTTCTGGCAGGGCGGAAAGATCTCCCTCAGATCTGGCGCTGCCTCTCAGGAAGCTTTAATGAAGGTGGAGACGGGGCAACGCAGATTAATATTTTATTTCTGGAAATCTTAAATGGGGCTATCCATCATCCTTCCAAAGCCGAGGAGAGAGAGAGAGAGAGAGACAAGCTTCTGATTGTTAGAGAAGCGGAGAAAAACTTGAGGGGTGGGGCGAGGATAATAGCCACCGTCATCATATTAATCAGGTAGGTAGTCCCTCCCGGTTCGAGATGAAGACATCAAAAAGGAAAACCTGATTTCGCAGCTCAAGGCATCCAGAAACGACGGGAAGCTTCTAGAAACATCCTGTTCAAATGGAAACCTTGGCTAATTTTTGACATTATCTATATATTTTAATTTCGATAGGTAGTCCTCGACTCACGAACGCACCTGGGCCAGAACTTCCAAGGCGGTGAATGAAGTCAGCCACGCTCCCTTTTTACGACCTTTTTTTTTTTTTTTGCCACGGTTGTTAAGCGAATCTTTACAGTCACGTGGTTGTTAAGCCAATCCAGGTTTTCTCGATTGGATTGTTTTTGTCAGAAACCTCTTTAAGGAAGATGGCAAACGCCAATCGTGTGACACCCTCCCCGACCCCCCCACCTCCGGGATGCTGCAAACACATGCCGATGGGCCAAGTGGTTAAGTGAACCAGGCGGTCTTTAAGCGAGTCGTTGTAGCGATTTGCTTAACAACTGTGGGAAGAAAGATTTTAAAAATGGAGGAAAAACTCAGTTTGCTGCCTTGTTTAGCAGCCATGTTGGATTCTGTGGTCTTAATCTGAGGACTATCTGCAATTCCAGGAAAGTCTCAAAACAGTTAACTGAGAGGGACCTTGGAGTCTTAGTGTATGATCGGTTGAATATGAGCCAGCCATGTGCAGCAGCAGCCAAAAATGCAAATACAATCCTGGGTTGTATAAAGAGAGGCATAGAATCAAAATCACGTGAAGTATCACTATCACTTTACAACAACCCTAGAAAGGCCACACCTGGAGTACTGCAACCAATTTTGGTTCCCCATACTACAAAAAAGATGTTGAGACTCTAGAAAAAGTACAGAGAAGAGCAACCAGGATGATGAGGGGACTGGAGGCTAAAACATACGATTAACGGTTGCAGGAACTGGGCCTGGCTAGTCTAGTGAAGAGAAGGACCAGGGGAGACAGGATAGCAGTCTGCCAGTATTTGAGGGGCTGCCATAGAGAGGAGGGAAGGGGTCAAGCTATTTTCTAAGGCACCCGAAGGTCAAATAAGGAATAATGGATGGAAACTGATCCAGGAGTTATTCAACCTAGAAATAAGGAGACATTTTCTGACAGGGAGAACCATCAACCCATGGAACAGAAGTTGCCTTTGGAAGTCGTGGGAGCTTCATCCCTTGAGACTTTCAAGAAGAGATTGGACTCCCGTCTGTCAGAAATGGTGTAGGGTCTCCCGCTTGGGCGGGGGGCTGGACTAGATGACCTACAAGGTCCCTTCCAACTCTGATTATCTGTTATCTGCCTGGAGACTAAAACATGCGAAGAACAGTTGCAGGGTTAGGGTCTGGCTAGTCTAAAGAAAAGAGGAATTAGGGGCGACATGATAGCAGTGTTCTAGTATTTGAGGGGCTGCCACAAAGAAAAGGGGGCGGTCAAATTATTCTCCCAAGCACCTGAAAGCAGGACAAGAAGCAATGGATAGAAACTAATGGAGGAGAGAAGCAACCTGGAATTAAGGAGAAACTTTCTAACAGTGAGAACCGTTAACCAGTGGAACTGCTTGCCACCAGAAGTTGTGGGCGCTCCATCAATGGAGGTTTTTAAGAAGAAACTGGACAGCCACTTCTCTGAAGACCCTTCTCTGAAATGGCATAGGGCAAGGGTCTTCAAATTTGGCAAGTTTAAGACTAGTGGACTTCAACTCCCAGAATTCCTGAGCTAATATGACTTGGAGGAGGAATTCTGGGAGTTGAAGTCCACAAGTCTCAAAGCTGTCAAGTTTGAAGACCCCTGGTGTAGGGTCTCCTGCTTGAGTCGGGGGTTGGACTAGAAGACCTCCAAGGTCCCCTTCCAACTCTGTTTTTCTGTTATTCGGTGATAGAAGCAATGGTGGCACAATTTTGAAGACCCAAAGGACAATGCCCCCACTGAACCGTGCCAAAACTAGAGGAACAACTCTTAAAACTTTCATCCTTGGGAACCGATCGAGCTTCTTTTCTGGCAGACTTTTGATCTGACCACCAACAAAAATCGGTTTGCCAGCTTTGCGTGCACTTCCCAGAGACCGGGGCCAAAAAAGACATTTTCCCATAACCTCCCCTGGATCATTTAAAGCTGAAAACCGCAATGCTGGAACAGGGACTTGCCCATTGCCAGCTGGGTGTTTGATTTCCGAGGGACAACAGCCCCCCGCTTGCCCCAAAAGACAGGGTGTTACTTAGATACACACACACACACACACACACACACACACAGCCTCCGCAGCAGCTGTGCTGGCAACCAGGAACCTGACGCACAAAATTAAATTTTATTTCTCGTTGCAAATCCTACATATTATGTAAGGCCCCCTCAGGGAGACCCAATGACCTAGCGAATGGCATTTTCCACCGCCTCAATTTTCTTTCCTCCTTAAGTTGCGGCACCGATGGATTTTTCTCGTGTCCTTTTCACAAGGTTTTTCTTGAGGTCGCCTTACGACCATAACCGAACCTCCCCGTCACGGTCGCAGAGGGAGTCCTCGACGTACGATCACAACGGAGTCCAGAATGTCCACGGATAACGGAAATGAGAGTCGCTCCCGATTCAGATCTTTCGTTCACCGTGATTGTTAAGTGAATCCCTGCAATTCAACCCCCAGAATTCTCTGGCCATCCTGCTCTCTGGGGAATTCTGGGAGCTGAAATCCACACCACTTTTTTTTTTTTGTTTAACAACAGCCTTTGTGTCACATAGCAAGTGATGCAACAGGGAGACATTCTTTCACCAACGTAGGAGCTGCCAGCCATACAACGGCGAAAGATTAAATTTGAAGGATTTTATCAGCTGTTTTTTAAAAAATCGGCATAGAGAATAGAGTAGAATAGAAAATAGAATAGAAATAGAATAGAAACAGAATAGAATAGAATAGAAAGTAGAGTAGAGTAGAATAGAATAGAAAACAAAATAGAAATAGAATAGAAACAGAATAGAATCGAATAGAAAGTAGAGTAGAGTAGAATAGAAAACAAAATAGAAATAGAATAGAAACCGAATAGAATAGAATAGAGAGTAGACTAGAATAGGAATAGAATAGAATAGAGTAGAGTAGAGTAGAATCGAATAGAAAATAGAATAAAAATAGAAATAGAATAGGAGTAGAATAGAATAGAATAGAAAATCGAATAGAGATAGAATAGAATAGAACAGAACAGAACAGAACAGAACAGAAGAATTAGAATTAGAATTGGAATTGGAATTGGAATTGGAATTGGAATTGGAATAGGAATAGAATAGAATAGAATAGAATAGAATAGAATAGGAATAGAATAGAATAGGAATAGAATAGAATAGAATAGAGAGTAGAGTAAAATAGAATAGAAATAGAATAGAGTAGAGTAGAATAGAATGGAAAATCGAATAGAAATCGAATAGAAATCGAATAGAAATAGAATAGAATAGAGGGTAGGGTAGGGTAGGGTAGGGAGGAATAGAGTAGAGTAGAGTAGAGTAGAATAGCTTGACTCCCTCTTGTAGTGAATAATTTAAACTGTTTTTAAAACTAATTTAAAAACTCCCCTCCTACTAACTAGTCCAGGTAGTCCTCATCTTGCAATACTTTGTTTAGTGACCCTTCAAAGTTACAACTGTACTGAAAAAAAGTGACTTATGACCATTTTTCACACTTACAACCAATGCACCTTGGGGGTCTTCTAGTCCAACCACCCCTTGTTTGAACAGGAGATTCTGAAGCATTCCAGACAAGTGGCTGTCCCGTCTCTTCTTAAAAACCTCCAGTGTCAGAGCACCCACAACTTCTGGTGGCAAGTCATTGCAGATAATCAGAAATCGTGCCATCCTCATCTGGGCTGCCTCTGAACCCCGAATCAGCCACTTCCTTCCCCCCCAAAAAGAGCCATCAAAGTCTCCATCTGTCCATCCTCCCCCTCTCAAAGAAATTGCGAGGATGCTGAGCGGAATCCATCCAGGCAGCCAGACGATATTACACACACACACACACACCGCCCTGCATCGCCAAGGCATTGCGACTACTAATGGGACGAGTGGCGGCACGGAACGCCATCCGATGACTCTTCGGAGTCTCCCCTGGGCACAGCCATCATCTTAATTTAAAACGCCTTCCCACAATCCAACGCAGCCTGCAGGAGATATTGGCAGGCGTCCGAACACCCGAATCCTTACGGCCTTGAAGGCAATCAATCCGGCCTTGTTGCAAGAAAAGGACGCCGAACTGCACGCGGGGGACAAAGAACAGGATGGATGGATGGATGGATGGATGGATGGAGGGATGGATGGATGGATGGAGGGGGAGGGAGGGAGAGAGAGAGAGAGAGAGAGAGAGAGAGAGTATCTACCCTTTTAAAAATAATAATAATCTCTCTATATAAAAGCGAAATGCCCCTCACGCATCATCACAAAATCTCCAGAACCGTGAAGCCTACACACTTGAAATTTGGCACTTATGTTCCTCTTGGCTTCTAGCTGCTCACTAAGAAAGGATTTTTCAAAATGACGATCAGAGCTTTAATATTTCCTATATTATTATTATTAACACGCTCTGATGCTAAGGAATTCTACTCCCCCTTTCCCCACCTGAAAAGAAATCTCTTCCAAAGGCAAAACACAAGCAGAGGAGGTTCAGTTTCAGTTTCACAGCAGCAAAGCAGCTTTAGTACAGAACAGTTGAGCTAAGCCACACCCAGGCTCCTTGCTGTCTCCTTCTTGCTCACACAACAAATACTGTTTCGGTTTCCAAACACCCCTCAACTCTCACACACTGACAGGACGCTAGCCAGATGGAATACCGATGGATGCTGGTAGGCAGAGGCAGAATTTTCCCCCCCTTATTTTCCTCCCCCAAAACTAAGCCCGACCACATAGTTTCGTAGCAAAGCAAGGGGATCGAGCTAGTAATAAATAAATCTGAATTTTGGAAGCCAGAGACACAAAGGGGCTCTATGATCCTTTATCTATGATCTACAGGTAGTCCTCGACTTACAACGTTCGAAGTTACAGCGGCACTGGAAAAACGGGACTTAGGAACGTTATTCACAGTTACGACCTTTGCTACATCCCTGTGATCACGTGATCAAAATTCAGATGTTTGGCAACTCGTCCACACTTACGACGGTCACACTGTCCCAGGGTCACGTGATTCCCTTTAGTGACCTTCCGACAAGGGGGGCAAGCCAGATTCACTTAACTGGGCTTACTAACGTACCTGCTGCAGTGATTCACTTAACGGCGGTGGCAAGAAAGCTCGTAAACTGGAGGCAAAACTCGCTTCGCAAATGTCTCACTGAACCACATAGGTTTTGAGCTCCGTTGTGGTCGTAAGTCAAAGACTTCCCCCTCTCATCCTTCTTTATCTATTATCCTTTTCACCTGTCCCTATTACCTGCTCGTATTATTGGTATCGTGTGCCTATCACTTGTTGGTTGCATCTTATGACTTATGATTGTATCTTATGATTCATGATTTTGTCGCTTGGGTGTCTATTGAGAGCTTATGCACCGGAGACAAATTCCTTGTGTGTCCAATCATACCTGGCCAATAAAGGGACATTTTATTGTCCAGCCTGGCTGGGTGTCGAAGGCCAATTTCTAACTTGTTGGGATCCTGTTTTACTTTTTATTATAAGTGTTTCCCATGCTCTGCAGCATGCAAATGGCCTGGAGGAATGGGAACGTGGAAAAGGCCACATTTATCTTCCGCAGAAGGCAAGTTGTCCTCGTGTTACGACCACAACTGAGCCTAGAATTTCCATTGCTAAGCAAGACGATTGTTAAGTGAGTTTTGCCCCATTTTACGACCTTTGTTGCCACAGTTAAGTGAATCGCTTGCAGTTGTTAGGCACTTCTGGAGGCAAGTTGTCCTACCGATTAATTGTTCTCACGGTCAGGAAATCTCTCCTTAATTCTAGGTTGCTTCTCTCTTTAATGACCTTCCATCCTTATTGCTTCTTGTCCTGCCTTCAGGGGCTTTGGAGGATAGCTTGACTCCCTCTTCTTTGGGGCAGCCCCTGAGATATTGGAAGACTGCTATCATGTCACCCCTAGTCCTTCTTTGCATTAAACTAGACATACTCAGCTTCATTATTCCAAGAGTATTTACATCAAGACAAATTCCTTGTGTGTCCAATCACACTTGGCCAATAAGGAATTCTATTCTATTCTATTCTATTCTATTCTATTCTATTCTATTCTATTCTATTCTATTCTATTCTATTCTATTCTATTCCATTCTATTCCATTCTATTCCATTCTATTCTATTCCTTATTCATTCTATTCTATTCTATTCTATTCTATTCATCAAACCTTACTTTCATTCTGACTAGAAACTTGCAAGTTTCTTGGAAACATTTCAAGCAGTGTCATTCAACTTGGGGCAACCTGAAGATGGCGGGACTTCAACTCCCTGAATTCCCCAGCTGTCAGGCTTTAAAATAAAGTAGATTTCATCTCTCAAAATTCCCCAGCCAGCATGCTTTAAGATGGATGGATTTAGCTCCCAGAATCCCTCAGTCAACATTAAGATGGTGGGACTTCAACTCCCAGAATTTCCCCATGCCGTCAGGCTTTAAGGTGGGTGGATTTAGCTCCCAGAATCCCCCAGCCAACATTAAGATGGTGGGACTTCAACTCCCAGAATTCCCCATGCCATCAGGCTTTAAGATGGATGGATTTAGCTCCCAGAATCCCTCAGTCAACATTAAGATGGTGGGACTTCAACTCCCAGAATTCCCCAGCCAGCATGCTTTTAAGATGGGTGGATTTAGCTCCCAGAATCCCTCAGTCAACATTGTTTAAGATGGTGGGACTTCAACTCCCAGAATTCCCCAGCCAGCATGCTTTAAGATGGATGGATTTAGCTCCCAGAATCCCTCAGTCAACATTAAGATGGTGGGACTTCAACTCCCAGAATTCCCCAGCCAGCATGCTTTTAAGATGGGTGGATTTAGCTCCCAGAATCCCTCAGTCAACATTGTTTAAGATGGTGGGACTTCAACTCCCACAATTCCCCAGCCAGCATGCTTTAAGATGGGTGGATTTAGTTCCCAGAATCCCTCAGTCAACATTAAGATGGTGGGACTTCAACTCCCAGAATCCCCCAGCCAGCATGCTTTAAGATGGGTGGATTTAGCTACCAGAATTCCCCAGTTTAAGATGGCGGGACTTCAACTTCCAGAATTCCCAAGCCACTAGGCTTTAAGATGGGTGAGTTTCGACTCCCAGAATTCCCCAGCCAGCATGGCTAATTGGGGAATTCTGGGAGTTGAAGTCCACCCACCTTCAAGTTGCCAAGATTGAGAAATACTTACCTACAGGGGGAAAGCTGCAAATAATCAGGAAATAACCAACCTGTTCAGAAAGCGTGCGACCCAAAACAGAACACAATTGTTCCCAAAAAGCTGTGGGTGAGACACTTTGCACCAACAGGGTTGTGTGTCCTGCCTTTTGATGCACCAGAACTGACGGGGCCATGTGGCTCGTTTGTGTTGTGTAAGATTTGCGTGTGATTTAGGGCGGCTGGCCAGAGAAAACAGACCCCCACGACTGGCCGGCCCTGTGTTCTCAGCCTTGCAAAATCCACCGTGGGATTTACAAATGGGAAAAATTTGAGACGTTTCCCGTAAAAACCATAAGGGGGGCCCACCCATGTCGCAATGCATCACTCCCTGAACTGACCCACACAGGGAAGAAGGGAGGGAGGAGGAAAAAAAAGATAATTTACAGATAATCAGAGTTGGAAGGGACCTTGTAGGTCATCTAGTCCAACCCCACCCCGCCTAAACAGGAGGAGACCCTACACCATTTCTGACAAACGGCAGTCCAATCTCTTCTTCCCTTGATTCCCCACAAAAAGTCGGAAAATGTCAACGCCACCAGCCTTGTCCTTCGTTCCCCTCCTGCCCCATTCGTCTCTCCCTTTTTTTCCCCAGCAAGCAAACCCTGAAAGGAAAATAAATACTTTCTAACATGGTCATTAATTGGAGTCAAAAAAGAAGCATTTTTTTTTCTCCCCAGCAGGGCAGAGCTCTGAATAAGCCGTCAGGACGAAACGTGCACGCTCCCTGGCATACAAATGACTTCATAATTCAATGTTACATAGGGAGGGAGGGAGGGAAGGAGAGAGAGAGAAAAAAAGAGAAAGAGAGAGAAGAAGACAGAGAGAGGGAGAGAGGAAGAGAAAGAGAGGGAGAGGGAGAGAGGGAAGAAGAGAGAGAGGAAGAGAAAGGAAAAGAGAGAGAGGAAGAGAAAGAGAAAGAGACAGAGAAAGAGAGGAAGAGAGAGAGAAAGACAGGAGGAGAGAGGAAGAGAGGAAGAGAGAGAGGAAGAGACAGAGATTGAGAGAGAGAAAGAGAGGAAGAAAGATAGGAAGAGAGAGAGAAAGAGAGGAAGAGAGAGAGGAAGAGAGAAAAGAGAGAGAGAGGAAGAGAGAGAGAGAGAGAGGAAGAGAGAGAGAGAGAGAGAGAGAGGAAGAGACAGAGATTGAGAGAGAGAAAGAGAGGAAGAAAGATAGGAAGAGAGAGAGAGAAAGAGATAGGAAGAGAGAGAGGGAGAGAGGAAGAGAGAAAGAGAGACAGGGGAAGAGACAAATTGAGAGAGAGGAAGAGAGAGAGAAAGAGAAAGAGAGGAAGAGAGAGAGGAAGAGAGAGGGGAAAGAGACAGAGATTGAGAGAGAAAAAGAGAGGAAGAGAGAGAAAAAGATAGGAAGAGAGAGAGAGAAAGAGATAGGAAGAGAGAGGAAGAGAGAGAGGGAGAGAGGAAGAGAGAAAGAGAGACAGGGGAAGAGACAAATTGAGAGAGAGGAAGAGAGAGAGAAAGAGAAAGAGAGGAAGAGAGAGAGGAAGAGACAGAGGGGAAGAGACAGAGATTGAGAGAGAGAAAGAGAGGAAGAAAGATAGGAAGAGAGAGAGAGAAAGAGATAGGAAGAGAGAGGAAGAGAGAGAGGGAGAGAGGGAGAGAGAAAGAGACAGGGGAAGAGACAAATTGAGAGAGAGGAAGAGAGAGAGAAAGAGAAAGAGAGGAAGAGAGAGAAGAAGAGAGAGGGGAAGAGACAGAGGGGAAGAGACAGAGATTGAGAGAGAAAAGAGAGGAAGAGAGAGAAAGAGGAAGAGAGAGAAGAAGAGAGAGGGAAAGAGACAGAGATTGAGAGAGAGAGGAAGAGAGAGAGAGAAAGAGAAAGAGAGGAAGAGAGAGAGGAAGAGAGAGAGGAAGAGAGAGGGGGAAGAGACAGAGATTGAGAGAGAAAAAGAGAGGAAGAGAGAAAAAGAGAGGAAGAGAGAGAGGAAGAGAGAGAGAGAGGAAGAGAGAGGGGAAGAGACAGAGATTGAGAGAGAGGGAGAGAGGGAGAAAGAGAAAGAGAGGAAGAGAGAGAGGAAGAGAGAGAGGAAGAGAGAGAGGGGAAGAGGCAGAGATTGAGAGAGAAAGAGAGAGGAAGACAGATAGGAAGAGAGAGAGGAAGAGAGAGAGAGAGAGGGAGAGAGAGAGGGGAAGAGACAGAGATTGAGAGAGAGAAAGAGAGATAGGAAGAGAGAGAGAAAAGAGAGAGGAAGACAGAGAGGAAGAAAGAGAGAGAGAGGAAGAGACAGAGAAAAGAGAGAGGAAAAGAGAGGGAGAGAGAGAGAAGAAAAAAGAGCAAGGGAAAAAAAGAAGACAAAAAAGAAAGAAAGAAAGAAAGAAACGCACACGCCAAGGCCAGGAACAGCTGAAGCCCCCACGTGCCGGGAGAGGAGCTCTGGCAGAACCAGGCGACCTCTCTCGGTACAGCACAAATTGTTTCGCTGGAACAAAATCATCCGAACGCTAATCGATCACCCACCCCGTTTCTTATTCTGTACCGAGGGAGGATCACGGAAACAACTCCTCGGGGGCAAAATATGAGACAGTGAGAGCAATCCACACTCGCCTGACTTTGGAGGTTGTGGGAGCTTCATCCCTGGAAGCTTTCCAGAAAAGACTCAGCTGCCACCTGTCCGAAATGGTGTAGTAGGGTCTCCTTCTTGGGCGGGCGGGGTGGGGTGGGGGTTAGACTAGAGGACCAACGGGATCCCTTCCAACTCTGTTAATCTGTATCTAAAATCATTTTATGTCAACGGCTCTATGAGCTGGTCCAAAATAAAAAATCCAGAAATGCAAAGAAAAACGAGACTCGTTGGAAAACAGAGAGGAAAAGGAAAAAAGTGTAAGGTACAAGGGGAAAAAGAAAAGAAAAGGAAAGGAAAGGAAAGGAAAGGAAAGGAAAGGAAAGGAAAGGAAAGGAAAGGAAAGGAAAAGAAAAGAAAAGAAAAGAAAAGAAAAGAAAAGAAAAGAAAAGAAAAGAAAAGAAAAGAAAAGAAAAGAAAAGCACTGACTTTGGACAATTGCATCCACTTTTTCATCATCACATTAAAAAAAAAAAAAAGGATGTTGAGACTTTGGAAAAAGTGCAAAGAACAACAACTAGGAGGATTAAAGGCCTGGAGAGTAAAACATACAAAGAACAGTTTCAGGATTTGGGTTTCACTAGTCTAGAGAAGAGAAGAATTGGGGTGACATGGTAGCAGTATTCCAATACTTGAGGGGCTGTCACAAAGAAGAGGAGGTCAATTTATTCTCCAAAGCACAAGAGGGAAGGACAAGAAACAAGAGAAATTAATTAGTTTGTTTGTTTTTACATATAACTCAAGGCGGTGAAATATCCACACAGTATTTTTCTCACAAGAACCCTGTGAGGTGGGTTGGCTGAGAGAGACGGACTAGATGGGTGTCACCCCTAAGGCGGGACTAGAACTCACCGTCTCCTGGTGATTGGCCCAAAGTCACCCAGCCACTTTTCCTGCCTAAGGCGGGACTAGAACTCACCGTCTCCTGGTGATTGGCCCAAAGTCACCAGCCACTTTTCCTGCCTAAGGCGGGACTAGAACTCACGGTCTCCTGGTGATTGGGCCAAAGTCACCAGCCACTTTTCCTGCCTAAGGCGGGACTAGAACTCACCGTCTCCTGGTGATTGGCCCAAAGTCACCCAGCCACTTTTCCTGCCTAAGGCGGGACTAGAACTCACCGTCTCCTGGTGATTGGCCCAAAGTCACCAGCCACTTTTCATGCCTAAGGCGGGACTAGAACTCACGGTCTCCTGGTGATTGGGCCAAAGTCACCAGCCACTTTTCCTGCCTAAGGCGGGACTAGAACTCACCGTCTCCTGGTGATTGGCCCAAAGTCACCCAGCCACTTTTCCTGCCTAAGGCGGGACTAGAACTCACCGTCTCCTGGTGATTGGCCCAAAGTCACCAGCCACTTTTCATGCCTAAGGCGGGACTAGAACTCACCGTCTCCTGGTGATTGGCCTGAAGTCAGCCTGCCTGCTTTCATTGCTAAGGTGGGACTAGAATTCACCGTCTCCTGGTGATTGGCCCAAAGTCACCTAGCCACTTTTCATGCCTAAGGCAGGACTAGAACTCACCGTCTCCTGGTGACTGACACAAAGTAACCAGCCACTTTTCCTGCCTAAGGCGGGACTAGAACTCACCGTCTCCTGGTGATTGACCCAAAGTCACCCTGCCTGCTTTCATTGCTAAGGCGGCACTAGAACTCATCATCTCTGGGTGATTGGCCCAAAGTCACCAGCCACTTTTCATGCCTAAGGCAGGACTAGAACTCACCGTCTCCTGGTGATTGGCCCAAAGTCACCAGCCACTTTTCATGCCTAAGGCAGGACTAGAACTCACCGTCTCCTGGTGATTGGCCTGAAGTCAGCCTGCCTGCTTTCATTGCTAAGGCGGGACTAGAATTCACCGTCTCCTGGTGATTGGCCCAAAGTCACCCAGCCACTTTTCATGCCTAAGGCGGGACTAGAACTCACCGTCTCCTGGTGATTGGCCCGAAGTCGCCTAGCCAGCTTTTATGCTTAAGGCGGTACTACAACCCACGGTTTTGACTCTGAGGGTTGGTGTTGTAAGTCCCTTTTCCCGCTGCTGTTGTAACTTCAGTGCTAAACGAACAGTTGTGAGTATACACAAAAGGTATAACTGAATCGCCCGGGAACTATTAGGCAGCGGCTGTCTTCACCTTCTTTCTCTCACACTTCATATCAAAGCCAAGTTGCCTCTTGCTTCCCCAAAATGCCCCCCCTCCCTCATTGGTACATTCCATCCCATGTTAGACACCCCCCATTTTTAAGTACTTATATTTTCCCCATTTTTAAGTATTTATGTTTTCCATCTCTCTCCCATTCTGTAACCTGCGGTTCCTACCCAGTGGCTTCGGCTGCCCTTCCTGTCAATCGGATCGATCGATCGATCAATCAGCCGATGGATAAAACCACAGAGAGGCCAACAGTTCAGCAGCTTTTCAAGGCAGCCAAGTCCTGCCTTGGATTGTCGTGGGCGTAGCAAAAGCCGCTGCCTGACCCTTGGACGGCGGTGTCACTCCCAGGGGGTCCAAAAAGCATGCGGCTCCCTTACCCTCGGCTCACCCCAATAAAGCAAGGGAAAATACGAGGATTTCCCACCGACTCACTACCCACAATGGGGTGATACATACGTACACATCGGTAAAAGAACAGGATAACAGAGTTGGAAGGGACCCCTGGAGGTCTTCTAGTCCAACCCACTGATTGAGCAGGAGGCCCTATGCCATTGTGGACAAATAACAGAACAGAGCTGGAAGGGACCCCTGGAGGTCTTCTAGTCCAACCCACTGCTCGAGCAGGAGCCTTTATTCCATTCTAGACAAATAACAGAATAACGGAAGGGACCCTGGAGGTCTTCTAGTCTAACCCACTGCTTGAGCAGGAGGCCCTATGCCATTTCAGAGAAATGGTTGTCCAATCTCTTCTTAAAAACCTCCAATGATGAAGCACCCACAACTTCTGAAGGCAAGTCATTCCACCGATTAATTGTTTTCACTGTCAGGAAGTATTCTTTAGCTCTAAGTTGCTTTTCTCCTTTATTAGTTTCCACCCGTTGCTTCTTGGTCCTCTTCAGGTGCTTTGGAGAATAGCTTGACTCCCTCTTCTTTGGGGCAGCCCCTCAGATATTGGAAGGCTGCTATCATGTCACCCCTAGTCCTTCTTTTCATCAAACAAGACCAACCTAGTTCCAGCAACTGTTCTTTATATGTTTCGACCTCCAGTCCCCTAATCGTCTTTCGTTATTCTCCTCTGCACTCTTTCTAGAGTCTCAACATCTTTTTTTAACATCTTGGTGACCAAAACTGAAGGATTCCAAGTGTGACATCACCTTCAAGGCCTTATAAAATGATATTAACCCTTCCTGTGATCAAGCAGAAGCAAAAAAATAAAATCAACGTACAGCCGAATGACGTTCATCGTCTCCGTGCAGAATTCTCTTGGCTACTCCATGCAAAGCAATCACATAAATGGGGAACACAAACCAGGTTGGCTTCAGTTCTAAAAGGTCTTTAGAACAAGAGTTTTTGGGCATCTCTATCTTAAATCTCTCCGGTTGCTTTATCCAGGAGTTTTGGAAACAAGGGCCAGACATTTTGAAGACACATACAATTGTTTTGTGATTCAGTGCATCGCTGAACGGCAATTCAAATTTTTTTTTTACACAGGGAGTCCTCAACTTACGACCACAACGGAGCCCAAAATTCCTGTCGCTAAGCGAGACATTTGTTGAGGGAACCTGCCCCCTTTTTGACAACATTCCTTGCCACCGCGATTAAAGGAAATTGCTGCAGTTGTTAAAGTTAACAAATATGGGTGTTAAGGGAATCTGGCTTCCTCAACTGACTTTGCTTGTCAGAAGGTCGCCAAAGGGGATCACATGCAACAGTCATAAATATGAGTCAGTTGGAAAGCGTCTGAATGTTGATCACGTGAGCATGGGGAATGCTACAAAAGTTGTAAGTGTGAAAAATGGGCATAAGGCACTTTCTTCAATCTTTTCTCCTTCCTTCCTTCCTTCCTTCCTTCCTTCCTTCCTTCCTTCCTTCTTTCCTTCCTTCCTTCCTTCCTTCCTTCCGTTTTCTTTGTCTTTTCTCACTCTCTCTTTCCTCCCTCCCTTCCTTTCCTTCCTCCCTCCTTCCTTCCTTCCTCTCTTTCTTTTTCTTTCTTTCTTGCACCCAAATTAATATCATGTGACCATTGGGATGCTGCAATAGTCATAGGTGTGAGGACTAGGTGTAAGTCACTATTTTCAGTGCTTTTCTTCCTTCCTTTTTCTCTTCCTTTCTTTTTTCTTCCTTTCTTCCTTCCTCTCTTTCCTTCCTTCATTTTCTTTCCCTTCTTCCTTCCTTCCTTTTTTCTATCCTTCCTTTCTTTCCTTCCTTCCTTCCTCCCTTACTTTCCTCTTTTTCCTGCCTTTCTTCCTGTCCTCACTTTCTTTTTCTTTCTTTCTCTTTCTTTCTCTTCCTTTTTTCTTTTCTTTCTTTTTCTTTCCCTTTCTTCTGTCTTTCTTTCTTTTCTTTCTTTCACTCAAATTAATGTCAGATGACCATTGGGATGCTGCAATAGTCATAGGTGTGAGGACTAGGTGTAAGTCACTATTTTCAGTGCTTTTCTTCCTTCTTTCTTCCTCCCTTTTTTCTTTTTCTTCCTTCCTCTCTTTCCTTCCTTCTTTTCTTTCCCTTCCTTCCTTCCTTTTTCTATCCTCCTTTCTTTCTCCTTCCTCCCTCCCTCCCTCCCTTACTTTCCTCTTTTTCCTTCCTTTTTTCCTGTCCTCACTTTTTCTTTCTTTTTCTTTCTTTCTCTTTCTTTCACTTTCTTTCTCTTCTTTCTTTTCTTTCTTTTTCTTTCTCTTTCTTCTGTCTTTCTTTCTCTTTCTTTCTTTTCTTTCTTTCACTCAAATTAATGTCAGATGACCACTGGGATGCTGCAATAGTCATCGGTGTGAGGACTAGGTTTCAGTGTCGTTGTAACTTTGAATGGCCACTAAATGAACCGGCGTAAGTAGAGGGCTATCTGTACCATCCCTCCCCCCACGGCTGCTCTGTCCCACTTTCATAACATGATGAAAACATTTCACTTTTCTTCAGCTGCACAACAGAACTGAGCAGCGTTTCCCAGAAATGGGGCCAAAAAAACGGCTCAGAATCCTACCACCTTCCCTCGGCTGAGACTTTTAAGATTTTAAAATTAAAAAATAAGAACAAGATTAAAGGAACTGAACAAGGAAAGGGAAAAAGCTGGAGGGAGGTGGGGCTCCATCATTAAATTTATATCTGACCCTGGCAGAGTCTAATTAACCGTTTCCAATAATCAGCGAGAAAAACCTCTGCAGGGGCTGTTTCGTTGCTGTTTGCCAGGTTTCCGATCAGTGAAATATTGCATCTTTTTCCCCCAATCCAGGGAGTCCTTGACCTACAACAAACCCTCAGACTTACGACCACTGCAGCATCCCAATGGTCAAGGAATCGTCATTTAGGGGGCTTGGCAACGGGTAGGTATTTATGATGGTTGCAGGGTCCCCGAGGGTCACGAAGCAAACACACAATTCATTTACCAACTGCACTGATTCGCTTAACAACGATTGGCATCGCCTGAATTGTCAGCTGCGGAGTTGCCTCATGGGGAGAAGGGAGGGAAAGAAAGAAAGAGAGAAAGAGAGAGAGGGAGAGGGAGAGGGAGGGAGGAAGAAGAAAGGGGGAGAGGAAGGAAAGAAGTAAGGAAAGAAAGATAGAGAAATAGGAAAGAAAGAAAGAAAGAAAGAAAGAAAGAAAGAAAGAAAGAAAGAAAGAAAGAAAGAAAGAAAGAAAGAAAGAAAGAAAGAAAGAAAGAAGGAAGGAAGGAAGGAAGGAAGGAAGGAAGGAAGGAAGGAAGGAAGGAAAGAAAGAAAGAAAGATGAAAGGGGGAAAGGAAGGAAAGGAAGGAAAGAAGGAAGGAAATAAATGAAAGATAGAGAGAGGAAGAAAGAAAAAAGAATGAAAGAAAGAAAAAAAGAGAAAAAATGGAGGGAGGAAGGAAATAAAAGAAAGAGGAAGCAAAGAAAGAGAGAAAGGAAGGAAGGGGAGAGGAAGAGGGAAGGAAAGAAAGAAAGAGGAAGGAAGAAAAGAATGGAAAATGGGAGAGGAAGGAAAGAAGGAAGGAAAGAAATGAAAGAGAGAGAGAGGAAGAAAGAAAAGGAATGAAAGAAAGAAAGAGAAAAAATAGAGGAAGGAAGGAAATAAAAGAAAGAGGAAGGAAAGAGAGAGAAAGGAAAGAAAGAAAAAGAGAAAGGAAGGAAGGAAAAGAAGGGAGGAGAAGGAGGGAGGAAGGAAAGAAACAAAAGAAACGGAAGGAAAGGAAGAAAGAAAAAATAAGAGGAAAGAAGGAAGGAAAGAAAAAAGAAAGAGAAAGGAAGGAAGGAAAGAATGACAGAAGGAAAGAGAAAGGGAGGGAGGAAGGAAAGAAAGAAATGAAAGGAAGGAAGGAAGAAAAAATAAGAGGAAAGAAGGAAGGAAAGAAAGAAAAAAGAGAAAGGAGGGAAGGAAAGAATGACGGGAGGAGAAAGGGTGGGAGGAAAGAAAGAAAGAAAGAAAGAAAGAAAGGAAAAGAAGGAAGGAAGGAAAAGAAAGACAGACAGAAAGAAAGAAAATCAAGCATAACTCTCTTACAAACCGCCTTGCTTAGCAGCAGAAATTCTCCACCCAACTGTGGCCATAAGTCAACACGTAAATGGAAACTGAGCTGTTCCATCACTTCCACTACCCCCCCCTGCCCCTTGTGCCACCTTCCTCGTCAAAAGGGGGCCAGGTTATCCCACTGCACCATCTGGGAGAATCTCTGGATAGCCTGTCCTGTTTGGGAGGATATTTCCAAAATAAATTCCCCTGGAGGAAAATCCACCCAGGAGTAGCAGCAACAGCCTTTCCTCCGAATCAGGCCATCTTGGGAGGACCAGGGGACTGAATGCTCCGCCTGGCAATTTCACAGGGATATAAATAGACGGTGGACTTGATTTACGCAAGCTTCCCTCAGCGTCCGTTTTCTGTGCCAAGCAGGGACAACACGGCCCATATTGCTGGACAAGGAGGACCTGAGAATTCACCCCCAAAAATAAAGGATGAAGAAGGTACGGGGGGGGTCTTTGATCTGAAACTGTGATTTCAGCCCCAGCCCCATTGCGTTAAAAAAAATTTCTTTTTTAAGTATAGCTAGTCCTGGACTTACAACAATTCACATAGTGACTCGTTCAAAGTTACATCCTCACTGAAAAAAAGTGACTTGTGACCGTTTTTCACACTTAAAACCACTGCAGCACCCTCATGGTCACATGATCAAAATTCACCTGTCTCATATTTATGACGGTTGCAGTGTTCCGTGTGATCAACTTAACAATTTCAGTGATTCACTTAACAACGGTGGCAAGAGAGGCCCGTAAAATGGGGGCAAAGCTCCCTCAACAAATGCCTCGCCTAGCAACGGACATTTTGGGCTCAAATTGCGGTCGTAGGTCGAGCACTTCCTGTACTTGTTGACACGGCTATCAGATCTTCTTTGCAACAAGAAGATCAAGTTAATATTTTTTTTTGTTTCTGAATAGGGAAGTTTCTGATTTTTCGGAACCGTTGTGATCGGTTGCATAACCACCCAGGTTGTTTAAACCGATTCTGGCAATTTTGTCCACCTCTCCCCGTGATGGCGAATCTGTGGCACGCAGAGCCATTTGTGCAGGCACGGGAGACCCAGCCAAACTTACCAGCACTGCACGTGCGCACGTCTCCCGGCTGATTTTCGGCCCGTTTGAGGCCGTTTTTGCCCTCCCGAAGACTCGAGGGAAGCCTTCGCAGCCTCGGGAGGCCGAAAACGGGCCTTCCAGAAATACCGCTTCCGTGGGCGTGGTTTGGTGGGTGTGGCAGGGGAAGGATACTATAAAATCTCCAGTCAGAGGTGGGATTTGCTGGTTCTCCTAACTACTCAACATTTCTACTACCAGTTCTCCAGAACTGGTCAGAACCTGCTGAATATCCACCTCTGTGCTGCACCCAGTTTTGCTCACCACACTATAAAAAAGTTGTTGAGACTGTAGAAAGAGTACAGAGAAGAGCAACCAGGATGATGAGGGGACTGGAGGCTAAAACATACGATGAACGGTTGTAGGAACTGGGCCTGGCTAGTCCAGGGAAGAGAAGGACCAGGGGAGACATAGCAGTTTTCCAATATTTGAGGGGCTGCCACAGAGAGGAGGGAGTCAAGCTATTTTCTGAAGCACCTGAAGGCCAGACAAGGAATAATGGATGGAAACTGAACAAGGAGAGATTTAACCTGAAAATAAGGAGAAACTTTCTGACGGTGAGAACCATCAACCCATGGAACAGAAGTTGCCTTCAAGAAGTTGTGGGAGCCTCATCACTGGAGGCTTTCAAGAAGAGACTGGACGGCCATTTGTCAGAAATGGTGTAGGGTCTCCTGCTTGGGCGGAGGGGTTGGACTGGATGACCTACAAGGCCCCTTCCAACTCTGTTAAATTGGTTACATTCAGAGTCCCAACAAGTTTAATGAGATACTAGACTAGACTAGGATAAGCTGGAAGGGACCTTGGAGGTCTTCTAGTCCAGCCCCTTGCTGAAGCAGGAAAACCTATGCCATTTCAGATAAGTAATAGACTCTTCTTAAAAGTGATAGGAGAACCCTGATTTTAAGTGGTCACCCCGTCAAACACTACGAGATATTTCCCATTTTCTTGACTTTATTAAGTAAATTTTATTCTAACTTAAACTGGGTTTTTAAAGCATTTTTTTAAAAAAAGTTTTTATTAATAATAAACTGTCCAGATCCGCTGCATTAGTGAGATGGGTGGCACTGAATTGGAATAAGTAAAGATATAATATTGATTTTTTTTCTTTCTCTCTCTCTCTCCTTGGCTTATCATGAGGGTGGATATTTGAAGAGGTTTCTGCACAGCCTTGATAATTTTCTCCCTAATTAGTTTCAGCATGAGTTGAATTTTTTTTTTCCTGTTGTAGGCATTGGTGCATTTTTAAGTCTTCAAAAAAAAAAAGATAAAAGATAAAAGGAGTGGCGGTAATCCTTACAACTATTTCTTTAGCGGCTGTTCAAAGCTACAACAGAACATGATGGATGAGCCGCCCTGCGATTTATGACTGATGCACCATTCTTGCCAGAGGTGGTATTCAGCCGGTTCTGACCAGTTCTGGAGAACTGGAAATTTTGAGTAGCTGGAAGAACCGGCAAATCCTACCTCTGACTGGCCCCGCCCCCATCTCTTCTCCGCCTCCCATTGAGTCCCAGCTGATTGGCTGGATCTTCTTTAGTTGCTCTGTGCAGGAAAATGGAGCTGGAAAGCAGGTCAGTGGGGTAGGGAGGGAATGGAGATTTTACAGTATCCTTCCCCTACCACGCCCACCAAGCCACACCACGCCCACCAAGCCACGCCCACAGAACCGGTAGTAAAAAAAATTGAATCCCACCACTGATCCATGATCCATGATCCAAGATTTGGAGGCTCGTGGCAACTGGCATGGACAGGTCATTCTCGACTTACAACCGTTTGCTTAGTGGCCGTTTGAAGTTACAACGGCACTGACCAAAAGTGACTTATGACCGTTCATCACACTTACGAGCTTTGCAGCATCCCCCGTGGTCACGTGATTTACATTCGGATGCTTGGCAATCGATTCATATTTATGACGGTGACAAGGTCCTGGGATTATATGATCCCCTTTTTACGACCTTCTGACAATGGGGGGGACACCAGGTTCACTCAACAACTCCATCGCAGTGTCCCAGGGTCATGGGATTCTCTTTTGCAAACTTTTTTTTTAATTATTATTTTTTATCAATTACATTTCTTAGTGTTTAAGACACATCGTGTTGTCTGGGTATTTAATTTGCTTGACAATACCTATAACGTTCTTAATCTCCACCCCTTTTTTCCAACCGCTGTCAGGATTCCGGCAGTTATCCCCATTGAAATCATGAGTCTCGAGCCAAACTTCGAAAACTTCAAAAGGATTTATTGGGAATTAATATGTCCAGCATTGCCTGGGTGTAGCCGACTCTGAGACACGTAATTCATTGTCACCCTTGACCCTGGTTTCCCCCCTCCACCCCCTGGCTGTATCCTAATTCATATCCTCCAATGGGACACATCCATAGCCCAGAGTCATCAATCATCCTCTCCAGTTAGAATTTTGCACAGCAGAAACTTCAGTCACCTAGAAACTATCTTTGAAAAACTATTTATGGAATGCACTTTTGGTTTCCAAGCTGCCACACTGCTCCCCCTCCCTTTCTGTTGGCAACTCTAAAAAGACCCTAGAAATATTTTATGAGTTGACACACTGATAAAATAGATTCCATGTTGGATAATATTCTGTACCTTCTTTTGGTTTCATTTTTTTATCATTTTGCGACCTTCTGACAAGCAAAGGGAAGCCAGATTCACTTAACGACCGTGTTCCTGGCTCTGGAATTCTGGGAGTTGAAGCCCACAGGTCGTAAAAAGGCCACAGTTGTCCACTCCACTGGTCCAGAGTGTCTTTATAACAGGTAGTCCCTCAACTTCCAACAGTTCTGTTTAGGGACCGTTCTAAGCTACCACGGCACTGAAAAAAAAAGCGACTCCTGACCATTTTTTTTCACACTTACGACCATTGCAGGTCACGTGATCAAAATTCAGATGCTTGGCAACTGACTCATATTTATGACGGTCGCAGTGTCCCAGGTGCCAGGGCTCTGGCATCCCATTCAAAGCAAGATTCTAGCCGCATCTCTCAGAATTACAAAAAAAAATAAGATTTATTAGGAAGGACCATGCCAGCATTACCTGGGTGCAGCCAACTCTGAGTCACATCATTCATTTCCCCCTTGACCCTGGTCTTCCCCCCACTCCCTGGATGTATATTCTCCAATGGGACACATCCAGAGCCAAGAGTCATCGATCGTACTCTCCAGTAATAATCTTGCGTGCCAACAGCTTTGGCACTAGCAATTATCTGAAGCATTTAAGGAATGCACTGCTTTCCCCCACTCCCTTTTCTGCTGGCAACTCTAAAAGACCAGAGAAATATTTTTGAGTTGACACCAGAGTGATGTGATCTCCATTTGTGACCTTCAGACAAGCAAAAAAACCATTGGGGAAGCCAGATTCACTTAACGACCTTGTTGCTAACTTAACTACCGCGGCGATTCGCTTATCAACAGTGGTGAGCAAGGTCGTAAAATGGAGGCAAAACTCACTTCACAAAGGTCTCCTTTAGCAGCAGACATTTTGGGCCCAACCGCAGTTGTAAGTCTAGGACTACCTGTCTAATTATATAGCATTTTCACTTCCACACCTGGAAAAAAAAAAACCACCCCTCACTTCAACATCAGCATAATTATTCCTAATTAGGTTTTTTTAAATAAAAAAAATAGTAATTTTATAGATCGTCAGACAAATACACTGGACTCATAGAATGCAGAAACCCTTTAAAAAACAGAGTCAGTTGAATACAAATATAGGAAAGATAAGGAAAAAGCAAAATAATTTAGGAAGTTCCTGACTTGAGGGGGAAAAGAGCCGGAATGAAGACAGGTGCTCAATGCCTCCCTCTCTCTCACACACACACACACAAACACACAAACACACAAACCTTCATTTGCAGCAGAGGGGAAGAATTTCCTATTGGCCCAAAAATATAATCCTGCAGATGTGCAAAGCCATAAAAATCTATTTGCCTAGCGTCTGTATTTTTTTTTTTGTTCTTTAAATAACAGATAACAGATAATCAGAGTCGGAAGGGATCTTATAGGTCATCTAGTCCAACCCCCCCACCCCCCCACCCAAGCGGGAGACCCTACACCATTTCTGACAAATGGCAGAATATTATGAGGATTGCCTACATTTGATAAATGTGATAAAGATTACCAATATTGTTATTGTAATTTGGAGTAAGATAAATAGAATAAATGAAAATATACCACCAGAAAGAAAAATAATAAGGGAAATAACGGCTTGTGCAGAATCTGATAGACTAACTTTAGAATGGAAAAATAAGGGGCAATCAGAATAATATGATACTTGGAATAAGTTTTATTAATGGTTGCACAAAAGAGGAGAAGGTCGGAACAAAAATAGCCAGGAAGGAAAATACTGTCAATAATATGAATGTTAATGGATTGGTAATATTTTTGTATGTATGGCAGAGTCATGCCAAAACGGTTGCACTGTGTTTGATACTTATAGTTGTAAACAATAAAAATATATTTTTTAAAAAAAAGAATGAATAAAAATAATAGGTAGAAGAATATTATAAAATATGGGATGTTTGATACGAATGGATAAGAATAAGGTGCCAAGGCGACAAATGATCTATGTAATACTATAAAACCATAAAACAATAAGGTTTTGGTGTAAATAAATGTAAATAAAAATGTCTATATGTATAAAATGCCTAGAATGACGAAGAATCAAATACAGAGATATATAACACGTTAACAGAAGACATTTACAATGTAAACACTGCTACAGTAACGTTGTAAAGTGCAGAAATTTGTTTTTAAATGTTAAAACATTGAAGAAATAAATTTATTTAAAATAATAATAATAATAATAGGTAGAAAGATTAGAAATTTATAGATGTTAGGCATCGTTGTTGTTTAAACAATGGAATGAAAATTACTCACATTTGATAAATGTGATAGAGATCATAAATATTATTACTGTGAATTGGATTAATATGAATGATACCCAGAACCAACTTTGTTCACACACAATATGGATGTATATTTAAAATACTGTAGAATGGAATGGAGTGGAGTGGAGTGGAGTGGAGTGGAGTGGAGTGGAGTGGAGTAGAATAGAATAGAATAGAATAGAATAGAATAGAATAGAATAGAATAGAATAGAATAGAATAGAATAGGAATTCTTTTATTGGCCAAGTGTGATTGGACACACAAGAAACTTGTCTTGGTGCAAATGCTCCCAGTGTACATAAAAAAAAAGATACATTTGTCAAGAGTCAAGAATCATAAAGTACAACACTTAATGTACAAATAAGCAATCAAATCATACTAGGAAACAGTCAATAAAAATCATTAGGATACAAGCGACAAAGTTATAGTCATACAGTCACAAGTGGGAGGGGATGGGCGATAAGGAGTGTTGAGAAGATTAATAGTAATGCAGACTTTGTAAATAGTTGGACAGTGTTGAGGGAATTATTTGTTTAGCGGAGTGATGGCATTTGGGAAAAAAACTGTCCTTGTGTCCAGTTCAGTGGTGGGATTCAAATTTTTTTTTTTACTACCTGTTCTGTGGGAGTGGCTTGGTGGGCGTGGCAGGGGAAGGAGATTTTAGTAGATTTTCACGGGTACAGGTATGCAGGTCTTGGCATGTTCGAGTCTTTTCCTGTGTAAGATTGAGAGTATCTTGGTGATGTTTCAACGAGGTCCCACTCGCCATCTTCAGGCTGGTGCTTTCGGCTTTGTGCCTGAGCGAGCAAAGCGTGATCGGAGCTGCCGTCTCTCTATAAATATTGGTGGGGAGGTTGGCTGTGTTGTGATTTCTTGATTGGTTGATGGAGTTGATGTTTGCAGATTGGTTGGCTTTTTCATAAGAACATGCGTGGCTGAGGTATTGGCTGTGTGTCTATCAGCCTCCTGTGTTGTAACGACCTGGGTAATGGGCTGTGTGATGACCTTCTGAGTAGTATTGTTCTGACATCCTGGGTCTTGTGCTGTAATCTCCTGGGTTGTAATGACCTGGGTAATACCTCCTGCCAACCAGACATCTGGAAACTAGCCCTTATCAACAAACGAGTCCCAGCCACGAAAACTAACACCGGACCCAAAACAACACATGACGTCACCACCAATCTCCCTCACCAGACTCAAACCCAAACCCACCCTATTGACGAAAGGCAACCACCGTCCAGAAACCAGTCCATGGCTGCATCACCAGCTGCCACACACCCCGACCCCCAAACCAAGCAAACTGACACACACCATTAACACATAGCCAGGCCTCAAACTGGGAGCCAAACCAAAACCCGGACCATCACATCACAACCACCCGCTCAGGATATCACATCACAGAACTCAGGAGGTTATACCACAAAACCTCAGGATGTTACAACACAATCAACGACCCAGGAGATTACAGCACAAGACCTAGGATGTCACAACAATAGAACTCAGAAGGTCATCACACACCCCATTACCCAGATCATTACAACCCAGGAGATTACAGCACAAGACCCAGGATGTCAGAACAATAGAACTCAGAAGGTCATCACACAGCCCATTAACCAGGTCGTTACAACACAGGAGGCTGATAGACACACAGCCAATACCGCAGCCACGCATGTGCTTATGAAAAAGCCAGCCAATCTGCAAACATCAACTCCATCAACCAATCAAGAAATGACAACACAGCCAACCTCCCCACCAGTATATATAGGGAGACAGCAGCTCCGATCATGCTTTGCTTGCACAAGCACGAAGCCGAAAGCACCAGCCTGAAGATGGCGAGTGGGACCTCGTTGAAACATCACCAAGATACTCTCAATCTTACATAGGAAAAGACCCGAACATGCCAAGACCTGCATATATATTCATATATATGAAAAACTATTTGCATGTGGCTATCAAGGATACAGCTTGCCCTCAGAAGTTGTGGGAGCGTCATCACTTGAGACTTTCAAAAAGATACTGGACAGTCATTTGTCAGAAATGGTGTAGGGGCTACTGCTTGGGCAGGGGTTGGACTAGATGATCCACAAGATTTCCTTCTAACTCTGGTTATCTGTTAATCGGTTATCTGTCAATCTGATAAATCGGGCAAATTCAGAAGATCGGACTGGGTTTTGGGGGAGAAGAAAGGCAGAAAGGCAAATAAAGACGACAAATGCCACTGAAGGTAGGCCTTTATAAGGCATTGCAACTTACAACCCATTCGTTTCGTGATGGTTCAAACTTACAACGGCACTGCAAAAGGTTTACTTATGACCGTTTTTCACAGTTACGGACGGCGCAGCATCCGCCATGGTCACGTGATCAAAATTCAGAGGCTTGGCAACTTGGTTCATGCTTATGATGGTCGCAGAGTGTCCCCCAGGGACCATGTGTTCCCCTTTTGCGACCTTCCAACAAGCAAAGTCCACATGGGGGAAGCCGGATTTCACTTAACAACCGCAGTTTTGTTTCCCCAATTGACTTAGCTTTGTCAGAGGGTCGCCAAAGCAGATCACGTGACACCCCCTCCAGGGACGCTACCATGGTTATAAATATGAGTCAGTGAATTTTGATCAGGTGACCAGAATGAGGCTGCAACGGTCCTTAAGTGTGAAAAACATTCATAAGTCACTTTCGACTGAAGTTTCAGTGCCGTTGGAATGGAATTAATTTTTTTAAAAAGTTTATTGTCATTGCACCTCGTACAACAAAATCAAACACCAGCTTCAGTGCACATCATGACCATGAAAATAAACACAAACCCACATCTTTTACATTCTATACAATGAATTGAAAACCCCTGATATTGCATTAATATGGCATTATATACAATAGAATTCAACAGAGCTACTGCCCTGGGATAGAAGCTGTTTTTCAGCCTATTTGTCCTTGTTTTTTATTATCCGGTACCGTATGCCAGATGGTAACATGTAAAAAAAAAAAGGGTGCCCAGGATGAGATGGATCTTTAAGGAAGTTTTGAACTTTCTTAAGGCAGCGGGAGCTATAAAGCTCTTCCAAAGAGGGGAGAGGGCAACCCATGATCCTCTGGGCAATGATGTTCACCCTCTTGAGCGCCGTCCTATCTGCCTCTGTGCAATTGGCAAACCATACGTAGGTGCAGTATGTTAAAATGCTCTCTATGGTGCAGCAGTAGAAGGTCACCAGCAGTTTTTCATTCAGTTGTTTGTTTCCTGAGAAGCCACAGGTAGTCTAATCTCTGCTGGGTCCTTTTGACCAGGGCTGCAATGTGGGCACCCCAGGTCAGGTCCTCTTTTAGGGTAACACCCAGAAACGTAAAACTGGCCACTTGCTCCACTCGGTCTCCCTTGAGAAGCAAGGGCTGGATGTCTGATCTGTTCCTTCTATAATCCGCTATAAGCTCCTTGGTCTTATTGGTGTTGAGGACCAAGTTATGGTCTCCACACCACGAAAGCAACCGGTCCACAAAATGGTCATGAAATGAACTGTTGTAAGTTGAGGACTACCTCTACAGGTGATCCTTGACTGACGGCGGTTCGTTTAGTGGCTGTTCGAAACTACAGCGGCACTGAAAAAAGTGACTTATGATCGTTTTTCCACACTTAAGGCCTTTCCCGTATCCCCAGGATTTAAAATTCAGACAATTGGCCACCGATTCACATTTACGATGGTTGCAGCATTCCAGGTCCCCTTTTTGCGACCTTCCGACAAGCGAAGTCAAAGCGGGGAAGCCGGATTCACTTAACGACCATGTTCCTAACTTAACACGGCAGGGATTCCCTTAACAACTGTGGCCAGAGAAGTCATTAAACAGAGCAAAAATTCACTTCGCAAAGGTCTCAACGGCCGACAGAAATGTTGAGCTCTGTTGTGGCCATAAAGTTGAAGACTACCCGTATACTGAACGTGCCCTGTGGAACTCCCCGCCAAGGAAAGGTTTTTAAGGGCCAATTTGGAAGCAGTTCAAAACCACAGAAGAAAAAAAATAAAAAGGGGTTTTTGAATGGGGAGTTTAGATTTTCAAAGGCTGCCAAACAAACAGCAACTGGTTTCCATAAATGACATACATACATACATACATACATACATCCCTGTGTCAACTCATAAAACATTTCCATGGTCTTTTTAGAGTTGCCAACAGAAAGGGAGGGGGAAGCAGTGCGGCAGCTTGCAAACCGAAAGTGCATTCCATAAATGTTTTCAAAGATAGTAACTAGGTGACTGAAGTTTCTGCCGCGCAAAATTCTAACTGGAGAGCATGATTGATGACCCTGGGCTATGGAGGTGTCCCATTGGAGGATATGAATTACGATACACCCAGGCAGTGCCGGACAGTTTAACTCCCAATAAATCCTTTTGAATTTTAGGAAGTTTGGCTTGAGAATCATGATTTAAATGGGGGAATAACCATTTAAATTCTGCCGGAATCCTGACATCCTGTTTGCTGAACATCGCCGGGACTGAATCTCTCTTCCGAACGCTCCCAGGTGCTCCTGATGAGCTGGACAGGTAGACTGTCACTGCCCAGGGAGCACGCCAGGCATGCTTAGGGTCTGCAAGCTGGAAATAGGCCTGAATTCCCAGGAGCCATTCATGTTTTTGCTTAAGTTTTATTGAACCCGTTGAAATCAACCGCATCACCATGGCAATGGATTCCTCACGGGAATTTAGGCAGCAGTAGGCGGGGAGGAAGGCTTTGCTTGGGAAATTTAAGCCTCTTCCAACAATTCTTACACACACACACACACACACACACACACACACACTTACAAAATAATAGGTATAAGTATAAACATGAGTAAGAATACAGAAAATAGGTATGTTTAAATGGGGACATTAGGACAGGGACGGAAGGCACGATGGTGCACTTATGCACGTCCCCTTACAGACCTCTTAGGAATGGGGTGAGGTCAATAGTGGATAGTTTGAGGTTAAAGGAGTGGGGGTTAGAGGATGTAACAACGGAGTCAGTAGTTCTGTAATCCTGATTGGTCACTGAACTGACCTTGATTGGGTTGGGGGACTTTCCTTTACTCTTGCTTGGACCCCAGCACCGTGCTGGAGCCATCGTTATGGGATGAAGATCACTATAATTTTACACTATGAAGTCAGGTATGCAAAGATTTTGGGCATTAGATGAACCTCAACATAACTGTTGAGTTGTACTTTGAGAAATGCCTTGTGATCCAATAAAGAAACTTTGTATGGAAGCCTTTGTAGAGTTTGCCTGCCTGTCTTTATATTCAGCCAGCAATTAAAAGACAGAACTCTGCCGTTCAGAACTGTATGATCCAAAGAACAAGCCTCCTTTGTGGCAGGATTTCACAAGTTTGGCAACTTTAAGATAGTTGGACTTCAACTCCTAGAATTCCCAGCCAGTGTCCTTTAAGATATGTGGACTTCAACCCCCAGAATTCCCCAGTCAGCGTCCTTTAAGATATGTGGACTTCAACCCCCAGAATTCCCCAGCCAGCGTCCTTTAAGATATGTGGACTTCAACTCCCAGAATTCCCCAGCCAGCGTCCTTTAAGATATGTGGACTTCAACTCCCAGAATTCCCCAGCCAACGTCCTTTAAGATATGTGGACTTCAACCCCCAGAATTCCCCAGCCAGTGTCCTTTAAGATATGTGGACTTCAACCCCAGAATTCCCCAGTCAGCGTCCTTTAAGATATGTGGACTTCAACCCCCAGAATTCCCCAGTCAGCGTCCTTTAAGATATGTGGACTTCAACCCCCAGAATTCCCCAGCCAGCGTCCTTTAAGATATGTGGACTTCAACTCCCAGAATTCCCCAGCCAGCGTCCTTTAAGATATGAGAACTTCAACTCCCAGAATTCCCCAGCCAACGTCCTTTAAGATATGTGGACTTCAACTCCCAGAATTCCCCAGCCAGCGTCCTTTAAGATATGTGGACTTCAACTCCCAGAATTCCCCAGCCAGCGTCCTTTAAGATATGTGGACTTCAACTCCCAGAATTCCCCAGCCAGCCTGGATTAAGGGAATTGGACTTCAACCCCCAGAATTCCCCAGCAAGCCTGGTTTAAGGGAGTTGGACTTCAACCCCCAGAATTCCCCAGCCAGCGTCCTTTAAGATATGTGAACTTCAACTCCCAGAATTCCCCAGCCAGCGTCCTTTAAGATATGTGGACTTCAACTCCCAGAATTCCCCAGCCAGCCTGGTTTCAGGGAGTTGGACTTCAACTCCCATAATTATCCAGCCAGCGTCCTTTAAGATGGGTGGACTTCAATTCCCAGAATTCTGCAGCCAGCGTCCTTTAAGATATGTGGACTTCAACTCCCAGAATTCCCTAGCCAGGCTGGTTTAAGATGGGTGGACTTCATAATTATCCAGTTTGTATAATTTAAGATAGTTGGACTTCAACTCCCAGAATTCTGGAGAATTCTGGGAGAGTTGAAGTCCACTCAATTTAAAGTTGTCAGGGTAGAGAAACCCTGCTTTCTAATCTGCCGCCAAATATACAGGTCGTCCCCAATTTACGACCACAATTGAGCCCAACATGCTAAGCAGTTGTTCAGCAAGTTGCACAGCATTTTACGAAGTTTTTTCCCCCACACTTGTTCAGTGGATCACTGCGGCTGTTAAGTGAATCATGCGGACATTAAGTGAAACCGGCTTCCCCCACGGACTTTGCTAGTTGGTGTTCATATGCAACGGTCATAAATTCATGGCGATGAATGGTTGTACATCAAGGACTACCTTGTACTGAGTTTCTGTCATCCACACCTCCTACAGACTTGAGGATGGTGGAGACACCAACACATGCCGAGGGCTCCACGTTGCAGAAGCCAACTATACCCCCCCACCCCAGTCCTTAAAGAGAGAACACAGCATGCTGACATAACCCCTGTTTTACAACCAAGCCAGTTTTACACCTCCATCACTCAAGCCATCCAGAAATCTCAATTCAACCAATTCAACCCATTTTCCTTCCTTCCTTCCTCTCTCTTTCTTTCTCTTCCTTCTTCCCTTTCTTTTTCTTTCTCTCTTCCTTTCTTTCCCCTCCTTCCTTCAATCCTCCTCTTTTCTCTTTCCTCCCTCCCTCCCTCCCTTTCTCTTCTTTTTCATCTTCCTCTCCTTCCTTCCTTTCTCTCTTTCCCTTCCTTCTTTCCACCCTCCTCCCCCTTCCTTCCTTCCTCTTTCCCTTCCTTCTTTCCACCCTCCTCTCCTTCCTTTCTCTTTCACTCTCTTTTTTCATCCTCCTCTCCATCCTTCTTTTCTCTTTCTTTCTCTTTCCCTTCCTTCTTTCCACCCTCCTCTCCTTCCCTTTCTCTTTCTCTCTTTCCCTTCCTTCTTTCCACCCTCCTCTCCTTCCTTCCTTCCTTCCTTTTCTTCTCTTTTTTATCCTCCTCTCCATCCTTCCTTTCTCTTTCTCTCTTTCCCTTCCTTCTTTCCACCCTCCTCTCCTTCCTTCCTTCCTTCCTTTTCTCTCTCTCTTTTTTCATCCTCCTCCTCTCCATCCTTCCTTTCTCTTTCTCTTTTTCTCTTTCCCTTCCTTCTTTCCACTCTCCCTTCCTTCCTTCCTTCCTTCCTTCCTTCCTTCCTTCCTTCCTTCCTTCCTTCCTTCCTTCCTTCCTTCCTTCCTTCTTTTCTAAGAATAATGCCAGATTCATAAGAAAATCACCGTTTGCGGCTGAGATGGAGAAAAAACCCACATACATTTCAAAAATTGGCAACTCCTTCTTATCTGCAAGAAGCTGTTTGCGGCTTTGAAACACACACACCACGCAAACAGGCACTGCCCGGCATCACACAGCATCCACGGGGGCCCAACTGCTAAACCTCCCCAAACATCTGTAAAACGCCCCTGTGAAGTTGGCCAACGTCTCCGCGGCTCCACTTCTCCGACGCCTAACCAACAGTGCCCTGACTGAGAGCTGGGACAGCTTGATTGACACCTGAGCCCTTGATTGACACCCCTGACTGAAAATGAGGGGAGGGGGAGAGAAATGCCAAAGGGGCCCAGCATCTACACAATGCGAAGCCCCCTTGTAATTCAAAGGTAATTCAAATTCTGGATCAAGGGGGGCCCCGAGGCCGGCAAGTCCCATGCACAGATTTCACACAGAACCAGCTCTTAGCTTTAGAAGAAAGAAAAAAAATCTAGGAAATTAATTCCCTGCTTGGGTGGGAGGGGTTGGACTAGATGACCTACAAGGTCCCTTCCAACTCTGTTAATCTGTAATTCATCAAAGATCATTAAAAAAAAGAAAGAAAGAAATCTCCCTGCGGAGGAGACCAGATCTCGAAGTCGGCTCAGATTTACAGATAATCAGAGTTGGAAGGTACCTTGGAGGTCATCTAGTCCAACCCCCTGCCCTAGCCAGAGACCCTACACTATTTCTGACAGATGGCAGTCCAGTCCCTTCTTGAAAGCCTCCAGGGATGAAGCTCCCACAACTTCTGAATAACAGAATAATAACAAAATAACAGAGTTGGAAGGGATCTGGGAGGTCATCTAGTCCAACCCCCTGCCCTAGCCGGAGACCCTACACTATTTCTGACAGATGGCAGTCCAGTCCCTTCTTGAAAGCCTCCAGGGATGAAGCTCCCACAACTTCTGAATAACCAAATAACAACAAAATAACAGAGTTGGAAGGGACCTGGGAGGTCATCTAGTCCAACCCCCTGCCCTAGCTGGAGACCCTACACTATTTCTGACAGATGGCAGTCCAGTCTCTTCTTGAAAACCTCCAGGGATGAAGCTCCCACAACTTCTGAATAACAGAATAACAACAAAATGACAGAGTTGGAAGGGACCTGGGAGGTCATCTAGTCCAACCCCTGCCCTAGCTGGAGACCCTACACTATTTCTGACAGATGGCAGTCCAGTCTCTTCTTGAAAACCTCCAGGGATGAAGCTCCCACAACTTCTGAATAACAGAATAATAACAAAATGACAGAGTTGGAAGGGACCTCGGAGGTCATCTAGTCCAACCCCCTGCCCAAGCAGGAGACCCTTACACCAATTTTGACAAATGGCAGTCCAGTCTCTTTCTTGAAAGCCTCCAGGGATGAAGCTCCCACAACTTCTGAATAACAGAATAATAACAAAATAACAAGAGTTGGAAGGGACCTCGGAGGTCATCTAGTCCAACCCCCTGCCCTAGCCGGAGACCCTACACTATTTCTAACAAATGGCAGTCTCTTCTTCAAAGTCTCCAGCCTCCGTTCTCACGGCAGCCCGAGACGTGCACTACCCACCCCGACATGTGTACAACACACACACACACACACACCGATTACTTACGGTTCCCCGCGAAACCTGCGTGGAGCCACGGATGATGACCACGACGGCTGGTCGAGAGAAACTCTTGTCAACCGGCAAGAGGCTGCGGTGCCCCCCGGCGATTGATAAATCCATGGATTGCGGAGGGTGGGGGAGGAGAGGGGAAAAAATACAACACCCCCCCCCCCACGCAAAACACGCGCACTCTTTTTGTTCCCCCCTCCTTTTGAGTCCGCTTGGGTCTTTAAAGAGCCGGTTCGTTGAAATAAATACCTCCGCTTGAAAAACGCCGGCGGTTGGCTTGGCTGGGCCCCCACGGCCACTGCAAAACACCCCCAAAGTGGGGAGGGTAACGATTCACACGTCCCAAGGCAGGGGGAAAAAAAATTTAAAAACCCCTCTCTGCGACCCCTCCCCAGAAAAGCAGAGACCCCCACAAGAAGACAGTAGAAATGTGGGGGTGGCAAGGCGACAAAGCCAAATGTTGGGTGGGTGGTGGAGAAGGCCAACAAGAGTGGGACCCCCCAATTCTCCAAGAAGCCCCTTCAAAGGACGAAGCCCCCCGCCAAGCGGGAGCGAGCGCGAAGAACACGCCGAACAAAGGAAGGAGATGCCGCTTTCTCCACGCTGGGGTGGGGGGGATCCCCCAAACCCCCCACCACTCCGATCAGATGCTGAGGTGTTTTTTTTCCTTTCCTCGCCTCCTGCTTGGTTTCACACACACCACCCCCTCTCTCTCTTTCCCCACCCCGTTTTTCCTCCCCCCACACAGACAATCTGGCCACCCCCTCTTTATTTTAGGAGGCCACGCCCCCTCCCCACGAGGGGAGGGGCGTCTTTCAGAAGAAACCGCCCGAAAAGAGGAAAAGCAGCGCCCTTAGGTGGAAGATTCGCGGGTGGATTGGAAGGAGTGGGAGGTGGCGGAGGGGGGGCAGTTTAAAAAAAATCCTTCTCTGTAGTTTGTCCCTCCGCTCAACAAAAGGACTTGTGGCTTTGGGTGACACACAAACACACACTTATCTCTATAGCTACTGTATATCTATATTTATACAGCCATATCCATACACACACAGATCTATCTATATCTATCTATCTAAAATATCACACACATATATACATATGCATTGTATTATAATGTACTTTTATTATAACAAATTCTAAATTATAGTATACATTATGATACACTGTATAATATCTATCTATATCTATCTATATCTATTTAAAATATCACACACACATATATACATATGCATTGTATTATAATGTACTTTGATTATAACAGAAATTATAAATTACAGTATACATTATGATACACTGTATAATATCTATACCTATTTAAAATATCACACATACATATATACATATGCTTTATATTATAATGTACCTTGATTATAACAGAAATTATAATTTATAGTATATATTATGATTTTCTCTCTCTCTCTCTCTCTCTATATATATATATCTCACACACACACACACACACACACACACATATATATATATATATATATATATATATATATATATATATATACATATGCTTTATATATATATATGTACAATTTTGATTATAACAAAAATTATAAATTATAGTATATATTATGATACACTGTATGTCTATATCTATACATATCCATATACACATATATGCATATGCTGTACACATATGCATCTATAAACACACAGATATGCACACACACGTGTACAAAAACACGCACACACATATATACATACAAACATATACATACACACAATTATACACATTACTTTATTTATTTATATTTCCTATTTCTTAACCCCACATCTTCTGCAGATATATTGTAATCAATATATAAGCAATATATTTTATATTGTATATGTGGTGTGTGTGTGTGTGTGTGTATTACTATACACACACACACACACAAATATATTTTTAAAATCTCTTTTTTTTTGACCCAGTGTGATTTGGGGTAGAGTCCGGGTGACTTTATATATACACAAACATATATATGTCTGTATATCTATATATGTACATGTATATTATAGGTGGCGACTGAGCGAGGGAGGACCAAGCCAAGTTCCACCACCCCTCCACCATCCATGCCTCCCTCTTTCCAGGGGGAGGGTGTCTTCAAAGCAACAAGTGCAGTTTGGTGGAGAGAAGACAAGCCAGAAACGCTAACCGACCTCGGAGTTCAGACCTTTCGTTTTTGGGAACTCCAGGGGACCCCCAAACCCATACAAGCACCCAGAGAGAGGGGGAGATGGAGAGAGAGGAGGAGAGGGGGGAGAGATAGGGAGAGGAGGAGATGGAGAGAGGGGGAGAGAAAGAGGGAGAGATGGAGAGTGGGGGTGAGGGGGAGAGAGAGGGGAGAGGGGAGAGGGAGGGGAGAGAGGGAGAGAGGGAGAGGGAGAGGGGAGAGGGTGAGAGAGGAGGGGAGAGAAAGAGGGAGAGGGGAGATGGAGAAGGAGAGAGAGGGAGATAGAGAGAGAGAGGAAGATGGAGAGGGGAGAGGAAGATGGAGAGAGAGGGAGAGAAAGGGAGACGGAGAGAGAGAACAAGATGGAGAGAGTGAGAGGGAGATGGAGAGAGGAGAGAGGGGGAAGATGGAGAGGGTGAGAGAGAGATGGAGAGGGAGATAGAGAGAGGAGAGAGGGGGAGACGGAGAGAGAGGAAGATAGAGATGGAGAGGGGGCGAGAAGTAGTGGGAGAGAAATATACATACAATCCTAGGATTAAAAACAACCCAAGCAAACCCCGCAGTTCAATCCACAAACCTAACTAAACTTCAGGGCGGTAGGAATTATGATTCCCAATAAACCACTATTTAAACACTCGGGTGAATGAATGGGTGAAAAAACCATTCAGGGTCTTTCTTTCTTTCTTTCTTTCTTTCTTAAAAATCTCTTTCTCTCCCCAATCACTTTTTCAGTTTCAGCTTTAAGCCCAGGTGTTTCCAGGACGAGGGGAAAAAAAAAGAGATTAAAGGTTTTTTTTTAAAAATGTCACAAATGTTTTTTTTTTTAAATGTCAGAAATTGTTCCGGCTTATATCCAAGTGTCTTTGGGTCTGAGAATGAGCTTTTTGCCTGTCCCTGCTCCACACACAAACACACAACACACACACACATCCCCCAACCACGCGCATATACCCAGAGCCACCCACAAATAAGAGGCGAAGATTTTGGGATGCCGGATTTGATGGTGAACTGAAAAGAAAGGCGAGCGCTTAAAAGGAACACGCAACTCCTACTCTCCAAAGCAGCGAAATATTATCCATCCGGACGGATTGAATCGTTCTTTCTTTCTTTGGAAAAAAAAAAAGGGAAGTTAAAACCAGAACTCAAGAGGGTGAATCAAAGCACCGAACAGACCAATCCATCCTTCCTGAGTGGCAAAAAGGAAAAACGAAAGGGCTTCTAACGCCCTCTTGGGAATAGAGCCATGACTACATTTCCCCGAAATTAAAATAAAATAAAATAAATAAAAAGGAAATGAAAATCAAGGGCAGCTTTAAAGGAACCACGAGAGTGGATGGATTCCGAGGCAGCCAGGTTCGACTGGTTTTCCCCGATCTGGGGTTCTGCATTTCCGCGAAAAAGCTGGTTTTTCAGCAGATCAGGAAGGAAAGGAATCCAGTGGGAAACAGGACAGATCGCTGGAATAAAAAGGATAAAGGGAAAAGAAAAGAGGAAAAAGGAAAAAGCAGCCCCGCCACTGGAGGCATGCCAACTTTGACGCGGTTGAAAAAAACCGAGCTGGAAAAAGAAAGGGTGGACGATTTGACCTTTTATTTATTTTTTATTTATTTATTTTGGGGGGGGGGGATCCCTTTCAAAAGAAATAAAACCAGAAGTGGCGGCGTTTGGACTGGGTAAAACAAAACAAGAATTGCTCAGAAGAACTGCAAAAAGAGAAACCTTTAGTTATTTCATCACACACACACACACACACACACACAAAATCGGAGTTTAGCCAAGCGCGAAATGTACACCTCGCCGCTACTCTTGGATGAAATCACCTGGGTCGGTGGCTAAGATCGCTGGGGATGATGGGGGGGGGTTGTGTTTCCACCAAGGGGAAACTATGTGCCAGGTTTTGGGGCGGGAGGGGACGGGATGGGCGGAAAGAAAGGGGTGGTAGAGGGGGGAAACAGGTGGGACAGAGGAAGAGAATTCCTACGTTGTAGTAACTTTGGTGGTAAGGGCACCTCGCACTGTTGCGGGGCCCCGCGCCAGATACACACACTCTCTCACTTCCTCCTTCCCTCCCTGTCATTCTCCCCTCTCTCTCTCCCTCTTTCCCTCTCCTCTCCCTCCCTCCCTCTCTCTCTCTCTCTCTCTCTCTCCCTCTCTCTCTCCCTCCCTCTCTCTTCCTCCTCTCTCTCTCTCCCACCCTCCCTCTTTCTCTCTCTCTCCCTTCCCTTCTCTCTCTCCCTCTCCTCCCCTCTCTCTCTCTCTCTCTCTCCCTCTCACACACACAATCTAAGCTGACTTTAATGTACTGAAGCACACTCACTCCAGGTTTTTGGAGAAGATCTTGAAATATAGAAGAATAGAATAGAGTAGAATAGAATGGAGAATAGAAGGTAGAATAGGATAGAATAGAGTACAGTACAATAGAATGTAGAATAGAAAATAGAATAGGATGTAGAATAGAATAGAATGTAGCATAGAAAATAGAGGAGAACGTAGCATAGAATAGAAATAGAATAGAATAAAAAATAGAATGGAACGTAGAATAGAATGGAATGTAGAATAGAATAGAATAAATTTATTGGCCAAGTGTGGTTAAACACAGGAGGGATTTTGTCTCTGGTGCATAATGTCAAAGAACGCCAAGCAAATTTTGACACCGCTGCCTCTACACCCTGCAAAAACCCAGATCCGAGAGGTGCAGTCCGCGGAAGCAAGGGGGGAAAAAGTGGGTTCATCTCCCCCACACACAAACACATGAACCTTTATTGCAAAAGCATCAAAGGCTGTGAAATGGGTGGAAAAGGTGGGAGGGGAGTTAATTTCAAAAAAAAAAAAGAAGAAGAACCTTGCCCTCTGCTAGCACGGAAGGCGTTTGCCACGGGGCAAGACTTTAAAAAAAAAAAAAAAAATTAATCTCAGGCATGAAGGAAGGTGTGTGGGGGAGAGGCGGGAGCGTGCAAGTGTCCCCTTCAGTGTGCAAAGTGGCTTTTCCCCAATGCCACCGTGCAACTGAGAGGGTGTGGAATGGCAGAAGACCTAAGGAATTATTGGGGGTGGGAAACGGGGTGGTGGCGGTAGGAAAAGGTTGCCCAAGAGAGCAGAAAACAGCTTGCAGATCAGCCTCTTCTTACCCAGCAAGGAAATGGGTCCAGGGAATGGGAAAAGAGAGAGAAAGAGAGAGAGAGACAGAGGGAGGGAGAGGAGGAGGAAGAGAGAGAGGAAAAGGGGGAGGAGGGAGGGAGGGACAGGAGGAAGAGAGAGAGGGAGGGAGAGGAGGAGAAAGAAGAGAGAGAGAGGGAGGGAGATGGAGGGAGGGAGAGAAGGAGGAAGAGGGAGAGAGAGGGGGAGGGAGGGAGAGAGAGAGAAAGATGCTTGCAATTCCCTCCCCTCCTCTTCCACCAGCAGGGCTTTGAAAACAGTGGGGGGGGGGAGAGCTTGGGTGGGGTGAGGGCCTGGGTTTTGCCAGGGGAGGGGGCAGGTTAATGGCACGCAAGGCTGTGAAAAAGGGGAGAGGAGAAGAACGGGGAGGAGGTTCCCGAAAATTCAAAGGGAAAGGAAGAGGATGAACCATGCATCCCTTAGCAAGCCGAGCCCCCACCAAAGACCCCCCTTCTGGGGTTCTCTGGGGACCTACCCTCTCCTTCCCCCCTCCCCCACCTTCTCCACCGTAAAAATACCAGCGCCGATTATCTCCCAACCGGGGAAAGTTTAGGGAGTCCTCAAAATACTTGCGAGGAGGAGAAAAAGAAAAAGAAAAAACAACAGAAGAGGAAAAACAGCTGATAGAGGGAGAAACCCCCGGGGCTCCCACCTGGGAACAGAAAGGAAACCCATCCTCCACTCCCCGAGGACCCCCGTTTTCACCTGGGGAGCCCCACGGGGTTGGGGGAGGGCGGCTCCCGCCCATCCCCTTCGGCCAGCTGTGCACCATGGGAGTTGCAATCCGCCCCCCACTACCAGAAAAGGTGCGGAGGGCGAGAGAGAAAGTTGCTTTGGGTTTCGTTGAGAGGGGATTTCTTGGGGGAGGGGGGAGGGGAGGGAGGGGCGGCGTCTCCTCCAGCTCCGAGGGTCTAGCTGGGGGGGCAGCTGTTTCTCCAACCGCCCCCCGCCTTCTCCAAGCGGATGTATTGTAACTCTCCATCCTCCTTTCCGCTTCTGCCAACCCAATGCAGACAAACTAATAAAATGGAATAAATCTTAGCAGGATTAAATGCAACCCCGCCCCAGTTTTTTTTTTTTATATATATATATAAAATCTCTCTCTCTCAACTCTCTCTTCTCCCCCGCCCTCCAGGCATCCAGACGGATATGTGTGTGTGTGTGTGTGTTTTGGGGGGTATCCAATTTATGCAAGGGGTCCCCGGTAACCAGATTCTTTGCACGTTGCCCGCTCCATCCCTCCCCTAGATATTTCACTGCACCCCCAGATTTTTAGAGTTGTCCCAGGCAGACAGAGAGGTTCAAGGCAAGCAGCCCCTTCTCCTCCCTCTCCTGGGGCCACCAACTCCTCCCCAACTCCGGAGGCGCCCATACCTCTCCATCATCCAGCTCCCTCCCCAACAACACAGCCGCCCCCCTCCAGCCCCGGTTCCAACGGCAAAAGATCGACACCCCCCCATACAAACACACAACCAGCCGTGAAAAGCAAGAATATGTCCAAGCTGCTACCTCCGGCTGCTCCAATGCAACCCCCGCGCGCACACACAAACACACACACAGAGAAATCCAGCGCTTTGCAACCTGCCTCTCCTCCCTCCCTCCCTCCCAGCTGCTTCAGGTTGCAACCGCGGCGCCTCTTCGGCGAGACCCCGAAACCGCCCCCTCCCCGTGCATGCATCCATGCATGCATCCTTTCGCCTCCCCCCAGCCTTTTCCACGTTGAACCCCGAAAAGAGAGGCCTCCCTCCGCCCTTAGCAAGGCAATGCAATTTAATAGCGAGTAAGGGAGGGGAAGGGGAGGGGGGCAACCAGGTGGGAAGCGCTACGACTCCACCACCAACACAAAACCCATCATCCCCACCCCTTCTCCTCCTCCCCACCGACCCATTTCGCCCCTCCCTATCGCGACACAATTGTAAAAAAAAAGGGGGGGGGAGAGAAGGAACAGCAAAAAGGGATCGCGGATCTCCCTCGATCTTTCAGCGATCGCCTCCCCATCTTTTCCAGCGATCTTTTCTCCATCCCTTGCAAGGGGTGGGGTGGGAGTGCTGCAAGGGACCCCCCCCCCTTTTATTTTATTTTTATTTTTGCAAGCCTCCTCCCGCCGCCCCGGAAGCCTCCGCCTTACCTGCTCTCTCTGCCGCTTGCGCCGCCCGGGCTCACATCCTCGGCCGGGTGGGAGAAGGTGCATGAAGAAGCCCGATCCGCGCAGCGTGTTTCCTCCTTTCCCACCCACCGCTTCCCTCCCACCCCCCGCTCCAGGACCGACTTGGGGCTCCCCTCCCAGCCCTCCCCCACCCCCAAAAAAGGATGCTCTTTGCACGCCGGAGGCGGGAGGGGCGGGGGACACTGCGGCTCGCGCTCCCGCCCGGACACCAGCGGCCACCCTCGCAGGTGATGTCATTCCCCGAGCCTCCGCCGGCTGACGTCACCCGGGAGGCGTGACCCGCGATCTGCCCCCCCCCGTCCTCCCCGCTCGTGCGCGCACACACACACAAAAGGAGAAGGGGCGAAGGGCGGGGCCGCGGCCAGAGCCCGAGAATGAAGGCGGTGACGTCACCGCCCCGGGCGTGTGGGAGTGGGAAGAAAAAAGGAGGAGGAGCCGGAGGGCGCGCGGAAGAGCCAATCTGGAGAGAGGAAGGTGTGAAAATGCAAATGAAGGGGGCGGGACGGGTGGGGAAGAGAGGGCGGAGGCTCGCACGTGGGGCCCGCGGCGTCGAAATGTTGGCACGAGGAGCGTCGATCGGGCAAACCGAGTTTGTATTGGGGGAAGGCAGAGCTTACATTAAGCCAGGATGAGGAGGGTTTTTTTGGGGGCTTCCTTAAGGCTGCCCTAGGAGCCTGATGGTTGAATCTGTAAGGTCCTCTGATTATTTGTGTGTTCCAGGCTGGATAAATATAATCACTGTAATTGATCCAGCAGCTTTGGGGTGTGAATGTGATGGCGGAAACTGTCATTGATGGTTTACTGTAGAGATCCCGCCGTTGGGGCTTGGGGTTTGGAAAGCTGTGTGTGTGTGTGTTGGGGGGGTTTGCATTAAATGGAGCCAGTTGTGTGGTGTAATCCCGGATTAATCTTGCAGGTAGAAACAGCAACTCCTCAATTTAGGACCACAAAAAAAAAAGGGGGGGGCAAAATGTATGTTGCTAAGCGAGACCTTAAGTTATCTTTGCCCCATTTTACGACCTTGCCACGGCTGTTAAGGGAATCACTGCAGTTGTTAAGTTAGCCACCCGGTTGTTAAGAGAATCTGGCTTCCCCAAGGTCGCCAAAGGGGATCATGTGACCCCGGAAACACTTGCCGCCGTCATAAATAGGAGTCAGTTGCCAAGCATCTGAATTTTGATCGCGTGACCTTGGGAATGGCTGCAATAGTCATTACGTCTGAACGACGGTCATACATCACTTTTTTTCAGTGCCATGGTAACTTTGAATAGTCACTAAACGATCCAGATTGGACCCTGCAACATTATTCTTGGATCTGTTTATTCATCTTCGTTCGTACTAAGCGAAGTGTTATAAATCAAGGACTACCTGTAACTGCAGAATGCACACCTACAACCTGGGGAGGGAGCCAGATTAAGCTATTATTTGATGGGATGAAACTCTAATCGTCCAGATTCGATGCAACTACGCTCCATCCACCACGCTAGGAATACTATGGCTAAATTTGCAGATGATACAACGGTGGTTGGACTCATCTCCGGAAGGGAATGAGTCTGCCTACCGAGATGAGGTGGACCGGTTGCTTTCGTGGTGTGGAGACCATAACTTGGTCCTCAACACCAATAAGACCAAGGAGCTTATAGTGGACTATATAGAAGGAACAGATCAGACATCCAGCCCTTGCTTCTCAAGGGAGACCGAGTGGAGCAAGTAGCCAGTTTTAAGTTTCTGGGGGTTACCCTAAAAGAGGACGTTACGCAGAGGTGGAATGCAGCCGGTTCTAACCAGTTCTGGAGAACTGGTAGAAAATTTTTTGGAGTAGTTCAGAGAACTGGCAAATTCCACTTCTGATTAGCCCCGTCCCCATCTCTTCTCCACCTCCCATTGAGTCCCAGGTGATCGTCTGGGTCTCCTTTGGTTGCCCTGCACAGGAGAACGGAGCTGGAAAGCAGGTTAGTGGGGTGGGGAGGGAAGGGGATTTTGCAGTATATCCTTCACCTGCCACGCCCAGCAAGCCACACCACACCCACCAAGCCATGCCCACAGAACCGGTATTAAAATAATTTGAATACGACCACTGATGGGATCTGGGGTCCTCACTTTGCAGCCCTGGTCAGAAGGGCCCAGCAGAGATTATTTTACTTGAGGCTTCTCAGGAAACAACAACTGAATGGAAAACTGCTGGTGACCTTCTACCGCTGCACCATAGAGAGCATTTTAACATACTGCACCTCTATATGGTTTTGCCAGTTGCACAGAGGCAGATAGGACAGCGCTCAAGAGGGTGAACGTCATTGCCCAGAGGATCATGGGTTGCCCTCTCCCCTCTTTGGAAGAGCTTTATAGCTCCTGCTGCCTTACGAAAGTTCAAAACATCCTCAAAGATCCATCTCATCCTGGGAACCCCCCCCCCTTTTTTTTTGAACTATTACCATCTGGCAGACGGTACAGGGCAATAAAAACAAGGACAAATAGGCTGAAAAACAGCTTCTATCCCAGGGCTCTGTTGAATTCTACTGTATATAATGCAATATTAATGCAATATCAGGGGTTTTCAATTCAATGTATATATTGTGAAGGATGCGTGTTTGTGTTTATTTTCATAGCCATAATGTACACTGAAGATGGTATTTAATTCTATTGTACGAGGTGCAATCACAATAAACTAAACTAAACTTTCCAAGCCACAAGGGCGGAGTCTTTACAATAAGCCATCAATCATAATCAAACCTACTCATCCCACAAAGGTGGTGGACCAACTACAGTGAGTTGATATCTTTTTAATAATGTGGAGAAGGCAAATAATTTCCAAATCTGGGGATTTGTAAGGACTCAAGATTCTCTAGGACTCTTCCTTGTGGGAGGTGGGGACCACAAAGTGAAAGAAGCAAAAGTTAAACCACGAATGTTAGGCAGATCTTAAGAGGGATTCTACAGATCTGATCATGAGGCAGGGATTAAAGTGACAAAAAACCAGGGTTATCTGGTTATCTGTGTGTGTCCCCATAGGAATCTTTTTTCTAAGTAAGTCTTTGTAGGTTGTCCTTGAATTTTGCTGTAATCTTGAAGAGAATGCTGACATCCCTAAAAAAAAATGGTGTTATTAATCATTAAAAAAATAATATTTGAAATATTTATATCCTGCCCTTCAATAGAAGGGCAACTAAGAAGAAACAATTAACATGGATGCATGGTGAATGGTTCTTTCTCTTGGTATTTTACTCAGGAGTAAATATTCAGAGTGCTTATAAGATGGACAAGAAACAATCTGTGTAAAAAAAATGCATTATTATTATAGTCCTTGTTGTATAAGTAACTCAAGGTGGTGAACATCATTAACGCTGCTTTCTCCTCTTTATTTTCCCCACAACAACCCTGTGAGGTGGTTGGGCTGAGAGGGAGGGACCAACCCTAACTCACCTGGCTGTCTTTTGGCGCTAGAACTCACCGTCTCCTGGTGACTGGCATTGTCATCTGGCAGGCTTTCATACCTAAAGGAAAGACTAGAACTCACCGTCTCCTGGTGACTGGCATAAAGTCATCCAGGTGGCTTTTGTGCCTAAGGCGGGACTAGAACTCACTGTCTCCTGGTGATTGGCGAAAGTCACCCAGCAAGGCAGGACTAGAACTCACTAGAACAGGGGTGTCCAACCTTGGCAACTTTAAGACTTGTGGACTTCAACTCCCAGAGTTCCTCAGCCAGCTTTGCTGGCTGAGGAACTCTGGGAGTTGAAGTCCACAAGTCTTAAAGTTGCCAAGGTTGGACACCCTGCACTAGAACTTTCTGTTTCTTTTTCCCCACCCTGTAAACAATTTAATGTTCCCCCTTGCATGTTATTGCTCCAAACCAGCAGCCCCATTTAAAAAGAGGTCAACCGAGCAGGAGCCTCTCTAGAGAAAATTGCCCAAGGTGGTGGAGGCGCCTAAATCCAAATTCAAGAGGAAAATGTGACTTTGGGAGGGGGGGCGTAAGCATATTTTATATAGCATGAGCGAGTAGGTATTTTGTAGTTAAGGGCTGTAGTTGGCATTTTTAGTGGCCAAAGGCAATGTTGAAGAAAGAAAAGGAAAGAAAGAAAAAGAAAAGAAAGAAAGAAAAAAAAAGGAAGGAAGGAAGAAAAGAAGGAAGGGAAAGAAAGAAGAAAAAGAAAGAAAGAAAAGAGGTAAAGGAGAGAGGGAAGGAAGGAAATAAAAAAGGAACAAAGAAAAAAAAGAAAGCAGAGTGGGAGAAAGAAATGAGAGAGAAACAAAAAAATGGAAAGGAAGGAAGGGAGTGAAAGAAAAAGAGAAAAGGAGAGAGAAAAAACAAAACAGGAAAGAAAAACAAGGAAAGAAAGAAAAAACAAAACAGGAAAGAAAAACAAGGAAAGAAAGAAAAAGGAGGGAAGGAAGAAAAGGGAAAGAAAAAGGAGAGGAAAAGGAAAGGAAGACCAGGATGAGAACTGAATTGGGTGTAATTTAATTTATGCTGAAAGCTTAATTAAATGCAACTGATTAAATACAGTTAATTGTTCCTCCCGTGTCTTTGTTAGTTTCAGTCACATTTCTGTTTATAAATTGATGGCAATTTTGGGAAAGATTGATTATGCCTTGCAGCAGTATCAGAGCTGCAACCTGCATAACAGCTAGTCCTGGATTTACAACCATTCATTTGCCGACTGCTTGAAGTTATAACAACACTGACAAAAGTGACGTCTGGCCAGTCCTCGTACTTATGACCATCACGGTCATGGGATCAAAATTTGGATGCTTGGTTGTTGGGCATGATTCCAGGAAATTACAATAAGGGTAACACATACTTCTACACATCCTAACAGCAGCTAGGATTGCATATATGCACAATGTTGGAAAAATCCCTGCAGATGATATTATCATCAAAAAATATTCTGGAATGTGCAGAGATGGTGAACTCTAAAAATTAAAGGAAAAGAAGATTCGGACTACTTCATAGCATGGGAACTATTCTATAAGTGGTTAAATGACAGATATGGAGGTTAGAGGAGTGGAATTAGGTGAAACATGGTTTCTAGGAGAAAGGAAAACAGATGAGTAAATATGTCTGACAGTTATATAATCGATACTATAATGGAAGATAATATATGTTATAATATGATTGATGTTACCATATTTGTTTATATATTACTGCATATTTGTTTATATATGATCATAATGAAGATGATGATGTTTTGTATGTTTGTATGTTAACACCTTGGACGGCTAGAGAGCACACTGCTCAACATAGAAAGGAAATGTATGATATAAAACAATCAAAAAATATTTCAAAAAAAAAATTGGATGCTTGGCAACTGGCATGTACTTATGACAGTTGCACTATATCTAGTCTCATATGATCAGCATTTGTAACCTTCCCAGCTGGCTTCCCACAAGCAAAGCCAATGGAGGAAGCTGGGTTTGCTTAATGACCATAGGATTCAGTTAACAACCATGGGAAAAAAAGGTAAAATTGGGCATGATTTGCTTAGCAACCTCCTTGCTTAACAACATACATTCCAGTGCCAATTTTGGTCATAAATGAAGAACTCAGTTGTATGTCCAACAGATGTTGTTACTACAACTTTCAGTTGTGCTACACAGAGCCTGTGTGTTCAATCTCCAAATGCCACTTTCGATGCTGCAGATGAACCTTGTAGCAGCATCTACAACTGTGTGTTACATCTCCAAACCTTTTAAAACAGTGTTTTTCGACCTTGACTGCTTAAAGACGGGTGGACTTCAACTCCCGGAATTCTCCAGCCACCTTGTTCTGACCCAAACCTGGTTCCAAGAGAGTAAACACAAGACAAAGGCAGCAGCACAACCTTTTAATGTTTCAGCTAAAATTCTGTTTCTTCACAGATAAAAAATAGTTTACAATACAAGAGTCTTCAAATACCAACTATAATGTCCACGAGGCTGTTTCAAAATGTCTTTGCTTCCTGCACAGAATGTTCGCTGCACAGCTGCCTTTTATCTTCTTGAAGGAGGGGCCATTACCTTACAGCCTTACTCCCGAGTCTCCCGTGCTGTTGTAGCTGCTCTTGCCTGCGAGCAATCCTGCGTGCACATGCACTTGGCACAGGCTCCTCGGGAACCTCCTCATCGCTGCTGCCAGCCCCCCAATCTCTGAAGGCAGCAGTCCACTCCCTGATGGTCCCGGCCCCTCATCTGAGTCCTCGCTCTCCTCAGCCGTCTGCACCTGCTGCCGGCTAACCACAACACACCTGGAGAATTCTGGGAATTGAAGTCCACCCGTCTTCAAGCAATCAAAGTTGAGAAACACTGTTTTAAAGCATCTTTGAGAATCCAGAATACTGTATAAAGCTAATTTCTACCATTTTCTGACTGACGACAAAGAAGGTGGAACAGATTTTAAGTTTTCTAATGATGAAATTATTTGGAAATAAGAGGAAAATGGATCAGCTGGTGAATTTAAACAGAGTGACTTGGTCGCTGTCAGAGAGGTGGACTTCAACTCCCAGAATTCCCCAGCCAGCTTTCTCAAAATTGGCTCCTTTAAGACAGGTGGATTTCAACTCCCAGGACTCTCTAGCCTGCTTGTTGGTTGGGGAATTCTGGGAATCGAAGTCATCCTCTCTTAAAGGGACCAAGTTTGAGAAACACTGTACTAGAAAGCCACAATTTTTGCATAAAATGTAGGGTTAGCCTAGATGAGTTCTAGATGCCAGTTTTTAAGACCCTGTCCTTTAAAACTAAATCGTAAAGAAATTTTTCTTCTGGGAAGTTAATCATATTTAATCAGCTGAATCGTGACTTTTAGACACCTTTCTTGGATCGCAACTGTACAAATCTGATCTGATATATTCATATTCATATTCATATATACATATACATATACATTACATATACATATACATATACATATATATATATATACTGCCTGTTAAAAACCCACCCTATATATATATATACTGCCTGTTAAAAACCCACCCTATTCAATCGGCCTTCTGCCTAAGGCAGTGTGCATTCAGAACAAAATGACAACATTGTACACTTTGATGAATGAAACAATCGCTGGAGCGCTTTAAACATGAATAAAATATGACTCATGCAAATATTACCATATCGGGTGTTGCTTAGATTTGTTTTTTGTTTTGTTTTTTCAAAAAAGGGTAAATATTGATCTATACAAAAGTTTGTTTTAATGTGGAATGGGATTCCCAGTTTGTTATATACTAGTGTGCGATAGAGATACGCAGAGGTGGCATTCAACCGATTCTGACCAATTCTGGAGAACCGGTAGCAGAAATTTTGAGTAGCCCGGAGAACCAAAAAATCCCACCTCTGACTGGCCCCTCCCCCATCTATTCTCCGCCTCCCATTGAGCCCCAGCTGATTGGCTGGGTCTTCTTTTGTTGCCCTGCATAGGAGAACGGAGCTGGAAAGCAGGTTAGTGGGGTGGGGAGGGAATGGGGATTTTGCAGTATATCCTTCCCCTGCCACACCCACTAAGCCACGCCCACCAAGCCACACCACACCCACCAAGCCACGGCCACAGAACCTGTAGTAAAAAAAATTGAATCCCACCACTGGTCGTAACCCTAACTCTCAACTTATGACTACAATTGAGCCCAAAATGTAGCGAGTGAGTAATTAAGTGAGTTTTGCCCCGTTTTTACAACTTTCCTCACCACATTTGTTAAGGGAATCACTGCGGTTGTGAAATTAGTCACATGTTTTTTAAGTGAATCTTGGCTTCCGCCGTTGACTTTGCTTGTCAGAAGGTCGCAAAAGGGGATCACGTGACATTGCGACCATCATAAATGTGAGTCAGTTGTCAAGCGTCTGAATGTAAATCACGGGGATGCCGCAACGGTTGTAAGTGTGAAAAATGGACCCTAAGTCACTTTTTTCAGTGCCATTGTAGCTTCGAATGGTCACTATGTCAGGATTCCAGCAATCGCCCTAATTAAATCATGATTCTCAAGCCAACTTCAATAAACTTCAAAGGATTCCTTAGAGGCGACATACTGGCACTGCCCTGTATGAAGCCAACTCTGGCATACGTAATTTACAGTCCCCTGTGAACCTGTTCCCCCCCCCCCCCGGGTGTGTCATCAATCTGATTCTCCAATTAAGCACGTTCAAGGGCTGGGTGTCATCAATCACATTCTCCAATTAAATATATTCCCGGGCAAAAGCTCTGGTAGTGTCATGCCCCTGTTAGAATCTGACTCCGAGGGAGAGGTGGAACAGCCGACGGAGTGGGAGTGTGGGTCCAATGGCTGTGGAGGAAACTGGGGAAGGGCACAGGCCGGCTGGGCATTCAGAGGAAGACCCAGACCCCACACCATCCTAGGGCATGCAGGGAGGAATAGAGAAGGGAGCAACACGGTTTACAGGGGAGGAAAGGGTCCTGATCCCCTTCATGGGCTGCAGCTGGGAAGACTGTTTAAAAGGGCAAACTGTGCATGGCAAAGTTGCTGGAAGCAGAGGGTGCATTATCTTTTTTTGAGGCTTATCTGGGTTTTGGTGTCCTCCCAACTGTGTGTGTCTCATTATCTTTTGGAAGTCTGCAAGTTATTATCCTGGCCTGCCGTGTTAATTACTTCAGTGTGGTTTGTGTTGGTTTTTTTTTATTTTATTTCTACTTTATCTGTATTTTGGGTTCGGACTGCATTTCTTCCCTTTGTAGACTGTTTTTGGAAGAGTTTGATCTCCCGCCGAGGATAATTGGACATTGTGGGCCAAGTGGGAGGCATTAAAGGAAATTTATCTACTTTGGTGACTTTGTTATTTTTGTGCCACACTCTGGGTCATCACAGGTAGTTTCCCCCCCCTCCCCCCTGGGTGTGTCATCAATCAGATTCTCCAATTGAGCACATTCACTGGCTGGGTGTCATCATTCACGTTCTCCAATTAAATATATTCCCGGGCAAAAGCTCTGGTAGTTTAGTTACAATCTTTTAAAGAGAAGAGTTGGAATGTACTTTTGCTTCCAAACTGCTGCACTGCTCTTCCAGATTTCCTCCCCCCCCCTTTTTTTTATGGCAACTACTAAAACAGGCATAGGAAGGTTTTATGAGTTGACACTTCGACTGACGACTGCCTGTACTTCTGACATATCCACATGTCGAAGTGGACAAACACAGAATCTTAAATTCACAGGTTTTTGGGTTTTTTTTTGTGGCTTCTTTTCGTCCCTGGAAACCACTTACATCTTCTAATTTTTCAACCGATCCTTCACATCCTCCCTTGAAAAATGAGAAAACATTGTGGCAAAGTACACAAATCCATCTCCCTCCGCCCGTTTTTCCTCGTTCGCATACCGCTCGCAATCATTTGCTCCATTTTGCCTGTCAACACAGCTCTCGTGTGTTTTTGATACATTAATTTCCTGTGCCGGGCTCTTTTTAATGCATTCGCATAATCATCTATCTCACGTTCGTAGCAAATTGTGCAGGTTCTCCACCGACGGCCACGTCGTCCGTGTGCCAAAATGCACATCTATCCATGTTGCAGCCAAGGTTCCCTAATTCCTCTGCAAACATAACTTACGCGTTTTCTCATCAACGTATTTAAACAAGCCAGAAAACCTCACATATCTTTGTCTTTAGTCCTGGTGCGATGTTAAGCCATTGGCTAAGAATTGCATTCATTCCCGCACGGGCTTAATTGCCATCCTATATATTTCTCTCTCTTATTGCAGTCAGCAATTGCCCTCCCATTTGGTATTTGCACAGAAAATTTCATAACTCAACCCTGCTCATTTTGTTCTATGCTTTTCTCTAAATTAAGCCACAATGAACTTCCTTATATTCATATATTTGTCAATGAACTGCTGAACAGAAAAAATAAAAAAATAAACCTGGTTTGTTTGCCCCTTGCCTGGCCTGTAAGCCACCCTGCGCAGTCCAAGTTTTGCTAAGTTTCAGCTCTTAGATCCTTTTTGGACAACATTTTGGTCACCACATTATAAAAAAGATGTTGAGACCAGAAAGAGTGCAGAGAAGAGCCACTAAGTGGATTAGGGGACTGGAAGGGACTTGAACATACGATGAACCGTTGCAGAAATTGGGTAGGTCTAGTTTAATGAAAAGAAGGACTAGGGGTAGCAGGATAGCAGCGTTCCAATATTTGAGGAGCTGCCACAAAGGAGAGGAAGTCAATTTATTCTCCAAAGCACCTGAAGGCAGGACAAGAAGCAATGGATAGAAATTGATCAAGAAGAGAAGCAACCTAGAACTGAGGAGACATTTCCTGATAGATTAGAATAATTAAACCAGTGGAATAGCTTGCCTCCAGAAATTGTGGATGCTTCATCACTGGAGGTTTTGAAGAAGAGACTGGACAGCCATTTGTCAGAAATGGTATAGGGTCTGCCTGCTGAGCAGGGGGTTGGACTAGAAGACCTCCAAGGTCCCTTCTACTGTTCTGTATTCTTTTTGAGCAGATTGAAGTGTTCCCGGGAACACTTAAACTTACAGGTAGTCCTTGCTTCACAGCTGTTCACTGAGCGACGGTTCGAACTTACAACAGACCCCTCTAAAAGTTACTTATAACCCGGGTTTAAAATTCCGATGGCTGCACACAAACCCACAGTCACAAAGTCACATTTTGGGTGCTTGGCAACCGGTACACCTTTGCACCATTCGGTGGTCACGTGACTGTGGTTTATGACTTTTTTTTGCTGGTTTTTGGGCAGTTTTTGGCAAACACCCCACCACCACCTACAGGAACACAGTGATTCATTTAATGACCTCATGCAAAAAAATATATCATAAAATCAGGTCCGGAGATGTCTTGACTTACGAACTCTGTGATTCACAAGGACAATTCCAAACTCCATTACAGTCATAAACTGAGGACTGTCCCCCCCAGGGTAATCTTCACCTTTGCTTTGTTCTTCTTGAACAGGGAAGAAAAGCATACTTCTTCACAACCAAAAAATCCATATTTTAACATTTCTCCTCTTACACCAACTGTATCTGTGGCATTGCTGTTATGCTGGTTAGTCCTCACCTTATACGACCTCAGTTGAGCCAAAAATTTCCACTGCAAAGCGAGACCATTGTTAAGTGAGTGCTGTCCCATTTTACGACCTGCCTTGCCACAGTTGTTAAGCGAATCCCTGCAGTTGTTAAGTTAGTCACCACCACCCCGGAATCTGGCTTCCCCATCGACATTTCCTTATGAGCAGGTCGCGAAAGGGGATCGATTGTATGACCCTGGGACACTGCGACCGTCATAAATACGAGTCAGTTTTTAGTTGTGCCCCCTTTATATTTTTAAAACAAAATCCCTTTCTAATCTCATTGTCAGGATTCCAGAAATCACCCTAATTAAATCATGATCCTCGAGCCAAACTTCAGAAAACTTCAAAGGGTTTATTAGAGGCGACATGCTGGCATGACCTTTATGAAGCCAATTCTGGCATACGTAATTTACAATCCCCTCTGACCCTGTTTCCCTCCTCCCCATTGGGTGCGTCATCAATCAGATTCTCCAATTGAGCACATTCACAGGCTGGGTGTCATCAATCATGTTCTGCAATTAAATATATTTGTGGGCAAAAGCTCTGGTAGTTTAGTTACAATCTTTTAAAGAGAAGAGTTGGAATGTACTTTTGCTTCCAGACTGCTGCACTGCTCTTCCATATTTCCTTCCTTCCTCCCCCACTTTTTTTAATAGCAACTACTAAAACAGGCATAGGGATGTTTTATGAGGTGCTACTCATTATAATACATACATCATAATTTCCATTCTATTGTCATTTAACAAATTGTGCAATTCTAATAATAGTATAATCACTTTTATCTGTTATCATATATTATTTTTCTTCCTATCAGATTCCCCATTGGGGATAAATCATGGATAATATAAACCAATATGGATGTATGAATGATTATTTGAATTATATTATAATTTGTTAAACACTGCATGTATGACTATTAGTGTGATATCTATAATAGAAGAAACGATGTTAAGAATACAGAGATGGATATAAAATAACCTACGGGAATATTGATTTGGTATTAATATGCATGAATACCAAATTAGATAAGAAAGTTAATACCAAATTAGATAAGATGGTACCAATATGAAACTATTGTCATGTTGTGTTTTTAAATTGTAACAACCTGGAACCATGTTGTTCACACAATGATGTGTTCATAGCCATAAAAAATAAAATTGTATTGAAAATAAATAAATAAAATAAGTATGAGCCAGTTGCCGGCGGGGGGATCTAAATCTTGATCACATGATACTAAGGACGTTGGAACGGTCATAAGTATGAAAAACATCCTTAAGTCACTTTTTTCAGTGCCATTCTAACTTTGGTCACTAAATGGACCGTTGTAATTTGAGGACTACCTGCAAATCCCTATTTTAGCGTTTTTCCAGTTCTACAAACTACATCTGTGATGTTCCCATTGCACATTGTTCCTGCAGACTTCACGACTTCCTTTTTATCTGTGTTTTTTTCCCCTCAGACAATAACATTTATGGCATTGTTTAAATTTTATTCTTTGACACATCTCTGGCTTTCCTGGACACCCGTCTACAGTTCTTTTTCCAGCATTTCCCTTCACTTCAGTTTCCCTCCAGATCATTTCGCTGCTTTTTATTTTTAATTCCATCCACTTCCCTGGAGGCCCCCGGGGTTTATTTATTGGTGTATTTATTGATTGTGCTGGATTTTCTACTGCCCGCTCAAAGGCCGTGATAAAGCAGGAGGCATAAATAGAAGGAACATCGCCAGCCTTCTTTAAAACCTCTTGAAAATCCACGTCAAAAATAGAAATGATAAAATAAAGGCTCTGTCACCCCCAATTTAGGTCTCTCTTGAGAAATCGGGAAGGGGGTTGCCATCTTCTACGATGGCTGAAGAGAGGAATACACTTATGACATTTGTAACACTCAGCGGGGGCCTTCCAGGTCAGTGTTTCTCCAACTTTGGCAATTTTAAGATGGATATCGACTCCCAGAATTCCCCAGTCAGAATGTGTGGACTTCAACTCCCAGAATTCCCCAGGCAGCATTTGTGGACTACAACTCCCAGAATTCCCCAGCCGGAATGTGTGGACTTCAACTCCCAGAGTTCCCCAGAATGTGTGGACTTCAACTCCCAGAATTCCCCAGTCAGAATGTGTGGACTTCAACTCCCAGAATCCCCCAGCCAGAATGTGTGGACTTCAACTCCCAGAATTCCCCAGTCAGAATGTGTGGACTTCAACTCCCAGAATCCTCCAGTCAGAATGTGTGGACTACAACTCCCAGAATTCCCCAGCCGGAATGTGTGGACTTCAACTCCCAGAATTCAGCCAGGCTTGCTTAAAATGAGAAATCTAGAGAAATGCTCTTCTAAATGACCTTACAGTTCATTAGAGATAAAATAATTTCTAACATTTCTTTAAGTGTGGTCTGAGGACCCCTGGAACTCTCCCAAAACTTTCTCAGAGGTCCAGAACCTCCAAAATATTTGCCAGATGTGAAATCTACTTGCAAAAATTTAAACAATTGTCCTCCTTTCCATTGTTTTTTTTCTTTGGTTGTTAAAAATACAGATTTGGGTTTTTGTTTTTGTTTTAAAAAGGGAAATACTGTACTGATGTTAACATCAAATGGGTTGAATGTTGTTATTTTTATATGATTTTATAAATAAGTATTGTTCAAATGCATCTCTTTTAATTTACCCTGCAAATACAGCTAGTCCTTGACTTATGACCATCAATTAATGACCGTTCGAAGTTAAGGCGCCCCCACTTCCACCCAAAGCTACTTATGAGTCGGTTCTGGAGTTCTGAGGGCTGTGCGCGTGCGCCACACACACACACAAACTCACATGATTGCTCACCGTTACGTCCTGTTGCAACGCACCAAAGTCATGTGACCATGATTTATGATTTTTTGCTGGGTGTTTTTGTTGTGGTTCACCGGCAGCCTGTGTAGACAGCAGCAGAATCGGACAGTGGGGAAGAACGGGGATCAGTCAGGGAATCTGGGGAGGACTCGGACAAGGGTTCTGCGTCCAATGCAGAGATGGGGCCAGGACCATCTGGGAGTGGGGTGCTGCCTCTGGAGTCTGGCAGCAGTGAGGAAGAGGAACCAGGGGAGCCTGTTCCTAGTGCACGTATGCACAGAGCTGCCAGAAGGCGAGAACAGCTGAGACAAAAGGGGCGACTTGGGAGTAAGGCTGGGAGGTGATTGCCCCTCCCCTAAGGTATAAAGGACAGGCAAAGGTGATAAAACCTTTGCAGGAAGCAAAGTCGTTCATTCCGGTCAGATTAATCCTTGAAGCTCTGTGTGGACTTTGTACTTTGGTTGGGTTTTTATAATTCATTTGGCACTCTAGTTGTTGGCAGCAATTCAAAGGAGAGAAAAGTGGGTGCTTATCTCGAGGGAGTGTTTGGGACTCATTACCGGCTGGGAATGAACATAATTCCCAGCGCTGAAATAAAACAAGAGTTGTAACTTTAAGCGTGTGCTTAATTACAGTCTCGGGAAGCCTTGGTCAGAACAATTTTTGCCTTTTTTGTGCAGTTTCTGGCAAGAAGTAGAGGTAGTTCTGATAGAAGTACAGGTAGTTCTTGACATACAACAGTTCATTTAGTGACCGTTCAAAGTTACAATGGCACTGAAAGAAGTGACTTGTGACTGTTTTTCACGGTTATGACCTTTCCAGGATCCCCATGGTCACATGATCCAAATTCAGACCCTTGGCAACTTCTTCATATTTATGACCGTTGTCATGACTCAAGGTCATGGGATCCCCTTTTGCGACTTTCTGACAAGCAAAGTCCATGGGGAAGCCAGGTTTGCTTAATAACCGGGGCTAGTACTAACTTATTATCTGCAGTGTTTCATTTAACAACTGAGGCAATAAAGGTCGTAAAATGGGACAAAATTCACTTAAACGTCTCACTTAATGACAGAAATTTGGGTCGTAAGTCGGGGACTACCTGTAGATTGACTAATGACGGTGACGTTTGTTTAATTACTGTTGTGTTCACTTTACAATTGTGGCTTTTCCTTAAGGAACACCGCAAAAACAGTCATATTATATCATGCCTGGTCACACAGGGGCCTCCATATATGACCCTCCTTCCTAGTGACGGAAATTCTAGACTCCGTTATGGCCGTATGTCGAGAACCATCTCCAAAATCTCTTTTGTGGTCCTCTGTAATTTTAAAATGTGGATAGGAAAGTGTAGAAAGTTAGCACCTACCTCTCTTCTAGAAGAATGAAATATTTTGAGAAATATTTTTAAAAAGGCAGAATATTATATTTCCCTGGATGAGAAATGGAGAAATATGCTTTTGGAAAGCAGCCCCCATCTTCCTTTGTAGCCCACAGCGGATGTCAGCACTTAAGAGATAAAGAGCTGATTGAGATCTAGGTAGCTCTATTCATAGGCAAAACTTCCACGCGGCAAGGTCTCAACGAAGGTAGGATTAACTCTCAGCCACAATTGGAATTGCCCAACAATTCATTGCATCAGCCCAAACTTCAACCAAACTTAGCTCAGACAAACATGACTCCTACATAGCCCCATGGGAGTCTGACAGTAACCAATAAAATACATGGCCTTGCACAGGAACAGGAAGCTCAAGTTCAAAGCCCAAGAGAAGGTATAAATACACCCCGCTCTCAACTCCATGTGGTCAGCTACCCAGAATGACATGTGCTTGGTGGTTCCGATTCTTCATTAAACCATCTTTCCAATCAGCCTCCATGTTTCCAGTGTCTTTCTCCCGGCTTGGAACTGAACCGGATGGATATTTCTTCCAACCAAAGATTCCTAAGAATACAAGTTTAAGAAATACTGCGATCAGTGAGTTTTGAAGGTAATCAGCAGCGCTTTGAATTGGATCTGGAACTCTCTCCATACCCAATGTAGCAACCACACGCTAAATACTATTTTACAACAGTGAGTTCCACCCGCAACTCGTTTGGCAGCTGCATTTTTCCCAAATTCCCCTTCCAAACCATCTTCCAGGGCAGCCCCTTAGGAGCACACGCTGCAGTAGTCCAACCGCACGGGGATAAAAGTTTGAGTCACTGCCAGTGGATGTTCTGGGGTTAGTTTTGATTATATCTTATAACAATATATTTAAAAACCTTTACTTTATTACGTAGTCTTTGCATGCTAGCTATGTTATAAGAACAATTTTGCCATTTGTCAGTCGCTTTTACATCATCATTATTATCATTGTTGTTGTTGTTATTATTATTATTATTATTATTATTATTATTATTATTACTATTACTATTATTTTCTGTCTCATCTTCATTTCATTTTAATTGTGACTTTTTCAGCTTGACTCTTTCGTAACCCTGCAGTGTTTTTTTCCCTTTCGTCCCTGTTTTTCAGACCAATTCTATTATTAGTATTTTTGGTTCTTATCCATAGACTCTTCCACTTCATCGTTCCGGCAAGCTATCATTCCTATTTTATCCATCTCATTAGCAAAAATTTTGTGGCGCTTCATAACATAAAATTCTCTTTGCTCTCTTTCAATCAGATCCGTATCCTTTTTTCCTTTCATCCTTCCTTTCGTTTGTTCTGTTGGGAGCTTAATTACCTTCTAATTGCTTTCCTATACAGGAATTCACTCCCATTTCTTTTCTTTTAATTATATTTTCCCAAGGTTTTTAATCATAAGCAGTCAACTTTGTCACCCGTTTAGATCTGTTCCTTTGTTATGAATAAATATATCGATGTTTAAACCGTATATTTAAAACCAGCATTTTTCTAAGCAGATATTTCATTCATCTCTCTGATTGGCCCAATTGCTTTTTCTGTACAGGTAGTCCTCAACTTACAACCATCCATTTACTGTTTTTTTACACTTATGACCATTGAGGCATCCTCGTGGTCATGTGATCAAAATTCAGGTACTTGGCATCTGGCTCATATTTATGACGGTTGCAATATTCCGGGGTCATGTGATTTCTTTTTGCGACCTGACAAGCAAAATCAGAATTCCTTCCTTCCTTCCTTCCTTCCTTCCTTCCTTCCTTCCTTCCTTCCTTCCTTCCTTCCTTCCTTTCCAGTCTCTCTCCCATTCTCCTTCTTTCCTTCCTTTCTTCTTTCAAGTCTTTCTTCCATTTTCCCTCCTTCCTTCCCTCCCTCCTTCCTTCTTTCAAGTCTCTCTCTCATTATCCTTCCTTCCTTCCTTCTTTCAAGTTTTCTCCCATTCTCCCTCCTTCCTTCCCTCCCTCCTTCCTTCTTCCCTCCTTCCTTCTTTCAAGTCTTTCTCCCTTTCTTCCTCCTTCCTTCCCTCCCTCCTTCCTTTCTTCCTCCTTCCTTCTTTCAAGTCTCTCTCTCATTCTCCTTCCTTCCTCCTTCCTTCCTTCTTTCAAGTCTTTCTCCCATTCTCCCCTCCTTCCTTCCTTCCTCCTTCCTTCTTTCAAGTCTCTCTCTCATTCTCCTTCCTTCCTTCCTTCCTTCCTTCCTTCCTTCCTTCCTTCCTTCCTTCCTTCCTTCCTTCCTTCCTTCCTTCCTTCCTTCCTTCCTTCCTTCTTTCCTAACATTCCCTTCTTTCCTTCCTATTTTCCACCCTCCCATTCTCCTCCCTCCTTCCCTTTACCTTCTTTCCTTCCTTCTTTCCACTCTCCCTCCAATTCCCCTCCTCCCCTCCTTCTCATTGATTCATGTATTCATTCATGCTGCTTACCATTTGCTCCACTCACCCCCTTCGTGCATCTTAGCCTGTTCATTCAGAATTAAAAGTATACTTTCCTGCCCAGCTGCATCATGTCCAGTCCATCAGATTAGACCTCTTCATTCAGAACTATTGCATTCTTCTATTTCCTTTCCCCTTTTCTCTTAAAGCACAGACATCCAACATATTTTTCCTTTCCTTTCCTTTTCCTTTCCTTTCCTTTCCTTTCCTTTCCTTTCCTTTCCTTTCCTTTCCTTTCCTTTCCTTTCCTTCCCTTCCTTTCCCTTCCCTTCCTTCCTTTCCTTTCCTTTCCTTTCCTTTCCTTTCCTTTCCTTTTCCTTTCCTTTCCTTTCCTTTCCTTTCCTTTCCTTTCCTTTCCTTTCCTTCCTTCCTTCCTTCCTTCCTTCCCTTCCCTTCCTTCCTTCCCTTCCTTTCCTTTCCTTTCCTTTCCTTTCCTTTCCTTTCCTTTCCTTTCCTTTCCTTTCCTTTCCTTTCCTTTCCTTTCCTTTCCTTTCCTTCCCTTTCCTTTCCTTCCCTTCCCTTCCCTTCCCTTCCCTTCATTTATTATTCTCTCCTGTTTCCCATTCAGCCTGCAAGTTATAATCTTCCATCTGGAGAGTAATTGTCGGGTGAGCCAAGGGATATTAACCTCTGCCACCCATTGTGATTTTTGTTAATTCAGATTTTTCTGTAATATCTTTGAATAAAGGAAAAAGAAGGACTGGGCTTTTAAACAATTTTTAGGCATGGAAACTCTTCATTAGATTTTGTCAGCTATGCAGCGTCTGTCAAGGTGGGTGGCTACAATAAATTTAATAAAGTAAATGCTGCATTTTTTTTAAAAAAATGCCACTATCTCTGATCAAGAGGAGGGGGCTTCTGAAGGACAGAATGCTAGAAGGGAGTGGGGTTTAGTGTATTGTTTACTCGAAGAGTAAACAGCAACCTGATCGAGAAATCACCAAGAATGCGCTCATCATCATGGCAAGCCACTAGCACAGAGGCAACTTTAAGACTTCTGGACTGGAGAATTGGCTGGAGAATTCTGGGAGTTGAAGTCCACAAGTCTTAAAGTTGCCCAGTTTGGGGACCCCTGCACTAGCATATAAGTGGAGAACAAACCTCACTCTCTTCTAGCACTGATGGTGTTACCTAGTTGGGTCATGAAACGTCTACAATAAAATAACCAAGCTGAAAGAACACCAAGGACACCCACCACAGTTGTCATCCTCCTCCTCCTCTCCTCCTCCTCCTCCTCCTCTCCTCCTCTCCTCCTCCTCCTCCTCCTCCTCCTCCTCCTCCTCCTGCTCTCCATAAACCCCACTCCCTTCCAGCACTGATGATGTTACTTAGTTGGGTCATGAAATGTCTGCAAGAAAATAACCAAGCTCAGAAAACACTAAGGACTCCACAGTCGTCCTCCTCCTCCTCCTCCTCCTCCTCCTCCTCCTCCTCCTCCTCCTCCTCCTCCTCCTCCTCCTCCTCCTCCTCCTCCTCCTCCTCCTCCTCCTCCTCCTCCTCTTCTCCAAAAACCCTACTCCGTTCTAGCACTGATGATGTTACCTAGTTCGATCATGAAATGTCTGCAAGCAAACACCCAAGCTCAGAGAACACCAAGGATCCAATCCCCCTCCCCTCTCCTCCTCCTCCTCCTGCACTCCACAAACCCCACTCCCTTCCAGCACTGATGATGTTACCCAGTTGGGTCCTAAAACGTCTGCAAGAAAACCACCCAGCTCAGAGAGCACCCAAGACCCCGCACACCTTAAAAAAAACGCCCCCTCTGTTTCTAGAAACCAGTCTTTTTGAAATCCTTAGCATTTCATTCACGGTTTAATAGATGGCTCTGGGTGACCGAAATGCCATCCTTTGCCCTCTACGTAAACCCTTATGCTGCTATCTCATCGGTAGGTTTTGTAATTTAATAATTCCCTTTCTGTGGTTTAATCGTGTCTTTTCTCCCATCAATGGTTCTGGGATATAACAGCCATCTACATGTTCTGGGTCATAGCCTGGCCAGCTCCTGTTAACCTATTTCAGGCCCTGTCACACGCAGCGCCGGTGCATTTTGGGCCTCCAATTATATCCCCAAATATCGGCCATTGATGGCCAGGTCGAAGTTATTTTTGGAAGAGGAAGTAGCAGCTACTTTGCAGGTCATTTTGTTTTTTAAAACAATGCATTTTTAAAGCAAAATCAATACATGTGTACACATTCCTGCTAGATCAATTCCTGTCCAGTCATTCCGGGATTAAATTCCCACAGTGACCAACAGATCCAATGGAGGTTTCTTGAAAAAAGCACAGAAGGTTAGATAGCTATTTTACTGAATGGATGGTCCTTGACTTACTGTTCCAGAGGTGACATTCAGCCGGTTCGGACCAGTTCTGGAGAACCGGTAGTGGAAATTTTGAGTAGTTCGGAGAACCGGCAAATCCCACCTCTGACTGGCCCTGCCCACTTCTCTTCTCCGCCTCCCATTGAGCCCCAGCTGATCGGCTGGGTCTCCTTTTGTTGCCCTGCACAGGAGAACGGAGCTGGAAAGCAGGTTAGTGTGGTGGGGAGGGAAGGGGGATTTTGCAGTATCCTTCCCCTGCCACACCCACCAAGCCACACCACATCCAGCAAGCCATGCCCACAGAACCGGTTGAACTATTCATTTAGTGACTGAAGTTACAAACAGCAACTGGAAACAGTGACTTACGACCGTTTTTCAGTCTTATGACTGTTACAGTATAAAATCAGATGAGGTTCACTTAATGGCCGATTTGCAAGAGAGATTCTGCTCCCCCTTGTCGTACGTCGAGGAGGATCTGTATGAGAAAGCAGGGAAGAAACCGCAGAGAACTGCAGAGGTCTTATGGAGAAAGCTGCATTGGATAATTTTCGACCCGCCTGTCCCCATCATCCTTCGACTACTGTTCCCATCATCCTTGGCCAGCATGAAACAAAGGGCAGCAGGTTGGGGAAGATGGGCCCCACCCCGGTGTTGGAAAAGAAGTTGCTGCATTTGCGTGCAGGATTGCATTAAATATAAATATTGGAATCGGACTGTAGCAACAGAGTGATCCCTGCACAGTTTCAAGATGGATGGCTCCATTCTATCCGTGGCAATCTTGCTTAATTTAATAGAGGTCATAATTTATAGATGGCTTCCAATCCAGACGGCTTTAACAGAAGAACAGAACGAGAGAGCTGGAAGGGACCTTGGAGGTCTTCTAGTTCAACCCAGAGGTTGTGAATGCTCCGGCACTGGAAGTTTTTAAGAAGAGATTGGATAACCATTTATCTGAAGGGTTTCTTGCCTAAGCAGGGGGTTGGACTAGAAGACCTCCAAGGTCCCTTCCAACTCTGTTATTCTATTCTATTCTAACTCCCTGCTCAAGCAGGAAACCCTATACCAGTGGTGGCTAACCTTTGCACACCATTAGCGCGCGCGCACAGTCATGTGCCAGCACACAGAATGCAATGCGTGGCCACCCCCAATGCGCATGCACACGCAATCGCCACCCCGTTACCTGCATTGTGCCTCACAACTGATTTTCTTTCTGCTGGTTTGAGGCCTTTCTCGGCCTCCCAGAGGCTTTTCAGGACGAATAATACGCCCGTTTCATCACTTCCGGTATTACAGGAAGTGATGAAACAGGCCTATTCCTCCTGAAAAGCCTTGCAGAGGCTTTTCCCCAAGCCTCTGGGAGGTCGAAAAAGGCCTCAAACCAGCAGAAAAAAATCAGCTGTGAGGTGCGCGCGTGCGCAGTGAGGTAAGTTTGCCTGCGGCTTGCGTGCCGGCACAAATGGCTCCGTGTGCCATAGGTTTGCCATCACGGCCCTATAACATTTCAGACGAGTGACTGTCCAGTCTCTTCTTAAAAGCCTCCAGTGATGAAGCAACCCACAACTTCTGGTGGCAAGTCATTCCATGGGTTAATTTTCCTCACTGTTAGGAAGTTTCTCCTTAATTCCAGGTTGCTTCTGTCCTTGGTTGCTTTCCACCCATTGCTTCTTGTCCTGCCTTCAGGTGCTTTGGAGAATAGCTTGACTCCCTCTTCTTTGGGGCAGCCCCTGAGATATTGGAACACTGCAATCATGTCCCCCCTAGTCCTTTTTTCTCTCTAGACTGGTCAATAGCCAATTCCTGCAAGCGTTCTTCATATGTTTTTGTCTCCAGGCCTTTAATCCTCTTAGTTGCTCTTCTTTGCACTTTTTCTAGAGTCTCAACATCATTTTTGTAATGTGGGGAATCAAACCTGGATGTTGTATTCCAGGTGTAGTGCTTCCTATGGCTTTATATAGCGGTACTAATGCTTCGTGTGATTTTGATTCTATGCCTCTGTTTATACAACCAAAGATCATATTGGCTTTTTGGGCAGCTGCCGCGCACAGCTAGCTCATGTTTAAGCGATCGTCCTCTAGGACATCCCCAAGATCCCGTTCGCCCAGCTCCGCCATTTTTTGAGCCAGGAAATCACTTACGACATCTGTGCATCGTAGTGGTTTTTTCGGCAGAAAATGGCCTGAAAGTAGAACCTTAAGATCTCTTTTTGACGAAAAATTGCTTTTTACCAAAAAAGATGGCGGCGCCCAGCAACCAGCGGCCCGGTAAAGGCTTGTTCCGGTGCGGTCCAAGGAATGAGACTGGGGCGGTCTGACTGTTGCAGCCTGTCAAAGCAGCCAAATCAGAGGAGGAGGAAGAGGAGGCGTGGGAGGGTCAGCATCCAGGCAACCTGGGAGCTCCGAGGGGGAAGAGGGAATGGAGTTGTCAGAGAGAGAGAGAGACAGACAGAGACAGACATAGAGGCAGAGCCTGAGCCGTCCGTCAGCCCTCAGATGGAGAGTCAACAGTCCCCAGGTCTGGAGGTGGCTGATGAAGAAGAGGAGGTAACAGGTAATCAGAGTTGGAAGGGACCTTGTAGATTATCTAGTCCAACCCCCCACCCAAGCAGGAGACCCTACATCTGTGATGACGAACCTGTGATGATGCTATACAGCCCTGCACACCAGAACAACTAGACACAGGGACAGTTTTTCCCCCAATGCCATCACTCTGCTAAACAACTAATTCCCTCAACACTGTCCAACTATTTACAAAGTCTGCACTGCTATTACTGTTAATCTTCTCATCACACCTTATCGCCCATCTCCTCCCAATTGTGACTGTAGGACTGTAACTTTGTCGCTTGTATCCTTACGATTTTTATTAACTGTTACCTAGTATGATTTGATTGCTTATTGTACCCTGTGACTATCATTAAGTGTCGTACCTGATTATTCTTGACTCTTGACGAATGTATCTTTTCTTTTATGTACACTGAGAGCATTTGCACCAAGACAAATTCCTTGTGTGTCCAATCACACTTGGCCAAGAAAGAATTCTATTCTATTCTATTTTGTTCTGTTCTGTTCTGTTCTATTCTATTCTATTCTATTCTATTCTATTCTATTCTATTCTATTCTATTCCATTCCATTCCATTCCATTCCATTCCATTCCATTCTATATTCTATTCTATTCTATTCTACTCTACTCTACTCTACTCTACTCTACTCTACTCTACTACTCTACTCTACTCTACTCTATTCTATATTCTATTCCATTGCATTCTATATTCTATTCTATTCTATTCTATTCTATTCTATTCTATTCTATTCTATTCTATTCTATTCTATTCTATTCTACTCCATTATTCCATTCTATATTCTATTCTACTCTACTCTACTCTACTATTCTACTCTACTCTATTCTATATTCTATTCCATTCTATTCTATATTCTATTCTATTCTATTCTATTCTATTCTATTCTATTCTATTCTATTCTATTATATTCTATTCCTTATTCCATTCCATTCCCTATTTCTATTCCCTATTCCTTACTCCTTACCCTATTCTGTTCTATTCATTTCTATTCTATTCTATTCTATTCTATTCTATTCTATTCTATTCTATTCTATTCTATTCTATTCCCTATTCCCTATTCCCTATTCCCTATTCCTTATTCCTTATTCCCTATTCTATTCTATTCTATTCTATTCTGTTCTGTTCTATTCTATTCTATTCTATTCTATTCTATTCTATTCTATTCTATTCTATATTCTATTCTATTCCATTCCATTCTATTCCATTCTATTCTATTCTATTCTATTCCTTATTCCCTATTCTATTCTATTCTATTCTATTCTATTCTATTCTATTCTATATTCCATTCCATTCCATTCCATTCCATTCCATTCCATTCTATTCTATTCTATTCTATTCTATTCTAAACAGACCTGTGCCCCTCCTGAGTTCCTGAATTTAGTCTCACCTTCCTCTTGCCTCCTCTCATTCTTCTTATGCAAAGAGGTGCAAAATTGTGCAGTCCCCTGGTGTTGTGATACATGCACGCGCACGCACACCTGTTTCCCCACCCAATACATTACGGAGGGCAGTTGAAATAATTGCATATATTTTTTCCTCCTTCAATTCAATTTCTGCACTGCCTGACTCCTGATGATTCTGGGCCGCAGCCAGGAAAAACAGGCTAACTATAAAAATGATGCAGCGCTAAAAGAAAAATACCCAGGCGGCACAAAACTGGGTGACAAAACCGACAGGCATTCACTCCCAGAAAGGACCTATACAGGTAATCCTCGAGTTACGACACAATCGGGTCTAGAATTTGCATTGCTAAGTGAGCCGGTTGTGAAGTGAGCCGCAGCCGATTTGACAACATTTTTTTTTGCCATGGTTGTTGAGCAAATCAACTCTATTGTTAAATGAATCACACGGTTGTTAGGGCAAAGACAGCTTCCCCTCCTTTTCACTTCGCTTGTCGGAAGCCGGCTGGGATTCCTATGGGACTATTGGCAACTGATAACAGGTAACAGATAATCAGAGTTGGAAGGGACCTTGTAGGTCATCTAGTCCAACCCCCTGCCCAAGCAGGAGACCCTACACCCTTTCTGACCAATGGCAGTCCAATCTCTTCTTGAAGGTCTCAAGGGATGGCGCTCCCACAACTTCCGAGGGCAACTTCTGTTCCCTGGGTGGATCGTTCTCACTGTCAGAAAGTTTCTCCTTATTTCCAGGTTGAATCTCTCCTGGATCAGTGTCAGGCTACAGAACTTTTCCCATTCACTCAACTAGAATGAACTTCTGAAAACGTATCCAAACGTATCACAGAGGAATTCTTTATTGAGATGAGACCATCCCTGTAGGAGTTCAAAGCAGCGTCTGAGGTCCCTCAGGCATACAGGGGTAGATAAGGGAGTTTAGAACCCCTCCCCTTATCCTGGATGTGTATTTAGTGAAACAAAAGCCAGTATGTTCATTCCTCCCCACCCCTCTTGTTAGAACAAACTATTCAAGAGATTCCCAAAGTACAATCTCACTGTGGAATTTTTATGACCTTCTCATCTCCTGGTTGTGCCTCTCAGAGGCGATAGTTCTGGCCATCTGGCTTTTCTCCCTCCATCGTATCATGTGTGGGTTTTACAAATTCGATATAAGATTAAATATATTCAGGTTACATCAAGAAAGGATTTCTTTATCAGCCTCCTCCCGCCCCCCTTTTTTTTCTTCCACTGAAGAAATGACAGATACACGGATCTGACATCCTGCCTTCCTTAAAAAACAGATAGGTCTACCTGGAAAAAAAACAAAAATCATGCATTACATTTGCAATTCAGGATGGTTTATCAGGGTATTTTGGGTGGAAGTTACGTAGTAATGTGGGTGCTTTTACATGTTGTTTGGCTAACCACTCATTTTCTGAAGAAGGAAGGTGTTTCCAAGCTACTAAATATTGTGTGGATCCATGGTGAGTGCGTGAATCAAGGATGTCTCTAATTTCAAAATGTTGTCCCCCATGTACCATAATGGGGGTTGGAGGTGTGGGAAGGGGGGGGTCTGAGGTTTGAAGTGATCTCTGGTTTGATCAAGCTACAGTGAAATACTGGATGGATCTGCCTAAGTGTTTTTGGAAGTTGAAGCTCTACCGTCACGGGGTTAATAATTCTGGAGATGGGGAAAGGGCCAATGAATTTTGGTCCTAATTTCTTAGAGGGTTGTAATGATTTTAAGAAATTTGTGGACAAGTATACACGGTCCCCAATCTTGAAAGGTTTAGGTTCGCAACGTTTTTTGTTTGCATGAGTTTTGTAAACTGCTCTAGCTTCCTGTAAAGATAATCTTACCACTGGCCACATGGCTTGTAAGTTATCCATCCACTCCTTAAGGGAGGGGATTTCAGGATCTTTAGTGGGTAGTTGGCCCGTGGCTACCTGGAATGGGGTGAACCCCGTGCTACTATGGACTGAGTTATTGTATGCTACCTCTGCAAACGGAAGAAGGTCAGTCCAATTATCCTGTTGGTGACTAATAAAACATCTTAAATATTGTTCTAATTCGCTGTTCATTCTCTCCGTCGATCCGTCTGTTTGGGGGTGATTTCCTGACGACAACCCCTGGGTGGAGCCTAATAGGTTTAAAAAAGGCCCGCCAAAATTTGGATGTGAACTGAACACCCCTATCTGAGATCATCCATTGGGGAGCTCCATGAAGGTGATAAATGTGTATTAGAAACCTCTTTGCCAATGACTTGGCAGTTGGGATCTTTTGGCATGGGATAAAGTGAACCTGTTTGGAAAAAAGATCAGTTACAACCCAAATGAAAGTATTTCCAGCACTTTCGGGAAGCTCCACTATAAAGTCCATAGAGATTTCTTTCCAGGGTGCAGAAGGGTCTGCTACTGTCTGTAAAAGTCTAGGATATTTTCCTTGTCTTCTCTTTGCAGCTGCACAGGTGGGGCAGCTCGCAACATAGCTTTCAATGTCCTTTTTGAGGGACGGCCACCAAAATTGTCTTTTGATGAGGTGCAGAGTTTTTACAAACCCAAAGTGTCCTGCTATCTTGGAGTCGTGGCAGCGTTTCATGAGGTCCATTCTCTGGCTTGCAGGGACATAAAGTTTGTTCTCTACCCAAGCCAGTCCATCTTTGAGTAAACGTTTTTGTTAGCCTGGAGCCAGTCGTCCTTAAGTAGTGCCTCCTTAAATATTGACGTCGTTGTGTCTTCAGTCAGGGATGATTTTTTTTCTCTCTCTTGTGCCCGGGTGATTACTTTGGCTGCTAGTTGGGTCGGTTGGATCATCGGTTTTATAACCTCAATCTTTTTACTGTTGTATTGGGGTTTTCTGGACAGTGCATCTGCTAAGAAGTTCTTTCTCCCAGGAAAATATTTGAGAGTGAAATTAAATTGTTCAAAATATTGAGCCCACCTTGCTTGTTTTTCGGAGAGTTTCCGTGGATTTTTCAGGGCTTCCAGATTTTTGTGATCAGTCCATACTTCAAAGGGGATTTGGTTTCCTTCCAGGAAATGTCTCCATGTGAGCATTGCCCACCGCACAGCAGATGCCTCTTTCTCCCATATGGCCCGTCTTTGCTCGGTTGCCGACAGTTTCTTGGATGTATAAGCACATGGTTGTAATTGTCCACTTCCATTCTTTTGGAGGAGGACTGCTCCAACTGCAACATCACTGGCGTCTGCTTGGATGACAAAAGGTTGTTCAGGATCTGGATGCTTAAGGACCGGTTCTGCTGAGAATAGACGTTTGAGTTTCTCGAATGCCGCTTGGCATTCCATTGTCCAGATAAGGGGTTGCCTTGGTTTGGGTCCCCCCCCCTTTCGTTTTTAGCAAGTTCGTGATAGGGAGGGCAGTGTTTGCAAAAGCTGGAATGAATTGGCGGTAAAAGTTCGCAAACCCCAGGAAACTTTGCAGTTGTTTGCGGGTGTGCGGTGGGTCCCAGTCCGGTACAGCTTTTACTTTCTGTGGGCCCATCTCTATTCCCTCGTGGGATATTCTATATCCCAAATAGTCATTTTTTTCTTGGTGGAATTCGCATTTAGAGAGTTTTGCATGTAGTTTTAGCATCTAACAATTTTGTGAGGACTGCACAGAGTAGCTTGATGTGTTCTTCCATCATTTCCATGTAGATTAAAATATCATCAAGATACACTAGAACCCCTTTATATAAAAATTCACGAAGGGTTTCATTGATCAATTGCATAAACACGGCAGGGGCTCCTTGCAGTCCAAAGGGGAGCACTTTAAATTGGTAGCATCCCAATGGTGTGTTAAAAGCTGCCTTCCACTCATCCCCTTCCTTTATTCTGATGCGGTAATATGCCTCTCGTAGGTCTAACTTTGAAAATTTTTTTCCTTTCAAGAGGTGGGCTAACGTGTCCTTCATGAGGGGAAGTGGATACATATTCTCTATGCAAATTGCGTTCAATTTTTTGTAATTAACGCACAAGCGTGCTGAGCCATCTTTCTTTTCACGGAATAACACTGGGGCAGCTATTTTAGGACGGGCGGGTTCAATGAAACCCCTTTTTAAATTTTTATCGATAAATGCTCTGAGTTCTTTCAGTTCTCTGGGGGACATGCAGTACATTTGTGGTTTTGGGAATTTAGCCCCTGGTAGGATTTCGATGGCGCAGTCTGTGGCGCGATGGGGTGGGAGTTCATCACAAGCTTCCTCACTAAATGCATGGGCCAGATCCTGGTACTCATTTGGGATGTTAATGGTTTCAACCGACTGTCCGGTCATGGCTGACTCTCTGTTCTCTGTTCCTTTCTTTATCCTTTCCTCTGAGCTATTTGCAAATACTACATCTCTCTGGAATTGTACAGTTCCTGTCCTCCAATTTATTTTTGGATTCCATTTCTGCAGCCATGTGAGACCTAGGACCAGCGGCTCTTCCATTCCTGGGGCTACAATGAATGTGAGCATTTCCCTATGGTTCCCTAGTCTTATTTTTAATGGTTCTGTGGTAAACCTGGCTGGCTCCCCCCCCCCTCCTGCTATAGTTCCATCTAATTGGTAGAAAGCGATGGGGTTTTCCATTTCTTTCCGTTGGATCCCCAATTTCTCTGCAAGGGAGGGATTTATTAGGCATCGGGTGCATCCCGAATCCAGCAACGCTGCAACTTCCTCCCCCTTCCCTCGGCTGGGGATAAACAGTCTCAGGGGTAGGGTGATTGGTTCAGCTGGATTGCTTACCAGCGGGTCGTCTTCCGGGTCGCTTTCGGACTGGCTCAGGTCCCCTCGGAGCATTGGGGGTTCTTCCTCTGGGTGGGTGGGGGATCGGAGTCTCACATCTATTGGGCCTCTCAGGCCGGTCTCCTTTCCTCGAAGGCTGGATGTTCCGGGTTTCCCCCCCTACTGGGTGGTCTAGCTTTCTGGCAGGGGTCTTCGAATGGCATTCTGCTGCGCGGTGTCCCTCCTTACCACACTTAAAGCAACCAGACGCTCTTGGAGTCATGGTGGATTGGGGTTTGAAGACTTCCCGTTTCCCCAGGGGTGGGGATCTTTTCCAAGACTTGCCGCTGCGGTACCGTTTCGAGTCATGTCTATCTACGCCTCCTCTGCCATCATGTACCATTCGTGCAACAGGTTCGGAGCCCCACGGGCCAGGCAGGCAGCGTATAGGTCATCATTTAGTCCATCTTTGAACCAACAGACTAGGATACCCTCTGGCCAGTCCACCTGGCCGGCCAGGTCACGAAATTCCTCGGTGTATTCTGCTACCGGGCGACGGCCTTGTTTTACGACTCTAATGCGGTCGCGGGCTTTTCTATCGGCGAGGGGGTCCTCGAAGCGGTGGCATAAGGCTGTCATGAAGCGATCGAGGTTCCTTAATTCTGGGGCATTGACGTTGTGGAGCATCACCATCCATCTGGCTGCTGCCCCTTCAAGGGCCAGGGTGACGATCGTACTCGGGACCCCTGGGTTGGGAAATCCCGCCCATATTCTTGCATGTAGGTGAGCACTTGCGCCAGGAAAAATCCCAGTTTCTGGGGGTCTCCATCAAATTTTACCCCCAAGGTTGGGATCTTCCTCTGCAGTTGGATATCTCTTGGTTGGCCAGGGTTAATCCCCTGATCCGGGGCGTTTAGGGGTCAGGCTACCTGGTATGGCTCCTGGTCCTTCGGTTTGTCCCTCTGCCCGCTCAATCTCTGCTGGATCCGGGGTGGCGGCTCGGGTTCTCTCATTTTCTGGTTCCCTCGCTCTCCTGCGGTGTCGCTCTGGTGCATCCCTCACCTCTCCAGGGCTTCCCTCACGAGGCGTTTTATGTACCGTCTCATTCGGTCATCGGCCGGTGGCTCCTCGTCCCATTCTTCCTGATTCGATAGGGCCTCCAGCTCCAATTTCCACCCAGGTTTACGATTGCCCCGGGTGAAGATTACTCCTCTGGTTCTTCCATCCCAGCGGTCTCTTTTTCCTACACCGATAGACCACCGGGCCTTGGTGGAGGTTTCGTAGGCAGCCGCTCTGTCTTCGATGGGGTGCACCAAGTCAGTATCTGGGTGGGTACCTGTCGACGTTTCTCCCGAGCATTCGGCTTCCCCTTGGTCCTTGCTGTCCTCAGACATTTTCCTTTCTTGCAGGGTCCCCTCGGTAGAGTGAAAGGGGTTCTTTTTTTAAAAAAAAATGCTTTATATCAGGCTACGGAACTTTTCCCATTCACTCAACTAGAATGAACTTCTGAAAAGGTATCCAAACGTATCACAAAGGAATTCTTTATTGAGATGAGACCATCCCTGTAGGAGTTCAAAGCAGCGTCTGAGGTTCCTCAGGCATACAGGGGTAGATAAGGGAGTTTAGAACCCCTCCCCTTATCCTCGATGGGTATTTAGTGAAACAAAAGCCAGTATGTTAATTCCCCTCCCACCCCTCTTGCTAGAACAAACTATTCAAGAGATTCCCAAAGTACAATCTCACTGTGGAATTTTTATGACCTTCTCATCTCCTGGTTGTGCCTCTCAGAGGTGATAGTTCTGGCCATCTGGCTTTTCTCCCTCCATCGTATCATGTGTGGGTTATACAAAATTCGATATAAGATTAAATATATTCAGGTTACATCAAGAAAGGATTTCTTTATCAGCCTCCCCCCCACTTTCCTTCTTCCACTGAAGAAATGACAGATACACGGATCTGACCATCAGTTTCCATCCATTATTCCTTGTCTGGCCTTCGGGTGCTTTAGAAAATAGCTTGACCCCCTTCCTCCTCTCTGTGGCAGCTCCTCAAATATTGAAACACTGCTCTCATGTCTCCCCTGGTCCTTCACTTCCCTAGACTAGCCAGGCCCAGTTCCTGTAACCATTCTTCATATGTTTTAGCCTCCAGTCCCCTGATCATCCTGGTTGCTCTTCTCTGCACTTTTTCTAGAGTCTCAACCTCTTTTTTCTAATGTGGTGACCAAGTACTCTAAGTGTGGTCTTACTCAGGCTTTATAGAGTGGTATTAATACCTCCTTGATCTCGATTGTATCCCTCTGTTAATGCAACCTAGGATTGCGTTAGCTTTTTTGGCTGCTGCTGCACACGGCTAGCTCCTATTTAGCTGGTTGTCCACTAAGACTCCAAGATCCCTGTCCCAGTTCCTGCTATTGAGCCTGGTTTCACCCAATCTGTATGTGTCCTGTTGGTTTTTCTTACCTAAGTGTAGGACTTTCCTTTCCTCTGCGTTGAATTTCATTTTGTTAGATACGGCCCAGTGTCCTAGTCTGTTAAGATCCATGGTTCATACTTATGACCGTAACTGTGTCTCGGGATCACGCAATCCCCTTTTGCGACCTTCTGACAATAAAGATAACAGGGAAGCCAGATTCACTTAACAACTGGGTTACTAACTTATCAACTGCCATGATTCACTTAACAACGGTGGTAAGAAAGGTTGTAATACAGGGCAAAGGAATGTCTCACTTAACAACAGAAATTTTAGGCTCACTTGTGGTTGTAAGATGAGGACTACCTGTAGTTGCAAAACTGGGGCACGACTTGCTTAAGAACTGCCTTACTTAGCAATGGAAACTCAGGTCCCAGTTGGTGGTCGTAAGTCGAGGGCTACTATTGTGGTTAGCCGGCAGCAGGTGTGGACGGCTGAGGAGAGCGAGGACTTAGATGAGGTGCCAGGACCATCAGGGGGTGGACTGCTGCCTTCAGAGATTGTGGGGGCTGGCAGCAGTGATGAGGAGGTCCCCGTGGAGCCTGGGCCAAGTGCACGTGCACGAAGAATTACTCGGAGGAAAGAACAATTACAGCAGCACAGGTGACTCAGGAGTAAGGCTGCAAGGTAATGGTCCCTCCTTCAAGAAGATAAAAGCCAGCTGTGAAGTGAACGTTCTTTGCAGGAAGCAAAGACGTTTTGAAACTCAGCCTTGTGGACATTCCAGTATCTTAATTTGGTATTTGAAGACTCTTGGGTTGTGAAATATTTCTTATCTGTGATTCTTGGCAGTCTCTCACAGTTTGGGTGAGGTTTGTGCTTATCACAGCTGATTATTTTGTAAAAGCATTACAAGTTTTCTATTCCTTTTGGATTGTGTTTGATTTGTTGGAAAAGGGCGTGGGTCAGAACAACTACTTGTATTGATGTAGAGAAGCATTAAGGAGTCCTTTTTTGAAACGCTATTCATTTTTGCTTCCTTGCTTTAGCTGTTACACAGGGTTTGATAGCTCCATTGCCAAAACTTGTGATCTATTCTATTTTCCATTAAATATTTAAACTAGAATCTGTAAGGTGCATGTTCACTCTTCCATTTCTAATGGGCCATGCTGATTTTGCAAATAATTGTCACTTAATGTACTTCGTTCCAATATTTGCATTTTGGCCCAGTCTTATCTTTAAGATGTTTGTTTCTTTTCTTTTTTAAAAAAAATAAAATAAAAATGAAATGACAAACTAGGCGGCAAACTTCCGAGATCTGCAAATTTTGATTAATTGGGTTGGTTTTTAAAATCTTGTTTGGTGAGTTTATAGAGCTCAGCGTATTCCTGCGAAGGCCGCAGAGCTGTTCCAGGCAGAGATAAAGGGGGTTTAATTGAATCTGTCAATCAAGTGAAGGCGCTGAATGAAAAATCTCAGCTTGAGTACTGTAGTTGAAGGAGGCAACTCGTGATCTCCTGCGTCATCACTTCAGAGATATTTCTTCTCCTAGACAGAAAAACAGAATGAGCTCAGGTGGGGCATAAAAGCAGCAGGAGAACGAGTGACTTTCGACTTCCTGCAGGCTTCCCCACTGAGTTTCCTTGTGGGAATCTGGCAGGAAGCATTGGGAAACCTTCTTTCTTTCCTTTCTTCTCCCTCCCTCTCTTTTCTCCCTCCCTCCCTCTTTCTTCCTTCCTCCTCTTCCTCCAGTTTTGTTCCTTCCTCCTATCCACTTCCTCCCTCCCTTCCTTTTCCTTCCTCTTTTCTCCTTTTCTCTTTTTATCCTCCCTCCCTCTCCTTTCCTCCCTCCCTCTTTTCCTTCTTTCCTCCCTTCTCCCTCCCTTTTCTCCTTTGCTCTTCCTTCCTTCTCTTCCTCCTGTTTCATTTCTTCCTTTCTTACTCCTATCCACTTCCTCCCTCCCTTCCTTTTCCTTCCTCTTTTCTCCTTTTCTCTCTTTTATCCTCCCTCCCTCTCCTTTCCTCCCTCCCTCTTTTCCTTCTTTCCTCCCTTCTCCCTCCCTTTTCTCCTTTGCTCTTCCTTCCTTCTCTTCCTCCTGTTTCATTTCTTCCTTTCTTACTCCTATCCAATTCCTCCCTCCCTTCCTTTTCCTTCCTCCCTTTTCCTTCTCCCTCTCCTCCTCTTTCCCCTCCTTCCTCCCTCTCTCGCTTTTATCCTCCCTCCCTTTTCTTCCCTCCCTCCCTTCTTCCCTCCCTTCTCCCTCCCTCTTCCTTCCTTCCTTCTCTTCCTCCTGTTTCCTCCCTTTCTCCTTTCTTCCTCCTATTCATCCCTCTTCCCTTCTTTCCTTTCTCTTTCCTCCCTCCCTCCCTTTTCCTTCTCCGTCTCCTCCTCTTTCCCTTCATTCTTTCTTTCTCTCCTCTTTCCCCTCCTTCCTCCCTCTCTCGCTTTTATCCTCCCTACCTTTTCTTCCCTCCCTCCCTCCCTTCTTTCCTCCCTTCTCCCTCCCTCTTCCTTCCTTCTCTTCCTCCTGTTTCCTCCCTTTCTCCTTTCTTACTCCTATTCATCCCTTTTCCCTTCTTTCCTTTCTCTTTCCTACCTCCCTCCCTCCCTCCCTTTTCCTTCTCCGTCTCCTCCTCTTTCCTTTCCTTCCTTCCTTCCTTCCTTCCTTCCTTCCTTCCTTCCTTCCTTCCTTCCTTCCTTCCTTCCTTCCTTCCTTCCTTCCTCCCTTCTTCCCTCCCTCCCTCTCTCCCTTCCCTCCCTCCTGTGGCAAGAAAGGTCATAAAATGGGGCCAAACTCACTTAACAAACGTCTCACTTAGCAACATACATTTTGTGGTCAATTGTGGTCATAACTCGAGGACTACCTGTATGCAGGGGTGGGATTCTACCGGTTTGGCCCGGTTCTATAGAACCGGTAGCTCCGAAGGGCAGCTGACACTGAACCAGTTCACTGCAACGATCGCCTGGGTGTCTGTTTGGCCCACCCGCCCACCCGGGCTCTAGGCTGCCCTTTAGTCTCTGCGTTTCCTCCTCAGCTGTTTTGCACCTCAGCCGGAGCAGGTGAATGCTTGCTGGACCTGATAATTTGTAAGTAATGCGCATTTACGCACAGGGTGCATTTGGCACGCACACGTGTGAAGCAAAGCGGTTGTTATGTCGGTAATATCCCACCCCTGCCTGTACAGGTGGTCTTCAACTTACGACCGCGATGGAGACCCCACATTGTAGGTCTCAACAGTCATAATACAGGAGATCACCCAGCTGATCGACTCAATTGTATGAGCCTACCAATTGCTCTCCTAAAGCGTCAGCCACAGTTGTAAAGTGAACCCTGCCGTCATAAAGTGAACTCGCTGTTTGTATAGAAGGGTTGTATTTTTTTGCCGAAAATGGGAAGTAAATGTCAGGCTTTGGCACATAATTTGTAAAACAGGCCCGTGTGTTCATGGGACGTTGCAAATGGAGGTAAATGGAAGCTAGTTGTTGGATTGCCGATATGTTGGAGAGGGCGGTGGTCAGAACTTCAGAAGCGCAAAAATGGATGGAATTAGCAGAGATGGCCAAATTGACTGCTTTGATTAAAGGAAAAAGAAAATGGAAATACTTTTATTTTTCTACTTGGAAACCGCTTCTGAACTTCGTGCTCGAGGTGGAGAAAAAAATATATGAAACGTTGACTTTGGGTTTTACTGATGAGATAGATTTGTTGCTATAGAAATTGGCTAGTTTAAACTATTATACTGTATAAAAATAACAAGTTGAGGTTTGAGGCTAATGTCTTATTTCACTGCACTGAAGGGAGTCATAAATCAACGCCTTTTCTTTCTTTCTTTCCCTTTTCTCTTCTCCACTTTTCCTTTCTCTTTTTCCTTCCCTATTTTTTCGTATTATTTGCTTTTGTATTTTCTTTGTATGCTATATTATAAACTAATAAAACTGTTATATATGGATCGTAAGTAGCTTTGGGTTGGACATATCTAAGCAACCGGTTGTAAGTTGAGGACTAGCTGAATTAAGGCTGCAGTTAACTGGTCCAGGAAAATCAACAGGGCATAAAGTACAGGTAGTCCTCAATTTACGACCAAAATGGAGCCCGACATTTCTGTTGTTCAGTGAGGCAGTTGCTAAGTGAGTTTTGCCCCATTTTCCGATTATTATTTTTTTGCCAAGTGAATCAATGCCGTGTTTAAGCGAGTCACATGGTCGTTAAGTGAATCTGGCTTCCCCATTGACTTTGCTCATCAGATGGTCACCAAAGGGGATCGCATGACCCCGGGACTCTGCAACCGTCATAAGTATGAGTCAGTTGCCAAGCATTTGAATTTTGATCACATGGCCAAAAGAGGATGCCGCAGAGATCCCTTCGAACGGTCACTAAATGAACAGTTGTAAGTCGAGGACCACCTGAATTTAAGACATCCTGTTTATGCCCATGCTGTCCAGAAAGGACCTGGTGTCAACTCATAAAACCTTCCTATGCCTGTTTTAGTAGTTGTCATTAAAAAAAAGGGGGGAGTATGAGGAAGGAAATCTGGAAGAGCAGTGCAGCAGTTTGGAAGCAAAAATACATTCCAAGTCTTCTCTTTAAAAGATTGTAACTAAACTACCAGAGCTTTTGCCCACAAATATATTTAATTGGAGAACGTGATTGACAACACCCAGCCGGTGAATGTGCTCAATTGGAGAATCTGATTGATGACACACCCAGGGGGAGGAGGGAAACAGGCCCACAGTTGGCTTCATACTCTAATGAATCCTTTGAAGTTTTTTGAAGTTTGGCTCGAGAGTCATGATTTAATTAGGGCGATTGCTGGAATCCTGACACCTAGGCTAAGAAAGCTTTAAAACCCAAAGATGCTCAGAGGGTATGTGTTAGCCTCAGCGCCATTTTGTACTCGGAAGCTTCAAGGCTGCCACATTCATTGCCTGGAAATGGTTTTTTTTTTTGGGGGGAATTTCATAGAAGATTAGATACAACATTCTTTCTCAGAGAGTCAAGGACAAGTTGCCCTGCACCTGGAGGGGAGTGACTGGAAGGATGTCTCCAGTTGAGATGACATTTTGATTGGGCCACGTAATGGACTGGTGGGTGCAGGGAATGGATCCAGAGGTGGGATTCAGCCTGTTCAGACCAGTTCAGGCGAACCGGATGTTAAATTTACATTTAGATTTAAATTTGAACCATCTGACTGGCCCCGCCCACCCCTCCAAGGAGTCTCCATGCGTTCCATGTGGATGCAGTGCAGGGTCCATGTGGAGGCTCTGGGAGGGTGAAAAGCGGGCCTTCCGGAAGTCCGGAAATGGGACTACTTCTAGCTTCCGGAGGGCCTCTGGATCCTGGGAGAGGCCATTTTTGCTCTCCCAGAGGCCCGAGAAAAGCCTCCGGATTCTGGGGAAGTTGAAAAATGGTTCTCCCGGAGGTTCTGGTAGGCCACACCCACCATGGCCACGCCCACCCAGCAACCGGGCAGCGAACCGGTTGCTGGGATTTTTGAATCTCACCCCTGGATGGATCTTTGATTTTTCTTTTGGGAAGGGAAAACCGGGAACTCTCAGATTCGGGTTTCCCCAGATGTGCCAATATGACATATACTAAAATGGAACTTTGAGGAAATGCTCGTCTCGGGAGTTTATTGGGTTGGAGTTGGTTAGTTGGAATGCCGATGTTATGTTTCTACCGGGGCATCAAAGAATTTTATAATTTTTCCGTGTTTTCCTTGGGAAAAGTCGCCGGGCCCTCCATCTGTTCTGCGAGCTGCTTATGATCACATATTTCTGGTGTTTAGGGCTCAAAAAAGGGGGAAGGTTTGAACAGGAGGCTAAGCCAGGATCTGCCCCTGATCAGCATTTGATGAAGATTTTTGTTGAGCAGGGACTTGGTTAAGCCAGGGGCGTTTTCCGAGAAGAGGGAAGGATTGAAAGGGTGAAACCAGGGTCTTTGCTGGTGGCTGTGGAGCATTAAGGAAGCTTGGGTGGGTGGGTGGGGGGTGGACTCCCAGGAAAGGGGCCTCGTCTTGGGCTCTGAAACACAGTCCCCCCCTCAACACAAACAGTGCAAAGATGCCGGAGTCTTTTTGGAAAAAGCATGCACTGAATATTTGCTTTCGATGGGTGGGATGTAAATAGAGGAGAGCAGAAAAGGAGAGGAAAAAGAGGGATGAAGGGAGGATTTTCTGCCAGATCCTACATGGGGAAGTTTGAGTTTCCCCACTGTAAGAGAGAGAAAGAAGGAATGAAGGAAATGAGAGGGAGGGAGGGAGGGAGGAAAGGAAGGGAGGAAAAAGGAAGGAAGAAGAGAGGGAGGGGTGAGCAAAGAAGGAAGGCAGGGAGGAAGGGGGAGGAAAGAAGGAAGGAAAAAGAGGTGGAGAGGAAGGAAGGAGAGAAGGAAGAAGGAAAGGAGAGAGACGGAGGGAGGGAAGAAGGAAGGAAGAAGGGAAGGAAGAGGAGGAAGGAAAGAAAGTGAGGGAAGAAAAAGAGCTGGAGAGGAAGGAAGGAGAGAGGCAGGAAGGAAGGATGGAAGGAAGAGAGAAAGGAAGGGACGGAAAGAGGAAGGAAGGGGAGGAAGAAATGAAAGTGAAGGAGGAAGGAAGGAAAAAGAGAGCTGGAGAGGAAGGAAAGAGGGAGGGAGGAAAGAATGGAGGGATGGAGAAAGGAAGGGAAGGAAGAAGGAAGGAAAAAGGAAAGGAAGGGAAGGAAGGAGGGGAAGTGAGGGAGGAAGTCAAGAAGAAAAAAGGTAGATAAGGAAAGAAGGAGGAAGGAAGGGGGAAGGAAGGAAGGAAGTATTAAGTGATTTGCTTAACAATCATGGCAAAAAAGTTGATAAAATTGGGGGCGACTTACTTAACAACCGCCTTGTTTACAGTGGAAATTTTGCTTCCAGTTGTGGTCGGAAATCAAGGATTTATCGGTATCTATAATTATTATTGTTCTTTCCGCCTTTTGCTAGAACCGGTTGTTAACGTTCTAAGCAGTTCGGAGAACCGGTTGTTAGAAGGAATTACTGGCCTAATCCTGTAAGGAAGGCAGGAAGGAAACATTCTGGTGTTGCTTACAGAAACTGCCTCTCCGTTAACCCTTATTACATTCTTGGCAGGACTAGACTTCCTGTTTCTGGAACTTCTCTGGAGTTTTTTTCCCCTCCTTTGCTGGTACTTTGCTTGTGTGGAGTGACTATTCAAAGTTACAATGGCACTGAAGAAAGTGACTTATGACCATTTTTCACACTTACGACTGTTGCAGCAACCCCACAGTCATGAGACGCCAGGTGAGGAGATGCGTGCCTCGATGTGAGTGATGTTGAGTTGGCCACGCCCAGCCAATAACATGACCACCAAGTCATGTCCACCAACTAAGCCACGCCCACAGAACCGTTTGTTTAAAATTTTGAATCCCATCCCTGATGCTTACCTCAAGAGAAGAAGGCTGTTGGCTTCTCCGTTGAGGTCTCCTTTATCCTTAAGAGGTTTTTTTTTTTTTAAAAAATTATCCTTATCCATTAGGTCAGGAAGCTGTTTTCCTCTGGATCTGCTGGATTGTTGAGAAGAAATCATTCTCTTTTCACTTTTGCAATTTCAACCACTGATTTCTTATTCCAGTTCTGGTCATTGCAGTCTGTATTCACCTCTGATTAGCCCAGAATCCCAATTAATAATGAATATTTATCACAGACCAGAAAGGAAAAGGAATCGAATTCTTCGTTTGCTGCTTCTGTTTCCTGTGATTTTTCTTTCTTTTTTCTTTCTTTTCTTAAAAAAAGGGAGGTCGGGTAACAACACGAGGTCAGGCAGGACTGAAATGGGAAAAGTTAATAATTGATAGTCCCATTTCCGTGGCGTCTGATCAAAAGGGGTGATTGCATGACAAACGGCCAAATTACTGTAAAATACTACATGCCTATTAATAATAAAGCTGCTCCAGATACAACCAGAGCATAATGTGAGATCAGATTTTGCTACAAGATAGATGTGGGAGATGGAATGCGTTCCAGGGTGGATTGGAAACCCAGAATGGGGTGAAAAATTGGCCAGAGATTTTGAGGGTTTTGCCAGAATTTAGGGAGGGAGAGAGAGGAAGAGAGAGAAAGAAAGAGAAAGAGAGAGAAAGAGAGAGAGAAAGAGAGAGAGAGAAAGAGAAAGAGAGAGAGAGAGAAAGAGAGAGAGAGAGACAGAGACAGAGGCAAAGCTAGAAAGAAAAAAACATTTTGGGATTTTGCCAAAATTTAGGAAGAGAGAGAAAGAGAAAGAGAGACAGAGAGAGAAAGAGAGAGAGAGAGAAAGAGAGAGAGAAAGAAAGAGAGAGAGACAGAGAGAGAGAGAAGAGAGAGAGAGAGAGAGAGAAAGACAGAGAGAAAGAAAGATTTTGGGATTTTGCCAAAAATTAGGGAAGAGAGAGAGAAAGAGAGAGAGAGGGAGGGAGGGAGAGAGAAAGACAGAGACAAAGAAATTTTGTGATTTTGCCAAAATTTAGGGAGAAAGAAAGAGAGACAAAAATGGAGAGAGAAAAGAGAGAGACAGAGACAAAGACAGAGAAAGAAATTTTGGGATTTTGCCAAAATTTAGGGGTGTGGGGGGGAGAGAGAGAAAGGGAAAGCAAGACAGAGAGAAAGAAAGATTTTGGGTTTTTGCCAAAATTTAGGGGAAGAGAGAGAGAGAGAAAGAAAAAGAAAAAGAGAGAACTACCTGTACAATTTAACTGCATCAGAATAGCAGGAAAAGTTTGTTCCATACAGGTAATCCTCGACTTACAATGGTTCATTTAGTGACCGTTCAGAGTTACAACGGCACTGAAAAAAGTAACATGACCGTTTCTCACACTTACGACCTTTGTAGCATTCCCCACGGAGACAGGATCAAAATCCAGATGCTTGGCAACTGACTCGTATTTATGACAGTTGCAGTGTCCTGGGGTCACAACGTGATCCCCTTTTGTGACCTTCCGACAAGCAACGGAGGAAGCCAGATTCACTTAACAACCGGGTGACTAACTTATCAACCGCGGCGATTCTCCTTAACCGCTATGGCAAGAAAGGCTGCAAAACGAAGCAAAACTTGCTGAACAAATGTCCCACTGAACGACGGGCATTTTGGGCCCCCATTGTGGTCGTAAACCGAGGACCACCTTGTAATTTCTTCCCACCCTTTTACAGCCTCTGCGGGAACCCAAGAAATGCAGGTGTGCGGGGGGTAAGGATGGAAGCAACCCCTCACTCCCCCACTTCCAAAGTTACCTCCTCCCACCCTCCATTCCCCCCCCCCCGTACACTTCTAGTGGTGCGGTCTCCTTTTGCCGTGGTGTCTGCCGCATGCCAAGCCTGTGTTTGCTTCCGTGGCAACTCCGTGTACAAGGACGTAGCGATGGCAACCCACGCGGCACAAAACCAGAGAGAATCGGTAATAATAACATTCACACCATTACGACCGATCTAAACACGACGGATTACTGTAGTGAAATGATTATTGTCATAAGAGATGATTAATAAGAGAAAATTCCTTCCCCCCCCCTCCGCACTTCTGCACACCTCTGGAAACTGGAAGTCTGTAGCGATTCTCAGTCCTCCAGGTCGTGGTTGTCCAAAAAGTGTTTTTTTTTTTCAGGAGGCAACGGGACTCTCTGGTTTTTCTTTGAAGACGTTTCGCTTCTCGTCCAAGAATCTTCTTCAGCTCTGACTGGATGGTGGGGAAATGGAAGGATTTATGCTCAGGGGTGGGATTCAAATTTTTTTAACAACTGGTTCTGTGGGCGTGGCTGTATGACTGGGTGGGCGTGGCTTCCCTAGGGCCCAAATGAAGGCAAAAATATGGAGCATGGGGCCCCGCCAGCACCTATCCCCCCCCCGCATGCCCCTTTTTGCCTCCTGGGCCTCGGGGAGCCAGCAGCAAGTGCAGATGGTGGAGGAGAGCGAGGACTCGGATGAGGGGCCGGGACCATCAGGGAGTGGACTGCTGACTTCAGGGATTGTGAGGGCTGGCAGCAGTGATGAGGAGGTTCCCGAGGAGCCTGTGCAACTGCACGTGAGCGCAGGAGGATTCGTAGAAGAGAACAGCTGGAGCAGCACAGGCAACTCGGGAGTAAGGATGCAACGTAACGGCCCCTCCCTCCAGGGAATATAAGCCTGGTTTCAAAAGGTTTTTGCAGAAGGCAAAAACGCTCCAAGGACCCAGCATCGTGTGCGGAGACTCCGGCTTATCTGAAGAATTCTGTTAAGGCTTTTCTGGATGGACTAATTAGCCGCAAGCCATCTTTTATCTACAAAGAAGTTTATCTGCGGATTAAAGCTGAGAAGGTTTGAGTTGCTGCGTTTGTTTTGAGATTTTCTTGCCGGTAACAGGGTTGGGTCAGAACAAACCTCCTGGGCGAAGCGGTAAGACAGCGAGGGTGATTCCGGCACAGCTGATCGTTGGAACAGCTGATTGTCGGGACGGGGAAAAAAAGAAAGAAAGACCTTAAGGAGTGACTGGGCAAGCGGGACGAAGTCAGCGATGTCGGGCATGCGCCATAAGGACTGACTGGGCGGAGAGGGGAGGAGCGAGCGGAGAGGGGCGGGGCCAGCCAGGGGCACGATTTGCTGGTTCTCCGAACTGGGCAAAATCATAACAACTGGTTCTATAGAACCAGTCTGAACTGGTAGAATCCCACCCCTTGCAGACAGCTGGTCATTTGCATCCTTTTTAGAGAGTCGTTGAGGCCACTTGGAGGTTTATCTGTTTCCTCGGGGTTTTACAGGTTTCTAGCTATACAATTTGGGAAAGAACGCCCTTGGAATGGGGTGGGAGTAGGAATGGATTTCCAGAGGGGGGGAAACTTGATTGCAGGAAATACGACTTCAGCAATAGAGTGGTCAATGTCTGGAATACTCTACCCGACTCTGTAGTTTCTTCCCCAAACCCCAAAAACTTTAACCTTAGACTGTCTACTATTGACCTCACCCCTTTCCTAAGAGGTCTGTAGGGGCGTGCATAGCGCACCAACGTGCCTACCGTCCCTGTCCTATTGTTTCTCTTATTCTTTTATTTTTCTTATATGTACCCATTTCATGTATTCACAACTATGTATACACTTATACTTATTATCTTGTAAACAATTGGCAAATCAAATAAATAAATAAAATAAATAAATAAAGTAAATAAAATTGCAGATTACAGGAACCAGGAGCACTACACAGGTGACCCTGAGGACACAGAGAAACCTCCAAGTGTTGAATGATCCCCTTTTACGACCTTCTGACAAGCAAAGTCCATGGGGGAGCCAGATTCAGTTAACAACCAGGCGACCAACTTATCCACTGCAGCGATTCACTTAACAACGGTGGCAAGAAAGGTCGTTAAAATGGGGCAAAACCCACTTAACAAATTGTCTCACTTAACGGTAGAAATGTTGGGCTCAATTATTGTCGTAAGTCGAGGACCACCTGTATGCGTATTAGTTCTAATGAAACTATTGTTATTGTTATGAAACTTGAAACTATTAAGTTTCCAATGCAAATTTGGAGAATGAAAGAATCAAAAACTTGCAATCTGGCTCTCGTGGTCCATTTTTTATTCAGTGGTTTGCAGAAAGGGGAATTGGCTGGAGTAAGGAGAGGGGTTCCCCCCACCTCGCATGCAACCGTGACCGAATCCCTCTTTATAATTTAGAACCTACCACACATGGCTTGTTTCCCCCCCCCAGCTCATGTTTAAAGGAAAAAAGAGAATGATGATAATTTTGCGTGGTTCGGTATGGAGAAGGTCCCAGGGAAAAATATTGGCACCACGTCGGGTCTGTCAAAATTCAACGGAGGCCTGGCCGTTGTGTAAAAATCTCCCACAGCAAACACATTTCCCTTTCGTACACACACGCAAAGCTGCACTGGAAACCTTTGCAGAGGAGATTAAAGGCCCGGAGATTGAAACCTAAGAAGAACATACGTGTGAAAAACATACGCAGAATGTATATATAAGAGACTAAAACATATGGAGGACACACGAAGAACGGTTGCACAATTTGAGTTTTGCTAGAATAGAGGAAAGTAGGACTAAGAGGGATGCAATGGTGTTAGGAATATAAGTCACCTAACAGGTATTTGGGTTAGAAATATATAAACCAGGATAAACATTTTAAAACTGTAACTTTAAGAAAATGCAAAACTGTAATTAGGTGCGGTTTCTCAAACGGCCAGAAACCTGGTTTGTTTAGGTTTTAGTCTGAGTCTCAGAAGAGAGTGTGAGTGTATCTCTGTTTCCTTCTGTTGGAAAGTATTGCCGTTCCTCCATTTCTTCTGATATTACTGGATTTGATGTAAGTCTAATACTGAACTGTTTTTTTGACACTGGACTTTGATATTTGGATTATCCCTGGATTGAAAAACTGATTTATCTGTGAATGACTTTTGGACTGCCTATTTTGGACTTTGCTTAATGTTTCTGAAAGTAAAAACCTACATTTACTGTACAGTGTATCTGTGTTCTGTGTGTGTATTATTCAAACACTACTCTCAAATACGTCTCCCTGTATGCGCTCATTCTCCTAACGGGGAATTACCTTAACAAATGGAAAATAAGATAAGAAACAATGGATGGAAACAAACCAAGGAGAGAAGCCACCTGAAATTTTAAGGAGAAATTTCCTAATGGTGAGGACAATCAACCACCAGTGGAACTATTTGCCTTCAGAAGTTGTGGGTGCTCCATCCTGGAGGATTCTAAGAAGAGATCGGACAGCCATTTGTCTGAAATGGTATATATACTATAAGGTCTCCTGCTTGAGCAGCGGGTTGGACTAGAAGACCTCCAAGGTCCCTTCCAGCTCTATTCTGAATGGGGGATATGAAAGTTGAAAAGAAGGACCCCTCTGTATTCTGCTGGTAGGCGTTGATGGGATCCACACCAGTGGTGGGATTCGAACATTTTTTACGACCGGTTCTGTGGGCATGGCTTGGTGGGCGTGGCTTGGTGGGCATGGCAGGGGAAGGATATACTACAAAATCCCCATTCCCTCCCCACACCACTAACCTGCTTTCCAGCTCCATTCTCCTGTGCAGAGCAACCAAAGGAGACCCATCCGATCATCTGAGACTCAGGAGGCAGAGAAGAGATGGGTTTGACCGGGCCAGTCAGAGGTGGTATTTGCCAGTTCTCCGAACTATTCAAATTTCCACTACTGGTTCTCCATTTGTTAGAAATGGTGTAGGGTCTCCTGACCCTACACCATTTCTAACAAATGGCAGTCCAGTCTCTTTTCTTTTGGCAGAGGAAATAAATCAGACAAGGACCGTGTCAAAATGCAGCCCCTCTCTATCCCGCCCAGCTTGTGTTTGTTTTGTAGTAGAAGATTTATAAGGGTTGACAAAATAGAAGGCTCTTTTGGACACAAATGCTGCAAATGTGCCCCTGAGCTGATTGCTGGCCATAATAACCAACGGACTATTGGAGAGCTGCTTTGGGAGATGATAAACCTGGTTTCCAGTGCAGGTGGCTTGGCATAAGCTGACTCATAGGTTGTGTTCCAAGCTAGATCACAGGCCATTTTATGGTGTGAATGCATGGATGAGCAGAGGCAGAAGATCCGTTGAAACCATCCAGGCAAGGTCATCCCCTTAGCTGAGATCCTGTTCGGCTTCTCCGTGATTCTCCACCTTGGCAACTTTCAGAAGTGTGGACTTCACCTCCCAGAATTCCCCAACCAACATTTGTGGATTTCACTTCCCAGAATTCTCCAACCAACATTTGTGGATTTCACTTCCCAGAATTCTCCAACCAACATTTGTGGACTTCACCTCCCAGAATTCTCCAACCAACATTTGTGGATTTCACTTCCCAGAATTCTCCAACCAACATTTGTGGATTTCACTTCCCAGAATTCCCTAGCCAGCATTGGTGGATTTCACTTCCCAGAATTCCCTAGCCAGCATTAGTGGACTTCACTTCCCAGAATTCCCTAGACAGCATTGGTGGATTTCACTTCCCAGAATTCCCTAGCCAGCATTGGTGGACTTCACTTCCCAGAATTCCCTAGCCAGCATTGGTGGACTTCACTTCCCAAAATTCCCTAGCCAGCATTGGTGGACTTCACTTCCCAGAAAGATGGGAAGGAAAGAAAAGTAGAAAGAAGAAAAGAAATGAAATGAAAAAGGAAAAAGGAAGGAAAGAAATTGAGAAAGAAGAAGAAAGGAAGGAAGGAAAGATGGAAGGGAAAAAAGAAAAAGAAAAAAGGAAGGAAGATTTCAAATGTCAGAGAAACAGCTATCCTGAGGGAAAAGTGAGCCTCCTTCAGAGCACACAGTGAAGACTGTCAGAACCTACTCTTTCTTGTCTCTTTATTTCCCAGTCTCTCCTTCCCTCCCTCCCTTTCCCTTTCCCTCCCCTTCCCTCCCGCTCTCCCTCCTTCTATTTCTCTCTCTCTCCCTCCTTCTCTCCCCTCCCCTCCTTGCCTCCCTTCCTCTCCCTCCCTCCCTCTGCCTCCTTCTTCTCTCCCTCCCTCTCTCCCCCTCCCTGCCTCCCTCCATTCCTCCCTCTTTCCTCTCTCCCTCCCTCTCTTCTCCCTCCCTCCTCTCCTCCCTCTCCTCCCTCCCTCTCCCTCCCTCTCTCTCCCTCTCCGTCCCTCCCTCCGTTCCTCCCTCCCTCTCTTTCTCTCTCTCCCTCTCTCTCATCCCTCCCTCCCTCCTCCTCCCTCCCTCTCCATCCCTCTCTCTCCCTCTACCTCCCTACCTCTCTCCGTTATTCCCTCCTCTCTTTCTCTCTCTCCCTCCCTCTCTTCATCCCTCCCTCCCTGTCTCTCCCTCCCTCTCTCCCTCCCTCCTCTCCCTCCATCTCCCTACCTCTCTCTGCTCCTCCCTCCCTCTCTTTCTCTCTCTCCCTTCCTCCCTCTCTTCATCCCTCTCCTCCCTCCCTCCCTCCATTCCTCCCTCTCTTTCTCCCTCTCTCTCCTTTGCAGAGATGACGGGGAGGCCGCCCTCCCTTCCCGCCAGACAAGGAGAGGCCCTCCAGCCTCCTGCCTGTCCTCCCCAGCCGGGCCCTTTGGGCAAGGCGGCGGTGGGGAGGCCTCCTGAGACGGAGGCTTCTCAGGAAGAGACGAGGGGAGCAGCAGCCGAGGAAACGCGGCTCCCTCCGCAGTTCATGGCTGGCAACCCCTCATCAAGGCGGATTAGGCCTCACGGTCCTCCATGCTTCCCGTTGCCTAGCAACCACGTTGCCAAGCCTGCTTCCGCTTGGGAAGCCCAAGAGGGCTCAGGTGGGGAGCATCTCCCCCCCCCCACAACATAATAAAGCCAACCTCACAAATCCCCTCAGCTTGGGCAGCATTGCCCCGTTGCTGAGTGTTTAATCGGGGAGCTCCCCTGCCAGTCCTCAATCTAACAACCACCACCGGAAACCAGTTGCTGTTTTTTTTTGGCGGCCTTTGAAAAATCTAAACTCTCCATTCAAAACCCCCCTTTTATTTTTCTTCTTCTTCTGTGGTTTTGAACTGCTTCCAAACTGGCCCTTAAAAACCTTCCCTCCGCAGGGAGTTCTGCAGGCACATTCAGCGCGTCGGTAGTCCTCGACTTTACGGCCACAACGGGGCCCCCAAAATCCCCATTGTTAAGCGAGACAATTTGTTCAATGGGTTTTGCCCCCATTTTTACAACCTTTCTAGCCACCGTTGTTAAGTGAATGACCTCAGTTGTTAAGTGAGCAACACCATTGTTGTGGCCTCCCCGTTGACTTTGCGTGTCAGAAGGTCACGAAAGGGCACCCTGTGACCGTCATACATACGAACCAGTTCAAGCATCTGAATGTCAACCACGTGACCGCGGCAATGCTGCAACGGTCGCAAGTGTGAAAAATGATCGTTAAGTTACTTTTTTCAGGGCCGTTGTAACCGGTCACTAAGTAAACCATTCTAAGTCAAGGACGATGTGTATTTTCAAAAATGGCTCCGTTTCAAGCCCTCTGACCTTCTTTCTTGAGCTTCTGTGCCTCCTTCCATTTCTTGGAGCCCCATCTCCAACCAGAAATTATTACAGATAATCAGAGTTGGAAGGGACCTTGTAGGTCAGCTAGTCCAACCCCCCACCCAAGCGGGAGACCCTACACCTTTCTGACAAATGGCCATCCAATCTCTTCTTGAAAGCCTCCAGGGATGAAGCTTCCACAACTTCTGAGGGCAACTTCTGTTCCATGGGATGTTCTCACTGTCAGAAAGTTTCTCCTTATTTCCAGGTTGAATCTCTCCTTGTTGAGTTTCCATCCATTATTCCTTCTCTGGCCTTTAGATACCTTGGAGAGAATAGCTTGACCCCTTCCCTCCTCTCTGTAGCCGCCCCTTGAATATTGGAAGACTGCTATCCTGTCTCCCCTGGTCCTTCTCTTCCCTAGACTAGCCAGGCCCAGTTCCTGCAACCGTTCATCGTATGTTTTAGTCTCCCCTAATCATCCTGGTTGCTCTTCTCTGCACATTTTCTAGAGTCTCAACCTTTTTTTTATAGTGTGGTGACCAAAAGTGGATGCAGTACTCTAGGTGTGGCCTTACTAAGGCTTTATAGAGTGGTATTAGTACCTCCCTTGATCTTGATTGTATCCCTCTGTTAATGCAACTTAGGATTGTGTTGGCTTTTTTGGCTGCTGCCTCACACTGCTGGCTCATGTTTAACTGGATTTTAACTCTTATTAAACTCATATTTAGCTTTAATGTAAATGAAAACTTTGGCAATGGTCTGAATAAGGCCAAATGTTTTCTAGGAAGGAGTTTGTGTCCTTGAAAATCTCCTCGTCTCTGCTGGAGCCTGGAATTGGCTTTGCAAACCCATCAGCCCCACCCAGCAACTCCACAATGTGTGGGTCACAGCTAATCTAATCCCTACTGAAGGTTCCCAGTGGTGGAATTCAATTTTTTTTACTACCGGTTCTGTGGGCGTAGCTTATTTGGTGGGCGTGGCTTGGTGGTCATGTGACTGGGTGGGTGTGGCTTAGTGGTCATGTGACTGGATGGGCGTGCTTGGTGGTCATGTGACTGGGTGGGCATGGCCAACTCAATGTCACTCACATCAAGGGGTGCCTCACCTGGCCCCTCCCCTCACAGCCATTCCTTGTCACCCAGCCTTAACTTATCTATAGTTCTGTAAAAATGTTGTTCACCTTTTCTGACTTTATTATCTGCATACTATAGATGTACTTTCATGGACCACTGAAAGGAGGAAATGGCTCACATGCTTTACTCAAGTGTGATAGGAAACAGGCCACAAAGAAAGGGGGACAATGTATTTTCCAAAGAATCAGAATGCAAACAAGAAGCAATGGATGGAAACCGAACAGAGAGAAACAACCTAAAACTAAGGAGAACAATTAACCAGTGGAACTGCCTGTCTCCAGAAATTCTGGGTGTTCAATCACTGGAAGTTTTTAAGAAAAGACCGGACAGCCGTTTCTCTGAAATGGTATAGGGTTCACCCCAAGGTCCCTTCTAAGTATTATTTTGACACCTTTCCCAGGATTTCTACTTGGAGTTTGGCATCCTCAGTTTTCTTGCCCGAGCTGGGGGTTGGACTAGAAGACCTCCAAGATCCCTTTCAACTCTTGTTAAACACATGTGTATTTTATGCTCTGGACTATTGACATTGAATGCACGTAAACCCTGAAAAATATGTGGTAGCCCTGTAAAATAATAATACATGATAAATAATGGAACAATTAAAAATAATAGCACAGAGTTTTATCTCTCTCTTCCTATTTTTTTTCTTTTTCTCCCTTCCTCTTTCCTTCCTTCCTTCCTTCCTTCCTTCCTTCCTTCCTTCCTTCCTTCCTTCCTTCCCTTCCCTTCCTTCCTTCCTTCCTTCCTTCTTCTCCTTCTCTCTCCTCCCTCTCTCTCTCTCTCTCTCTCTCTCTCTCTCTCTCTCTCACACACACACACACACACACACACACACACAGAGCACTTAACAGACAAGCATTTTGGAAGCAGCTCCTTTACATTTCTCCAAGGCTGGAGTAGATTCCCCCACCCCCTCTGTCAGACCGCACTCCTTCTCACTCCAGGCACTTTAACTCACACGGGGAAAGTGATACTTGCAGCGTCCATGCCTTTCTTCCTTCCCTCCCGTGGGGAATGGAAAGCTAGGAGAGCGATCGCAAGCCAGCGACCTGGAGACCGGGTTGGGGGGCGTGGCCAGCCAGGGATTGCCACCGGTTCGGCAACCCACGCCAAATAACCGCTACCAGTTCGCCCAAGTAGGTGCGAACTGGTTGAATACCACCTCTGGCTCTTCCAAGATCAGAAGACACCCCCGTAACTAACTCCTGCAAGCGAGCCAAGCTGCAGATGAGAGAGGAAACTGCCAACTGCCAGCTGCAGGGAAGGGAAGCCAAGGGAAGCTGCCTGAGGGGTGTGGGGCAGAGGGAGAAATGATGCATGGGCCTTAGGAGAAAGCATGGTTTCGTTGGTCACTTTAAGATGTGTGGAGAGATGGAGGAGGAGGAGGATAGAAAGAGAAGGAGACGGAGAGGGGAAGAAGGAGAAGAAGAAGAGGAAGAATGGAGGAGGAGGAGGAGGAAAAGTGAAGAAGAAAGAGAAGAAGAGGAGAGAAAGAGGAGGAGGAATGGAGGAGGATGAGGAGGAGGACAAAGGAAGAAGATGAAGGAAAAAGAATGTATGAAGGCGAGGAGGTGGAGGGAAGGAGAAGAAGAAAGAATGATAGAAGAAGGAGAGAGGGAGAAGAGGAAGTAAAGAGATGAAAGAAGAAAAGGAGAGGAGGGGGAGGAATCGATGAGGAGAAGGAGGGAGGAGGAAGAAGAAGAAGAAAGGAAGAAGAAGGAGAAAAAGGAGGAGAAGGAGAGAAGGAGAAAAAGATAGAGAAGGAATAGGGAGGAACAGGAGGGAAGTAGAAGGAGAAGAGGAAGAAAAGGAAGAGGAGGAGGAAAAGGAGGAAGAAGAGGAGAAAGAATAAGGAGGAGAAAGACCACCATGGACACCTCATCTGTCTCCTGTTTCCTATCTTCCTTTATCTACTACTTCAACAGACAATTCTTCCAAATCTCAACCTTTTTCCGTCATGTGAGATAAGATTCAGAGCCAGCAATGCCAAAGGGCTCCTTTGATATCCCACTTTCCCTGAGTGAGAAAACTGTCTGAAATTTGCTTTTGGTCTTCCACCCTAATCAGCTGCTGCTGTAGAATTTCCTGGTGGTCTCTTATCCAGATACAACCAGCATTCTGACCTAGGCTTCTCAAGACCATGAAGCAGACGCCTCGTCCCAATAAACCCCCTTTTATTTAGGTTAAAGGGAATTCCTCTCCAGCAAAGTCCCGGCAAACAGTCTTTCATGAGATTTCACAACTGCAGACCTTGATCAGGCTTGGAGAGTTGCCAGGCCGACATCTTCCAAACGCCACGCTGTAGCAGCAGTTACTTGGCAAGAAGTCAGGAACAGACCTTCACTCTAACGAATTGAACAAATTGTCTCCTGCAAACCCCACTCCCCTTTCGCTCCTCTTTTATTCCCTGTGGGAGGGGCCATTCACCGTCCACCTGAGCCTTTACTCCCGAGTCAACCCTTGTTCCTTAACTATTCCCTTCTCCTGGCAGCTCTGCACATATGCACACTGGGAACAGGCTCCAGCTGTTCTTCTGCCCTACTAATCTCCAACTCCGAAGGCAGCTGATAACTGTCAGACGGCCTTGGCCCCATCTCTGCCTCCGATGTCAGAGCTAAGCACTATGGTCCCTAAATGAGTCACCCCAATTTTACGACATTTCTTTTGCCGGGATTATTAATTAAATCTGGCTTCCCCCATTAACTCCACTTGTTGGAAGCCACTGAAAAATCACAAATGGGGACCAAGGATGCCTCAACCATCATAAATACAGGCTGTGATTCTGTATGAAACTTGTAGAACTCGGGTTTAAAATTTTGGCCGTGGTTTTTGCTCTCCAAGCTGCCTTCAATATGAGTTTCTGAATGTTTTGTGACCAAGCTAGGTAATGTCATCAGGAACTAAATTGAAACAAACTCAGAGAGCAAAAACCACAACCAAAAACCTAAGGTTTCTGGCCTGTCCAGCTTTTGAAATTGTCTTGTGCCTCCCATTCTCCCGATCGCCGTTTTGCAATTTGGGGATGGAGGGAGAAAGCTGTCAGCCGTTGGCTGGCGGCTGTGCACCGCCGAGTGCGCGAAGCATTAAAGCCAAGTGCTGAGCCAGATCGCAGCGGTTACCAGAGTTTGGCTACAGCTTGTCTTCTTGGCTTTGCACCCCTAGTAGGGAGGCGCTGCCGAACCACTGCAGATGGGTTAGGAAGAGTTGGCAGTGGCTAGAGTCCACGGGTGGGAGGGGGCCCTTGCTGGTGATACATGGGCCTGCTGGACCCAATGCGCGTGGACATGTTAGCGCAGTGATGGCTAACCTATGACACGCGTGTCACTCGTGACACGCCGAGGCACTTTGACTGACACGCCTGTTGGTGTGGGGAAAACCTGCACATTTAGAGGCTGCCTGTGCTCTGCTCCAATCCCTGCTCCCTGCTTGTTGCGTGGAGGCGTGGCGTCACCGCTGCCGCGAGATCTTTGCAGCAGAGAACCAGTTTTAACCGCCATAAACTGAGGTTTGTCAGTTTCATTACCTCAGGAACGCTACAGGAGGAAAGGAGATCCATGAGGTTCACAGCCCTGTCAGGTGGCCTTCCGATCCCCACATCCTGCACCTGCAGCCCTGAGACCAGGGAGACGAGTTTCACAGCCCTGTGTGATCACCCCAGCCCAGTCCGTCATAAACCAAATTATTGATATTTCTTGAAGTGACACACGACCCGAGGAAGGCTACACTTTTTCCCGATTTTCGACACACCAAGCTGAAAAGGTCAGCCATCGCTGTGTTAGCGTGTCTTTGACAGCCTCCATCAGGTGCTCTGCTAGGGAGGGGGAGTGGAGTGGAGGGGGCCTGGATCAGAGACAGTGCGGGTCAACTTTAGGGGTTGCAGGAAGGGAGAAGAAAGAGGTTCCCCCTTGTTTTAGGTGAATATTTACTTTTGAAAAAAGCCTCAGGCAAACTTACTAGGAATTAGACGTGCTTAGCGTGAAGTTTTTAGAGAAACGAGCTTTCTCAAACAGCTAAATTATCCGAGCTTGAATTATTTAGTGAAATTAACTACCATGGAAGTAAACTGCATGAGATTTCAGCGGCTTTCGTACCTGGGAGCAAGGGGGTCACATGACCCCGGGACGCAACAACGGTCATAAATATGAATCGGTTGCCAAGTGGTCTGAATTTTGAACATGTGACCACAGGGACGCTGCAACGGTCATAAGTGTCAAAATCGGTCATAGGTCACTTTTTTTCCCAGTGCTGTTATAACTTCAAATAGTCACTAAATGAATTGTTGTAAATCGAGGGCTACTTGTATTGATATATGTCGTTGAGTAATCCTGCTTTAGGGTTAGCCCCACAATGGGCAGGTTGGGAAGACTATATCATCGCTGCGTTTTGATCTCTTCAACTGTCGAAGATGCTCAGAAGTTGCATCAAGCAGGGGTCACCAACCTTTTGGACCTCAGGGACCACCAGACTCATAATTTTAAATCCCACAGCAGACCACTAATATGAATTTTGACTGATGGTGGCTTGCAGAAAGCAGCAGAGACCCTGGGAAAATCCCCAAAAAGTCTGCAGGAAAATCCCCACCCCATTTTCCTACCGATCGATCATTCTTTATTTGGGATCGCAGGATACCGTCTCCAGCTCCATTCTCAGAGAGAGAGAGAGAGAGAGAGAGAGACTTTTGGCTTCATGCAAGGAAAGCAGCAGAAGCAGCAGAAGTCTTTCTTTCTCTCCCCCAAACTCTGCCAGAAATGAGTCTTTGTGAGACTTGTTGCACCGGCGCAGCCTCTTGAAGCAGGAGGCCTTGCAGGGTCCCAAAGACTCATTTCTGGCGGAGTTTGGGGGAGAGAAAGAAAGACTTTTGCTGCTTTCCTTGTGTGCAGCCAAAAGCAGAAGAAAGAAACGGAAAGAAGCAGCCCGGTGGCCAGGCAAGGTGCATGGGGCAAGTGGGGCAAGTTCTCCCCTTCTGCCCTTTCCCCCTCCCCTCACTGCCCTTTCCCCCCTCCCGCAATGCAAGCAACACAAGCCTTGTGTTCCCCAGGCCATGTGGGCGGTGCAGCCTTGTGTTCTTGCGCAGCCTGGATTAATTGCTTTGGGGGAGACATTTCTCTGTGGACCACCAAAATTTTCTCCTAGACCACCAGTGGTCCCCAGCCCACTGGTTGGTGACCACTGGCATAAAGAACAACAGGACCAGTGGTGGAATGCTACCGGTTTGGACCGATTCGACCGAACTGGTAGTAAAAAAAAAAAACCTCCAATGATCAGCTGAGGGAAAAAAGAAGAGAAAAGCGTAGGATCAGCCTTCCCACCGACCCCTGTGCTTTTTCCCTTCTTTATCCTCTCAGCTAATTGGCGCTGCAGGTGTCAACTGGTATATGGAAAGCTGTGTGCATGTGTTAGGTGTGTGTGTGCGCACGTGTGCACGCACTATCACCGAACCAGTAGTGGAAGAGGTGGGATCTCACTGCTGAACAGGACTTCTTGAGATTTTGTTGTTATTTCTCTGTTGATGCAGCCCATGACTGACAAAAAAGCTGACTTTTTTTGGCAGCTGCAGCACACTGCCGGCTTCTGTACTTAACTGATGGTTCACCAGGATAAACCTCTCACAGTTACTATTTTTGAGCCAGGTACCACCTATTCTGGCCTTCTGGAATGTAAAAGGTGGAAAAGTAGACTCCCTCCTTCCCTGGCTACAGGGTAGTCCTCACTTCATGACTGTTTAAAGTTACAAACTACTTGAAAAAGAGGATTTATGACATGGATCTGGAGTTCTAACGCAGAGATCCCCAAACTTGGCAACTTTAAGACTTGTGGACTTCAACTCCCAGAATTCTCCAGCCAGCTATGCTGGGACTTGAAGTCCACAAGTCTTAAAGTTGCCAAGTTTGGGGGCCCCTGTTGTTATGGTTGCGACTCCTCTCCCTGCCTACCTCAAGTGGAAATCACTTGAAAAGGGGCTGAACCCGAAGATCCATTTCCATGACTAACTTAATTCCAGTTTATTATAAAAGTCTGATTAAAAATCCCCTTGGTACTATTTTAAAGGAATTCTTTTCACAAAACTGTCAGCTTCTTTGACTTAAAACTGCTTCTCAACCCTGAAAACTTTATTATGTGAATTGAAGTCCACCAAAGCTGGCTGGGGAATTCTGGGAGTTGAAATCCATTAAATGCTGGCTGGGGAATTCTGGGAGTTATGGGAATTGAAGTTCACAAATGCTGGTTGGGGAATTCTGGGAGTTAAAAATCCATAAATGCTAGCTGGGGAATTCTGGGAATTGAAGTCCACAAATGTTGGTTGGGGAATTCTGGGAGGTGAAGTCGATAGAGGCTGGCTGGGGAAGTTAAAGTTGTCAAGGTTGAAAAACACCACATTGAAAGAAAGTGGAGTAAAAATAAATAATTGCGACTTAAGTGTGCCATGCCACCAGTAAATACAAATGAGATCAAATGAGAATATTAATATTCCTGCCAGCGCAGTTACAGATATTAGAAAACCTCAAAGCTGGAAACAATAAATTAGCAATCTCTGTAGAGCACAATATAAAACGTTTCCAGAGCCTACCTCACTTACTTAAACAATTTGCTTATGAGGATTATTAAATATACATGTTTAATTAAATTAGACACTTAGCAAAACACACACAAACACGCAAGGGGAAAGGGTCTAGGTTTTTTTCCTTCCTTGCTGAGTGTAACATTGGAATAAACGTTTCCAATTCTGGGGATGCAATAATTTGTTAGCTGTATGTGTTTTGGGGGATGTAAATTAGTGTTTCTTAACTTTAGTGACTTTAAGGCATGTGGACTTCAACTCCCAGAATTCCCGCCATAAACATGTATACATCCGAACTAGACTGTGTTGTTTCTCTGTGTCATATAATATATGTGGGTATATGCATACTTTTGTATTTGTTTATTTATCTTGTCATGTTTATGTAGTGTAAAATTGGAGGTGGTGACCCTTTAAGAGCTGTCTGCAACGAAATTTCATTTTTAATGTATGTCAATTAGTGTACATTCAAAGTGACAATAAAATTATTCTGTTTTGTTTGCTTCTGCAGCCCAACAGGACAGACACAGACTCCAGAGAATAATTAGGACTGCAGAAAAAAAACAATTGCTACCAACCTGCCTTCCATTGAGGACCTGCATTCTGCACGAGTCAAAAAGAGGGCTGTGCAAATATCTACAGACCCCTCACATCCTGGACATAAATTGTTTTAACTCTTACCCTCAAAATGAGGCTATAGAGCACTGCACATCAGAACAATTAGACACAAAGGCATTTTATTGCCAGAAAGCCATCACTCTCCTAAACAAATAATTCCCTCAACATTGTCAAACTGTTTACTAAGTCTGCACTACTATTACTATTAATCGTTCCATGCTTCCTTTCACCCATCTCCTCCCACTTGTGACTGCATGACTGTAACCTTGTTGCTTGTATCCTTACAATTTTTATTGATTAGGATTAGGAAACCCTAATCCTAATATGATTTGATTGCTTATTGTACCCTATGACTATCATTAAGTGTTGGACCTGATGATTCTTGACTCTTGACGAATGTATCTTTTCTTTTATGGACACTGAGAGCATTTGCACCAAGACAAATTCCTTGTGTGTCCAATCACACTTGGCCAGTAAAGGATTCTATTCTATTCTGTTTTCTATTCTACTATAGAATAGAAAACACTACTGTTTTCTATTCTATTTTCTATTCTATTTTCTATTGTTTCTATTCTGTTGTTTATTCTCTCTTCTCTTCTCTTCTCTTCTCTTCTCTTCTCTTCTCTTCTCTTCTCTATTCTATTCTATTCTATTCTATTCTATTCTATTCTATTCTATTCTATTCTATTCTATTCTAGTCTAGTCTAGTCTAGTCTAGTCTAGTCTAGTCTAGTCTAGTCTAGTCTATTCTCGCGTGATCCAAATTCAGATACATGGCAACCTGTTTCATACTTATGACCGTTGCAGTGTCCCGGGGTCAGGTGACCAACTTTTGCGACCTTCTGACCAGCAAAACCCACGCGGAAGCCAGATTCACTTAACAACCGGGCTACTACTAACTTATTAACGGCAGTGATTTGCTTTTCAACGGTGGCAGGAAAAGTTGTAAAACGGGGCCAAGGCAAAGCTCACTTCACAATTGCCTCCCTTTACCACAGAAATCCGGGGCTCCACTGTGGTCATTAAGTTGAGGACTACCTGCCCTTTTGACCTGGTTAATCCAGCGACGAGGTGTGCGAATTCGATCCGTGTCTTTAAAAAAGGCTACAATCGGTTTCGTTGCAGCCAAGACTGCCTCCCTGCCTGCGCAGATGGACCAGAAGATATATATTTTTTTTAATTGTGAGGTTGGTCTACGTCATTTCTACATCAGTTCTAAATCTCGCTCCGTGAGGATGATGCCGACATCCCCCTCACGCTTTGAAAAATAACACCGAATTTGTGATTCATAGATTTTTTTTTCTTTTCGGGAAAAAGAGTCCAAACACCACAAATAATCTGAATGGGCGCGACGGTCAGGTTGCCAGAAGCCTTGCATTGAGAGGAGGCGTTGAGAGCAGCTGGTTGCCTTCTCTTCGAAAACCGCTCTGAGAAAACTCACCTGAGATTTCAGCCGTTTGTCTGGAGTGGTGTATATAGGGCCTCCTGCTCGATCAGGGGGTGGGCTAGAAGATCTCCCAGGTCCTCTCCAACTCTGCTGTTCTGTTACTCTGAGATCCGGCGGCAGCTTCCTTCAGATCTGATATTGTTAGGCCCTGATTTACACTGATTTGGTCAGTGGCCATCCAAAGTTAAAACAGCCCTGGGAAAAAGTGACTTATAGCCATTATTGAGTCATGGTGGCGCAGTGGTTAGAGTGCAGTACTGCAGGGCTACTTCTGCTGACTCCCAGCTGCAGTTTGGCAGTTCGATTCTGACTGGCTCAGGGTTGACTCAGCCTTCCATCCTTACGAGGTCAATAAAATGAGGACCCAGTTTGTTGGGGGCAAGAGGCTGATTCTGTAAACTGCTTAGAGAGGGCTGGAGAGCACTGTGAAGTGATATATAAATCTAAGTGCCAAGTGGGAAGGAAGGAAGGAAGGAAGGAAGGAAGGAAGGACTGTGGTGGCACAGTGGTGAGTGGTGCAGTATTGCAGAATGACTCTGCCCACTGCCAAGAATTCAATGCTGACTGGCTCAAGGTTGACCCATCCTTCCATCCTTCTGAAGTCGGTAAAATGAGGACCCGGATTGTTGGGGGCAAGAGGCTGACTCTGTACACTGCTTAGAGGGGGCTGTAAAGCACTGTGAAGCGGTATATAAGTCCAAGTGCTATGGCTGTGGCTATTTTTCACACTTACGACCATGGTCACGTGATCAGAATTTGGATGCTTGGCAACCGGCTCGTATTTATGATAGTTTGCAGTGTCCCATTGGGGTCACATGATCCCTTTTGCGACCTTCTGACCAGCAAAGTCAATGGGGAAGCCAGATTCACTTAACAACCATGTGACTAAGCAACTGCAGCGATTCACTTAACAACTGTGGCAAGAAAGGTCATAACATGGGACAAAACTCACTGAACAAACATCTTCCTTAGGAGCGCAAGTCGGGGACTCAGTTGTGGTCCTAAGTAGAGGAATGAATAATAAATACATAAATAAACAAAGAACATAAATAATGAATTTATCCCAGTCTCCTCAAACTACCATATGGGTGGTCTATAAATTGAATGAATGAATGAATGAATGAATGAATGAATGAATGAATGAATGAATGAATGAACGAACAGATGGACAGATGGATGGTTGGATGAATGAATGAATGGATGGATGGATGGATGGATGGATGGACAGATGGATGGATGGATGGATGGACAAATAAATGAATGGATGGATGGATGGACAGATAGATGGACGAATGAATGAATGAATGGACAGACAGATGGACAGATGGATGGATGGACGGATGAATGAATGAATGAATGAATGAACGAACAGAAGGATGGATAGATGGATGGACAAATGAATGAATGAACGGATGGATGGATGGACGGATGGGTGGATGGATGGACGGATGGATGCATGAATGAATGAATGAACACAAGGAAAGAAAGTCCAGTTGCCTTTTGAAAAAGCACGATTGAGACAATCATGACCCGGATGACTGAGAATCTTCACAGACTTTTAGAACACAATCCAACAGATAAATATACAGTTTGACTGCAACTGCTGGAAGGAAAGTTGGAAGCCATTTCTTCCGCTATTTTTAAAAATGTGTTAAGTGCATGATTTTCTGCATCTCTTCTCTCTCTTTTGTACATGTGTTTGTTTTTGTATCAATGTGTAGATTTTGTAAAATAAAACAACAGCAAAGGAACATGGACCAGTCATAGTTGGAAAACTATGGGGGCAAAACCGTTCTTTGAGGAATTAGAATGCCTCTAAGTTCATTTTGGGATGGTTGCGTTACTTGGAAACTGAAACCTGGACTAGGTTACCTTGAAGAAACAGAATAACGGAATAACAGAGTTGGAAGGGACCTTGGAGGTCTTCTAGTCTAACCCCTGCTCAGCAGGCAGACCCTATACCATTTCAGACAAATGGCTGTCCAATCTCTTAAAAACCTTCAGCACCTACAACTTCTGGAGGCAAGCTGTTCCACAAGCATTTCCTGACAGCTGTTCTATCAGGAAATTTCTCCTTAGTTCTAAGTTGCTTCTCTCCTTGATTAATTTCCATCCATTGCTTCTTGTCCTGCCTTCTGGTGCTTTGGAGAATAGCTTGACACCCTCTCCTTTGGGGCAGCCCCTGAGATACTGGAAGATTTCTCTCGTGTCACCCCTGGTCCTTCTTTTCATTAAACTAGACATCCCCCCCCATTCTTGCAACCGTTCTTCGTATGTTTTAGCCTCCAGTGCCCTTATCCTCTTTCTTGCTCTTCTCGGCCCTCTTTCTAGAGTCTCAACGTCTTTTTTATAGTGTGGTGACCAAAACTGGATTCAGTATTCCAAGTATGACCTCACCAACTCATTATAAAGTGGTACTAACACTTTGTGTGATGTCAGGAAGATGTTTCAAAGATGGCGCTCAGTTGGCAACCCAAGATATTTGTGTCAGCTTCCTACAGACACCCACGAACCTCTGCGGATCCAAGGGTTGATCCGCTGTTGTTGCTTGCACCCTCCTCTTTCTCCTCCACCCCTCCCTCTCCCTCTTTCTCTCTTTCCTTTCTTCCTTTCTCATTCGCTCTGCGTTGTTTTTCCCAGTCTTGCGTGGATGGCAAGGCTTCTAATAACACCTCCCCCACCCGCATTTCCTCAAATCAATCTCATCTCTATTAATTTGCTCCCCCTCGTGAAGATTTATTACTAGCTTTTTCCAGCAAGAGATCCAGAACGCTTGGCAGCGGCTCAACCAGCCCTTTTAATTTGGAGAAGCCAGAGGGAGCGTGTTGGCTTCAGGAGATGCTCTGGGTTCTGTTTCAGCTCCAGGCCATTGAGACTGGAGACTACTTTGAGTGCGTTCGCACAACCCTGGTACCCACAGTTTATTTGCTCATGGTATAACAAGCCAGGGTAAGGAGTCCCTTTCTGTCCGATTTGGACAACTCCTGGATTCCAGACTAATGGAGGAGGAGGAGGAGGAGGACTGTGGAGTACTTGTGCTCTTTAAGCTTGGTGGTTTTCTTGCAGACGTTTCATGACCCAACTTGGTAACATTATCAGTGGTAGCAGGGAGTGGGGTTTGGGGAGAGGAGGTGGAGGAGGAGGAGGAAGAGGAGGAGGAGACTTGGAAAAGAAGGAGAGATTAAAACCCTGGCATTTGGACAGAGTCTCTCTCTCTCTCTGTCTCTATCTTTCTCTCTGTCTCTATCTTTCTCTCTGTCTCTGTCTGTCTCTGTCTGTCTGTCTGTCTGCCTCTGTCTGTCTCTGTCTCCGTCTCTCTCTCTGTCTTCCTCTCTGTCTGTCTCTCTGTCTATCTCTTATCTCTCTCTCTCTTTCTCTGTCTCTCTGTCTCTCTCTTTCTCTCTGTCTCTGTCTCTCTTCTCTGACTCTCTGTCTTTCTCTGTCTCTTTCTCTCTGTCTCTGTCTCTCTGTCTCTGTCTCCTCTCTGTCTCTGTCTCTCTCTATCTCTTATCTCTCTCTCTCTTTCTCTGTCTCTCTGTCTCTCTCTTTCTCTCTGTCTCTGTCTGTCTTTCTCTCTTTCTCTGACTCTCTGTCTTTCTCTGTCTCTGTCTCTCTGTCTCTGTCTCCCTCTCTGTCTCTGTCTCCTCTCTGTCTCTGTCTCTCTCTATCTCTTATCTCTCTCTCTCTCTTTCTCTGTCTCTCTGTCTCTCTCTTTCTCTCTGTCTCTGTCTGTCTTTCTCTCTTTCTCTGACTCTCTGTCTTTCTCTGTCTCTTTCTCTCTGTCTCTGTCTCTCTGTCTCTGTCTCCTCTCTGTCTCTGTCTCTCTCTATCTCTTATCTCTCTCTCTCTTTCTCTGTCTCTCTGTCTCTCTCTTTCTCTCTGTCTCTGTCTGTCTTTCTCTCTTTCTCTGACTCTCTGTCTTTCTCTGTCTCTTTCTCTCTGTCTCTGTCTCTCTGTCTCTGTCTCCCTCTCTGTCTCTGTCTCTCTCTATCTCTTATCTCTCTCTCTCTTTCTCTGTCTCTCTGTCTCTCTCTTTCTCTCTGTCTCTGTCTGTCTTCTCTCTTTCTCTGACTCTCTGTCTTTCTCTGTCTCTTTCTCTCTGTCTCTGTCTCTCTGTCTCTGTCTCCCTCTCTGTCTCTGTCTCTCTCTATCTCTTATCTCTCTCTCTCTTTCTCTGTCTCTCTGTCTCTCTCTTTCTCTCTGTCTCTGACTGTCTCTCTCTCTTCTCTGACTCTCTGTCTTTCTCTGTCTCTTTCTCTCTGTCTCTGTCTCTCTGTCTCTGTCTCCCTCTGTCTCTGTCTCTCTCTATCTCTTATCTCTCTCTCTGTCTCTCTGTCTTTCTTTCTCTCTGTCTCTGTCTCTCTGTCTCTGTCTTCCTCTCTGTCTGTCTCTTATCTCTCTCTCTGTTCTCTCTCTCTGTCTCTCCCTCTCTGTCTCTCTCTGTCTCTGTCTGTCTGTCTGTCTCTCTTTCTCTGTGTCTCTGTCTCTCTGTCTCTCTTTCTCTCTCTCCCTCCCTCCCCCCCCCCTCCCTCCCTCTCTCTCTCTGAGCTTGGTTGTTTTCTTGCAGATGCCAAATTTGGACCACCCCTAGTTTCCAGACTGGAGAAGGATGAGGATGATTCTGGGGTCCTTGGTGCTCTCTGAGCTTCCTTGTTTTCTTGCACACACATCTCCTTACCAAAGCAGGGGTTTGTAGAGAGGAGGAGGAGGAGGACTGTGGAGTCCTTGGTGTTCCCTGAGCTTAGTCATTCTGTTGCAGACATTTCATGACCCAACTAGGTAACATCATCAATGCTAGCAGCTAGTATGGGGTATTTATCGCTCAGGGTTGAATTGCGGAGTCCTCAGTGTTTTCTGAGCTTGGTTGTTTTCTTGTAGGTGTTTCATGGCCGAACTACATAACATCATCAGTGATAGAAGGCAGTGTAGGGTTTTTCTCTCTGTTTATATACAGGTGGTCCTTGACCTACAACCACAACGGAGCCTGAATCTTCTGTTGTGAGCAGGACAGTCGTTAAGTGATGCTTTGCCCTACTTTACAACCTTTCCTGCCACCCTTAAGTGAATCCCTGCAGTTGTTATAATATATAAGCGAATCATTTGGTCATTAAGGGAATACAAGCAAATCATCTGGTCATTAAGCAAATCTGTCTTTGCCCATTGACTTTGCTTGTCGGAAGCTGGCTGGGAAGGTGACAAGAGGTTATCATGTGACCCTTGGGACACTGCAACCATCATAACTATGTGTGATGACCAAGGGTGGGATACAAAATAAACACAGTCACAAAAAAACAGGTAAAGCCCCTTTTATTCTTTCACTTTGCTTCCAAGCTCCAAATATCCTTGACTGAAGACAAAAAAAACCTTCCACACAGGCAGTTACAAAAAGGAGGAAATGCCGTTTAAATGATAAAGAATAAAAAAACAACACAAACCAGGCAAGATAAGGGCTTGAAGATGTCTGCAGATATCAGAACACACACTGGGAAGGACGCCAAACTCAGAGAGGAACAATAAACTAGGGATATTTCCATGCTTTGTTTCCAGCACTGGCCCATACGCATGTCCGTCCTCTTATCCAGTTGTCCCAGCTGCAGCCCATGAAGGGGATCAAGGCCCTTTCCTACCCCTTAGACCACGCCATTCACGTCTCTCCCTTATCCTTTCCTCCCTACGTGCCCTAGGACTTTTTTTCGGTGCTGTTCAGTAACTTGGAACATTCACCAAACAGGCTGTTGTAAGTCATAATGGGACCTGGGACTTCTGGGTGGATTTCGGATGAAAACCACAGATTCAGCAAATTCCAAGATGTTTCATAAGAGCAGAAGCTGGCCAAGTGGGAAAATGGCAATTCTCAAGCCAAAAAGAACATTTTGTGAAGATGGGTGAGATATAGCCACCTCTCAGGCCCTTAAAGGAAGCAGTGACTTGGAAAAAGAAGGAGAGATTTAAAGAAAAAAAAAACCAGTTACAGATTTAAAGCCCTGGCATTTGAACGGAGGTTTCTTCTGCATCGTGTAATAGGAGTTGGTGGTTGATAGATACGGATAACTAGCTCGATACCCATGCTTCCCTACAAAATTATGAGATAGCGTTTTTGGGGAGGAAAATAAGGGGAAAGAAATTCTGCCTACCAGCATCCATCGGTATTCATCTGGCTAGAGTCCTGTCAGTGTGTGAGAGAGTTAAGGGCTGTTTGGAAACTGAAAGAGTATTTGCTGTGTGAGCAAGGAGCCTGGGTGTGGCTTAGCTCAACTGTCCTGTCTTAAAGCTGGTGCAGTGAAATTGAAACTGAACCTCCTCTCCTCTGCTTGTGTTTTGCGTTTGGAAGAGATTTCTTTTCAGGTGGGGAGGGGGAGTAGGACTCCTTAGCATCAGAGCGTGTTAATAATTATCATATAGGAAACACTAATGCTCTGATGGTCATTTAGAAAAATCCTTTCTTAGTGAGCACCTAGAAGCCAAGAGGAACATACGGGCCAAGTTTCAAGTTTGTAGGCTTTATGGTTCTGGAGATTTTGTGATGATGCATGAGGGGTATTTCACTTATATATACATATATATCAGCTTGTTTGCTTGCAGATGAATCATTACCCAAATTAGGTAACATCATCAGTGCTAGAGGGAGTAGGGTTTGTGCAGGGGTGGGATTCAAAATTTTTAACAACCGGTTCTGTGGGTGCGGCTTAGGTGGTGGGCATGGCTTGGTGGTCATGTGACTGGCTGGGTGTGGCCAGCTCAACATCACTCACATCGAGGCACGCATCTCCTCGCCTGGCCTCTCATGACTGTGGGGATGCTGCAACAGTCGTAAGTGTGAAAAATGGTCATAACTCACTTTTTTCAGTGCCATGGTAACTTTGAATGGTCACTCCACACAAGCAAAGTACCGGCAAAGGAGGGGGAAAAAAATTCCAGAGAAGTTCCTGAGACAGGAAGTCTAGTCCTGCCAAGAATGTAATAAGGGTTAACAGAGAGGCAGTTTCTGTAAGCAACACCAGAATGTTTCCTTCCTGCCTTCCTTACAGGATTAGGCCAGTAATTTCTTCTAACAACTGGTTCTCTGAACTGCTTAGAGTGTTAACAACCGGTTCTAGCAAATAGGTGCGAACTGGTAGAATCCCACCCCTGGGTTTGTGGAGAGGAGGAGGAGGAGGAGGAGGAGGAGGAGGAGAACTGTGTGGTCCTTGGTGCCCTTTGAGCTTGCCTGTTTCCTTGGAGACATTTCATGACCCAACTAGGTAACATCATCAGCGCTTAGTAAAGTGTGCAGTTTGCTGTCAGTTAGTGGCTTGCCTGTCAGTGTTGCTGGGTGTGGTCTTAGAGATTCTTCTGTTGGGCTGTTTGCTGTTGGCTTCTTTGGCACTTTGGCCCAACCAAAGAACCTCCAAAACCACCCCCAGCAACACTGACGGGCAAACCACTAGAACATAAACTGACAGCAAACTGCACTGCTTCCTAGCCCTGATGAAGTTACCTAGTTGGGTCATGAAACGTCTGCAAGAAAACAGGCCAGATCGGAGAGCATCGTGTCCACTCTGAGCTATCAACATTCTCTTCTATATATTTTTTTCTGTGCTTCTTCTCTTCAATAAAAAGATTCTTGCCGGATGGACACTGTTGGTTGCCGGAGAAGTGGCATTTGGGGTGACATGATAGCAGCCTTCCAAGATCTCAGGGGCTGCCCCAAAGAAGAGGGAGTCAAGCTATTCCCCAAAGCACCAGAAGGCAAGAACAAGAAACAACGGGTAGAAACTAATCCAGGAGAGAAGCAACCTAGAACTAAGGAGAAATTTCCTGACAGAACAATTAACCAGTGGAACTACTTGCCTCCAGAAGTTGTGTATGTTCCAACACTTGGAGGCTTTTAAGAAGAGATTGGACAGCCATTTGTCTGAAACTTTGAACAGTCCCGAAGCCAATGGTCGTAAGTCAAGGACCGTGTGTACTTTCCATTTCTCCTTCCTTTTCTTTACTCTGCATCATAAGGCTCACCCCCCAAAAAAAAACAACAATGATGCGGTCGGTATGTTGAAGGTCTCTTTGGGGTTATTGCAAGGAAATCGATTTTTTTTTTTAAAAAAAAAAGAGACTCGGCATAGTTAATTTATGGGACTTATTGTCACGAGGCTGTCTTCGTTTTCCAAAGAACAATCTACTTGGCTGGGCGGTGAGCCAGCATTTGGAGTAATCTAACAGAAGGGCCTGGAAAGGAATCAAGATCAGAGATCACCAAGCCCACCCCAGAAAGCAGAAGGAGCAGAGGGATCTACCTGTGGGAGAAAAGTCCTAATATTCCCTCCTCTGCAGGAAGATCTGGTCATTGAGAATTGGAGAGCTGTGTCTGTCTGTCTCTGTCTCTGTCTCTGTCTCTGTCTCTGTCTCTGTCTGTCTATCTATCTATCTATCTATCTATCTATCTATCTATCTATCTATCTATCTATTATCCCTATTCATCTATCTCCATCCATCCATCCATCCATCCATCCATCCATCCATCCATCCATCCATCTATATACTGTATCTATCCATCTATCTGCTTGTGGGAAAGCAGAACAGCCGTCAATTTGACCCCTGATTGCAATAATGCATTCTGTCTTGCAGGAAAACTGCACAACATCCTGAAAAGACTTTGTGGATTCACATTTATGCCCAGTCACAACTTGGGGGAAAGAAATTTGTGCTAGAGAGTATCCAACATCAAGACTTGTGGACTTCAATTCCCAGAATTCCCCAGACAGCAGACAAATTTGCTGGAACTTGGCATCACCAGGAGACAGTGAGTTCTAGTCCCATCTTAGGCATGAAAGCTGACTGGGTGACTTTGGGCCAATCACCAGGAGATGGTGAGTTCTAGTCCCATCTTAGGCATGAAAGCTGACTGGGTGACTTTGGGCCAATCACCAGGAGACAGTGAGTTCTAGTCCCATCTTAGGCATGAAAGCTGACTGGGTGACTTTGGGCCAATCACCAGGAGAAGGTGAGTTCTAGTCCCATCTTAGGCATGAAAGCTGACTGGGTGACTTTGGGCCAATCACCAGGAGACAGTGAGTTCTAGTCCCATCTTAGGCATGAAAGCTGACTGGGTGACTTTGGGCCAATCACCAGGAGACAGTGAGTTCTAGTCCCATCTTAGGCATGAAAGCTGACTGGGTGACTTTGGGCCAATCACCAGGAGAAGGTGAGTTCTAGTCCCATCTTAGGCATGAAAGCTGACTGGGTGACTTTGGGCCAATCACCAGGAGACAGTGAGTTCTAGTCCCATCTTAGGCATGAAAGCTGACTGGGTGACTTTGGGCCAATCACCAGGAGACAGTGAGTTCTAGTCCCATCTTAGGCATGAAAGCTGACTGGGTGACTTTGGGCCAATCACCAGGAGACAGTGAGTTCTAGTCCCATCTTAGGCATGAAAGCTGACTGGGTGACTTTGGGCCAATCACCAGGAGAAGGTGAGTTCTAGTCCCATCTTAGGCATGAAAGCTGACTGGGTGACTTTGGGCCAATCACCAGGAGACAGTGAGTTCTAGTCCCATCTTAGGCATGAAAGCTGACTGGGTGACTTTGGGCCAATCACCAGGAGAAGGTGAGTTCTAGTCCCATCTTAGGCATGAAAGCTGACTGGGTGACTTTGGGCCAATCACCAGGAGACAGTGAGTTCTAGTCCCATCTTAGGCATGAAAGCTGACTGGGCGACTTTGGGCCAATCACCAGGAGACAGTGAGTTCTAGTCCCATCTTAGGCATGAAAGCTGACTGGGTGACTTTGGGCCAATCACCAGGAGACAGTGAGTTCTAGTCCCATCTTAGGCATGAAAGCTGACTGGGTGACTTTGGGCCAATCACCAGGAGAAGGTGAGTTCTAGTCCCATCTTAGGCATGAAAGCTGACTGGGTGACTTTGGGCCAATCACCAGGAGACAGTGAGTTCTAGTCCCATCTTAGGCATGAAAGCTGACTGGGTGACTTTGGGCCAATCACCAGGAGAAGGTGAGTTCTAGTCCCATTTTAGGCATGAAAGCTGACTGGGTGACTTTGGGCCAATCACCAGGAGACAGTGAGTTCTAGTCCCATTTTAGGCATGAAAGCTGACTGGGTGACTTTGGGCCAATCACCAGGAGATGGTGAGTTCTAGTCCCTCCTTAGGCATGAAAGCTCACTGGGTGACTTTGGGCCAATCACCAGGAGACAGTGAGTTCTAGTCCCATTTTAGGCATGAAAGCTGACTGGGTGACTTTGGGCCAATCACCAGGAGATGGTGAGTTCTAGTCCCTCCTTAGGCATGAAAGCTCACTGGGTGACTTTGGGCCAATCACCAGGAGACAGTGAGTTCTAGTCCCATTTTAGGCATGAAAGCTGACTGGGTGACTTTGGGCCAATCACCAGGAGATGGTGAGTTCTAGTCCCATCTTAGGCATGAAAGCTGACTGGGTGACTTTGGGCCAATCACCAGGAGACAGTGAGTTCTAGTCCCATTTAGGCATGAAAGCTGACTGGGTGACTTTGGGCCAATCACCAGGAGATGGTGAGTTCTAGTCCCATCTTAGGCATGAAAGCTGACTGGGTGACTTTGGGCCAATCACCAGGAGAAGGTGAGTTCTAGTCCCATCTTAGGCATGAAAGCTGACTGGGTGACTTTGGGCCAATCACCAGGAGACAGTGAGTTCTAGTCCCATCTTAGGCATGAAAGCTGACTGGGCGACTTTGGGCCAATCACCAGGAGACAGTGAGTTCTAGTCCCATCTTAGGCATGAAAGCTGACTGGGTGACTTTGGGCCAATCACCAGGAGAAGTGAGTTCTAGTCCCATCTTAGGCATGAAAGCTGACTGGGTGACTTTGGGCCAATCACCAGGAGACAGTGAGTTCTAGTCCCATCTTAGGCATGAAAGCTGACTGGGTGACTTTGGGCCAATCACCAGGAGACAGTGAGTTCTAGTCCCATCTTAGGCATGAAAGCTGACTGGGTGACTTTGGGCCAATCACCAGGAGACTGTGAGTTCTAGTCCCATTTTAGGCATGAAAGCTGACTGGGTGACTTTGGGCCAATCACCAGGAGATGGTGAGTTCTAGTCCCATCTTAGGCATGAAAGCTGACTGGGTGACTTTGGGCCAATCACCAGGAGAAGGTGAGTTCTAGTCCCATCTTAGGCAGGAAAGCTGACTGGGTGACTTTGGGCCAATCACCAGGAGAAGGTGAGTTCTAGTCCCATCTTAGGCATGAAAGCTGACTGGGTGACTTTGGGCCAATCACCAGGAGATGGTGAGTTCTAGTCCCATCTTAGGCATGAAAGCTGACTGGGTGACTTTGGGCCAATCACCAGGAGACAGTGAGTTCTAGTCCCATCTTAGGCATGAAAGCTGACTGGGTGACTTTGGGCCAATCACCAGGAGACTGTGAGTTCTAGTCCCATTTTAGGCATGAAAGCTGACTGGGTGACTTTGGGCCAATCACCAGGAGATGGTGAGTTCTAGTCCCATCTTAGGCATGAAAGCTGACTGGGTGACTTTGGGCCAATCACCAGGAGAAGGTGAGTTCTAGTCCCATCTTAGGCATGAAAGCTGACTGGGTGACTTTGGGCCAATCACCAGGAGAAGGTGAGTTCTAGTCCCATCTTAGGCAGGAAAGCTGACTGGGTGACTTTGGGCCAATCACCAGGAGATGGTGAGTTCTAGTCCCATCTTAGGCATGAAAGCTGACTGGGTGACTTTGGGCCAATCACCAGGAGACAGTGAGTTCTAGTCCCATCTTAGGCAGGAAAGCTGACTGGGTGACTTTGGGCCAATCACCAGGAGAAGGTGAGTTCTAGTCCCATCTTAGGCATGAAAGCTGACTGGGTGACTTTGGGCCAATCACCAGGAGAAGGTGAGTTCTAGTCCCATCTTAGGCATGAAAGCTGACTGGGTGACTTTGGGCCAATCACCAGGAGACAGTGAGTTCTAGTCCCATCTTAGGCATGAAAGCTGACTGGGCGACTTTGGGCCAATCACCAGGGAGACAGTGAGTTCTAGTCCCATCTTAGGCATGAAAGCTGACTGGGTGACTTTGGGCCAATCACCAGGAGACAGTGAGTTCTAGTCCCATCTTAGGCATGAAAGCTGACTGGGTGACTTTGGGCCAATCACCAGGAGACAGTGAGTTCTAGTCCCATCTTAGGCATGAAAGCTGACTGGGTGACTTTGGGCCAATCACCAGGAGAAGGTGAGTTCTAGTCCCTCCTTAGGCATGAAAGCTGACTGGGTGACTTTGGGCCAATCACCAGGAGACAGTGAGTTCTAGTCCCATTTTAGGCATGAAAGCTGACTGGGTGACTTTGGGCCAATCACCAGGAGAAGGTGAGTTCTAGTCCCATCTTAGGCATGAAAGCTGACTGGGTGACTTTGGGCCAATCACCAGGAGACAGTGAGTTCTAGTCCCATCTTAGGCATGAAAGCTGACTGGGCGACTTTGGGCCAATCACCAGGAGACAGTGAGTTCTAGTCCCATCTTAGGCATGAAAGCTGACTGGGTGACTTTGGGCCAATCACCAGGAGACAGTGAGTTCTAGTCCCATCTTAGGCATGAAAGCTGACTGGGTGACTTTGGGCCAATCACCAGGAGACAGTGAGTTCTAGTCCCATTTTAGGCATGAAAGCTGACTGGGTGACTTTGGGCCAATCACCAGGAGAAGGTGAGTTCTAGTCCCTCCTTAGGCATGAAAGCTCACTGGGTGACTTTGGGCCAATCACCAGGAGACTGTGAGTTCTAGTCCCATTTTAGGCATGAAAGCTGACTGGGTGACTTTGGGCCAATCACCAGGAGATGGTGAGTTCTAGTCCCTCCTTAGGCATGAAAGCTCACTGGGTGACTTTGGGCCAATCACCAGGAGACAGTGAGTTCTAGTCCCATCTTAGGCATGAAAGCTGACTGGGTGACTTTGGGCCAATCACCAGGAGACAGTGAGTTCTAGTCCCATTTTAGGCATGAAAGCTGACTGGGTGACTTTGGGCCAATCACCAGGAGATGGTGAGTTCTAGTCCCTCCTTAGGCATGAAAGCTCACTGGGTGACTTTGGGCCAATCACCAGGAGACTGTGAGTTCTAGTCCCATTTTAGGCATGAAAGCTGACTGGGTGACTTTGGGCCAATCACCAGGAGATGGTGAGTTCTAGTCCCTCTTAGGCATGAAAGCTCACTGGGTGACTTTGGGCCAATCACCAGGAGAAGGTGAGTTCTAGTCCCATCTTAGGCATGAAAGCTGACTGGGTGACTTTGGGCCAATCACCAGGAGACAGTGAGTTCTAGTCCCATCTTAGGCATGAAAGCTGACTGGGTGACTTTGGGCCAATCACCAGGAGAAGGTGAGTTCTAGTCCCATTTTAGGCATGAAAGCTGACTGGGCGACTTTGGGCCAATCACCAGGAGACAGTGAGTTCTAGTCCCATTTTAGGCATGAAAGCTGACTGGGCGACTTTGGGCCAATCACCAGGAGACAGTGAGTTCTAGTCCCATCTTAGGCATGAAAGCTGACTGGGTGACTTTGGGCCAATCACCAGGAGACAGTGAGTTCTAGTCCCATCTTAGGCATGAAAGCTGACTGGGTGACTTTGGGCCAATCACCAGGAGAAGGTGAGTTCTAGTCCCATTTAGGCATGAAAGCTGACTGGGTGACTTTGGGCCAATCACCAGGAGACAGTGAGTTCTAGTCCCATTTTAGGCATGAAAGCTGACTGGGTGACTTTGGGCCAATCACCAGGAGATGGTGAGTTCTAGTCCCTCCTTAGGCATGAAAGCTCACTGGGTGACTTTGGGCCAATCACCAGGAGACTGTGAGTTCTAGTCCCATTTTAGGCATGAAAGCTGACTGGGTGACTTTGGGCCAATCACCAGGAGATGGTGAGTTCTAGTCCCTCTTAGGCATGAAAGCTCACTGGGTGACTTTGGGCCAATCACCAGGAGACAGTGAGTTCTAGTCCCATTTTAGGCATGAAAGCTGACTGGGTGACTTTGGGCCAATCACCAGGAGATGGTGAGTTCTAGTCCCTCCTTAGGCATGAAAGCTCACTGGGTGACTTTGGGCCAATCACCAGGAGACAGTGAGTTCTAGTCCCATTTTAGGCATGAAAGCTGACTGGGTGACTTTGGGCCAATCACCAGGAGATGGTGTGAGTTCTAGTCCCATCTTAGGCATGAAAGCTGACTGGGTGACTTTGGGCCAATCACCAGGAGAAGGTGAGTTCTAGTCCCATCTTAGGCATGAAAGCTGACTGGGTGACTTTGGGCCAATCACCAGGAGACAGTGAGTTCTAGTCCCATCTTAGGCATGAAAGCTGACTGGGCGACTTTGGGCCAATCACCAGGAGACAGTGAGTTCTAGTCCCATCTTAGGCATGAAAGCTGACTGGGTGACTTTGGGCCAATCACCAGGAGAAGGTGAGTTCTAGTCCCATCTTAGGCATGAAAGCTGACTGGGTGACTTTGGGCCAATCACCAGGAGACAGTGAGTTCTAGTCCCATCTTAGGCATGAAAGCTGACTGGGTGACTTTGGGCCAATCACCAGGAGAGGGTGAGTTCTAGTCCCATCTTAGGCATGAAAGCTGACTGGGTGACTTTGGGCCAATCACCAGGAGACTGTGAGTTCTAGTCCCATTTTAGGCATGAAAGCTGACTGGGTGACTTTGGGCCAATCACCAGGAGATGGTGAGTTCTAGTCCCATCTTAGGCACGAAAGCTGACTGGGTGACTTTGGGCCAATCACCAGGAGAAGGTGAGTTCTAGTCCCATCTTAGGCAGGAAAGCTGACTGGGTGACTTTGGGCCAATCACCAGGAGAAGGTGAGTTCTAGTCCCATCTTAGGCACGAAAGCTGACTGGGTGACTTTGGGCCAATCACCAGGAGATGGTGAGTTCTAGTCCCATCTTAGGCACGAAAGCTGACTGGGTGACTTTGGGCCAATCACCAGGAGACAGTGAGTTCTAGTCCCATCTTAGGCAGGAAAGCTGACTGGGTGACTTTGGGCCAATCACCAGGAGACTGTGAGTTCTAGTCCCATTTTAGGCATGAAAGCTGACTGGGTGACTTTGGGCCAATCACCAGGAGATGGTGAGTTCTAGTCCCATCTTAGGCATGAAAGCTGACTGGGTGACTTTGGGCCAATCACCAGGAGAAGGTGAGTTCTAGTCCCATCTTAGGCAGGAAAGCTGACTGGGTGACTTTGGGCCAATCACCAGGAGAAGGTGAGTTCTAGTCCCATCTTAGGCAGGAAAGCTGACTGGGTGACTTTGGGCCAATCACCAGGAGATGGTGAGTTCTAGTCCCATCTTAGGCATGAAAGCTGACTGGGTGACTTTGGGCCAATCACCAGGAGACAGTGAGTTCTAGTCCCATCTTAGGCATGAAAGCTGACTGGGTGACTTTGGGCCAATCACCAGGAGAAGGTGAGTTCTAGTCCCATCTTAGGCATGAAAGCTGACTGGGTGACTTTGGGCCAATCACCAGGAGAAGGTGAGTTCTAGTCCCATCTTAGGCATGAAAGCTGACTGGGTGACTTTGGGCCAATCACCAGGAGACAGTGAGTTCTAGTCCCATCTTAGGCATGAAAGCTGACTGGGCGACTTTGGGCCAATCACCAGGAGACAGTGAGTTCTAGTCCCATCTTAGGCATGAAAGCTGACTGGGTGACTTTGGGCCAATCACCAGGAGACAGTGAGTTCTAGTCCCATCTTAGGCATGAAAGCTGACTGGGTGACTTTGGGCCAATCACCAGGAGACAGTGAGTTCTAGTCCCATCTTAGGCATGAAAGCTGACTGGGTGACTTTGGGCCAATCACCAGGAGAAGGTGAGTTCTAGTCCCTCCTTAGGCATGAAAGCTCACTGGGTGACTTTGGGCCAATCACCAGGAGACTGTGAGTTCTAGTCCCATTTTAGGCATGAAAGCTGACTGGGTGACTTTGGGCCAATCACCAGGAGAAGGTGAGTTCTAGTCCCATCTTAGGCATGAAAGCTGACTGGGTGACTTTGGGCCAATCACCAGGAGACAGTGAGTTCTAGTCCCATCTTAGGCATGAAAGCTGACTGGGCGACTTTGGGCCAATCACCAGGAGACAGTGAGTTCTAGTCCCATCTAGGCATGAAAGCTGACTGGGTGACTTTGGGCCAATCACCAGGAGACAGTGAGTTCTAGTCCCATCTTAGGCATGAAAGCTGACTGGGTGACTTTGGGCCAATCACCAGGAGACAGTGAGTTCTAGTCCCATTTTAGGCATGAAAGCTGACTGGGTGACTTTGGGCCAATCACCAGGAGAAGGTGAGTTCTAGTCCCTCCTTAGGCATGAAAGCTCACTGGGTGACTTTGGGCCAATCACCAGGAGACTGTGAGTTCTAGTCCCATTTTAGGCATGAAAGCTGACTGGGTGACTTTGGGCCAATCACCAGGAGATGGTGAGTTCTAGTCCCTCCTTAGGCATGAAAGCTCACTGGGTGACTTTGGGCCAATCACCAGGAGACAGTGAGTTTCTAGTCCCATCTTAGGCATGAAAGCTGACTGGGTGACTTTGGGCCAATCACCAGGAGACAGTGAGTTCTAGTCCCATTTTAGGCATGAAAGCTGACTGGGTGACTTTGGGCCAATCACCAGGAGATGGTGAGTTCTAGTCCCTCCTTAGGCATGAAAGCTCACTGGGTGACTTTGGGCCAATCACCAGGAGACTGTGAGTTCTAGTCCCATTTTAGGCATGAAAGCTGACTGGGTGACTTTGGGCCAATCACCAGGAGATGGTGAGTTCTAGTCCCTCCTTAGGCATGAAAGCTCACTGGGTGACTTTGGGCCAATCACCAGGAGAAGGTGAGTTCTAGTCCCATCTTAGGCATGAAAGCTGACTGGGTGACTTTGGGCCAATCACCAGGAGACAGTGAGTTCTAGTCCCATTTTAGGCATGAAAGCTGACTGGGTGACTTTGGGCCAATCACCAGGAGAAGGTGAGTTCTAGTCCCATTTTAGGCATGAAAGCTGACTGGGCGACTTTGGGCCAATCACCAGGAGACGGTGAGTTCTAGTCCCATTTTAGGCATGAAAGCTGACTGGGCGACTTTGGGCCAATCACCAGGAGACAGTGAGTTCTAGTCCCATCTTAGGCATGAAAGCTGACTGGGTGACTTTGGGCCAATCACCAGGAGACAGTGAGTTCTAGTCCCATCTTAGGCATGAAAGCTGACTGGGTGACTTTGGGCCAATCACCAGGAGACAGTGAGTTCTAGTCCCATTTTAGGCATGAAAGCTGACTGGGTGACTTTGGGCCAATCACCAGGAGAAGGTGAGTTCTAGTCCCTCCTTAGGCATGAAAGCTCACTGGGTGACTTTGGGCCAATCACCAGGAGACTGTGAGTTCTAGTCCCATTTTAGGCATGAAAGCTGACTGGGTGACTTTGGGCCAATCACCAGGAGATGGTGAGTTCTAGTCCCTCCTTAGGCATGAAAGCTCACTGGGTGACTTTGGGCCAATCACCAGGAGACAGTGAGTTCTAGTCCCATCTTAGGCATGAAAGCTGACTGGGTGACTTTGGGCCAATCACCAGGAGAAGGTGAGTTCTAGTCCCATCTTAGGCATGAAAGCTGACTGGGTGACTTTGGGCCAATCACCAGGAGACAGTGAGTTCTAGTCCCATTTTAGGCATGAAAGCTGACTGGGTGACTTTGGGCCAATCACCAGGAGAAGGTGAGTTCTAGTCCCATTTAGGCATGAAAGCTGACTGGGCGACTTTGGGCCAATCACCAGGAGACAGTGAGTTCTAGTCCCATTTTAGGCATGAAAGCTGACTGGGTGACTTTGGGCCAATCACCAGGAGACAGTGAGTTCTAGTCCCATCTTAGGCATGAAAGCTGACTGGGTGACTTTGGGCCAATCACCAGGAGAAGGTGAGTTCTAGTCCCATCTTAGGCATGAAAGCTGACTGGGTGACTTTGGGCCAATCACCAGGAGACAGTGAGTTCTAGTCCCATCTTAGGCATGAAAGCTGACTGGGTGACTTTGGGCCAATCACCAGGAGAAGGTGAGTTCTAGTCCCATCTTAGGCATGAAAGCTGACTGGGTGACTTTGGGCCAATCACCAGGAGACAGTGAGTTCTAGTCCCATCTTAGGCATGAAAGCTGACTGGGCGACTTTGGGCCAATCACCAGGAGACAGTGAGTTCTAGTCCCATCTTAGGCATGAAAGCTGACTGGGTGACTTTGGGCCAATCACCAGGAGACAGTGAGTTCTAGTCCCATCTTAGGCATGAAAGCTGACTGGGTGACTTTGGGCCAATCACCAGGAGACAGTGAGTTCTAGTCCCATTTTAGGCATGAAAGCTGACTGGGTGACTTTGGGCCAATCACCAGGAGAAGGTGAGTTCTAGTCCCTCCTTAGGCATGAAAGCTCACTGGGTGACTTTGGGCCAATCACCAGGAGACTGTGAGTTCTAGTCCCATTTTAGGCATGAAAGCTGACTGGGTGACTTTGGGCCAATCACCAGGAGATGGTGAGTTCTAGTCCCTCCTTAGGCATGAAAGCTCACTGGGTGACTTTGGGCCAATCACCAGGAGACAGTGAGTTCTAGTCCCATTTTAGGCATGAAAGCTGACTGGGTGACTTTGGGCCAATCACCAGGAGATGGTGAGTTCTAGTCCCTCCTTAGGCATGAAAGCTCACTGGGTGACTTTGGGCCAATCACCAGGAGACTGTGAGTTCTAGTCCCGTTTTAGGCATGAAAGCTGACTGGGTGACTTTGGGCCAATCACCCGGAGATGGTGAGTTCTAGTCCCATCTTAGGCACGAAAGCTGACTGGGTGACTTTGGGCCAATCACCAGGAGCGGTGAGTTCTAGTCCCTCCTTAGGCATGAAAGCTGACTGGGTGACTTTGGGCCAATCACCAGGAGACTGTGAGTTCTAGTCCCGTTTTAGGCATGAAAGCTGACTGGGTGACTTTGGGCCAATCACCAGGAGACAGTGAGTTCTAGTCCCATTTTAGGCATGAAAGCTGACTGGGTGACTTTGGGCCAATCACCAGGAGATGGTGAGTTCTAGTCCCTCCTTAGGCATGAAAGCTCACTGGGTGACTTTGGGCCAATCACCAGGAGACAGTGAGTTCTAGTCCCATTTTAGGCATGAAAGCTGACTGGGTGACTTTGGGCCAATCACCAGGAGATGGTGAGTTCTAGTCCCATCTTAGGCATGAAAGCTGACTGGGTGACTTTGGGCCAATCACCAGGAGAAGGTGAGTTCTAGTCCCATCTTAGGCATGAAAGCTGACTGGGTGACTTTGGGCCAATCACCAGGAGACAGTGAGTTCTAGTCCCATCTTAGGCATGAAAGCTGACTGGGCGACTTTGGGCCAATCACCAGGAGACAGTGAGTTCTAGTCCCATCTTAGGCATGAAAGCTGACTGGGTGACTTTGGGCCAATCACCAGGAGACAGTGAGTTCTAGTCCCATCTTAGGCATGAAAGCTGACTGGGTGACTTTGGGCCAATCACCAGGAGAAGGTGAGTTCTAGTCCCATCTTAGGCATGAAAGCTGACTGGGTGACTTTGGGCCAATCACCAGGAGACAGTGAGTTCTAGTCCCATCTTAGGCATGAAAGCTGACTGGGTGACTTTGGGCCAATCACCAGGAGACAGTGAGTTCTAGTCCCATCTTAGGCATGAAAGCTGACTGGGTGACTTTGGGCCAATCACCAGGAGAAGGTGAGTTCTAGTCCCATCTTAGGCATGAAAGCTGACTGGGTGACTTTGGGCCAATCACCAGGAGACAGTGAGTTCTAGTCCCATCTTAGGCATGAAAGCTGACTGGGCGACTTTGGGCCAATCACCAGGAGACAGTGAGTTCTAGTCCCATCTTAGGCATGAAAGCTGACTGGGTGACTTTGGGCCAATCACCAGGAGACAGTGAGTTCTAGTCCCATCTTAGGCATGAAAGCTGACTGGGTGACTTTGGGCCAATCACCAGGAGAAGGTGAGTTCTAGTCCCATTTTAGGCATGAAAGCTGACTGGGCGACTTTGGGCCAATCACCAGGAGACAGTGAGTTCTAGTCCCATTTTAGGCATGAAAGCTGACTGGGTGACTTTGGGCCAATCACCAGGAGATGGTGAGTTCTAGTCCCTCCTTAGGCATGAAAGCTCACTGGGTGACTTTGGGCCAATCACCAGGAGACTGTGAGTTCTAGTCCCATTTTAGGCATGAAAGCTGACTGGGTGACTTTGGGCCAATCACCAGGAGATGGTGAGTTCTAGTCCCTCCTTAGGCATGAAAGCTCACTGGGTGACTTTGGGCCAATCACCAGGAGACAGTGAGTTCTAGTCCCATTTTAGGCATGAAAGCTGACTGGGTGACTTTGGGCCAATCACCAGGAGATGGTGAGTTCTAGTCCCTCCTTAGGCATGAAAGCTCACTGGGTGACTTTGGGCCAATCACCAGGAGACTGTGAGTTCTAGTCCCGTTTTAGGCATGAAAGCTGACTGGGTGACTTTGGCCCAATCACCAGGAGATGGTGAGTTCTAGTCCCATTTTAGGCATGAAAGCTGACTGGGTGACTTTGGGCCAATCACCGGAGATGGTGAGTTCTAGTCCCTCCTTAGGCATGAAAGCTCACTGGGTGACTTTAGGCCAATCACCAGGAGACTGTGAGTTCTAATCCCGTTTTAGGCATGAAAGCTGACTGGGTGACTTTAGGCCAATCACCAGGAGACGGTGAGTTCTAGTCCCTCCTTAGGCATGAAAGCTCACTGGGTGACTTTAGGCCAATCACCAGGAGACTGTGAGTTCTAGTCCCGTTTTAGGCATGAAAGCTGACTGGGTGACTTTGGGCCAATCACCAGGAGATGGTGAGTTCTAGTCCCATCTTAGGCACGAAAGCTGACTGGGTGACTTTGGGCCAATCACCAGGAGATGGTGAGTTCTAGTCCCATTTTAGGCATGAAAGCTGACTGGGTGACTTTGGGCCAATCACCAGGAGATGGTGAGTTCTAGTCCCATCTTAGGCACGAAAGCTGACTGGGTGACTTTGGGCCAATCACCAGGAGACGGTGAGTTCTAGTCCCTCCTTAGGCATGAAAGCTCACTGGGTGACTTTAGGCCAATCACCAGGAGACTGTGAGTTCTAGTCCCGTTTTAGGCATGAAAGCTGACTGGGTGACTTTAGGCCAATCATCAGGAGACTGTGAGTTCTAGTCCTGCCTTAGGCCTGAAAGCTGACTGGGTGACTTTGGGCCAATCACCAGGAGATTGTGAGTTCTAGTCCCATTTTAGGCATGAAAGCTGACTGGGTGACTTTAGGCCAATCATCAGGAGACTGTGAGTTCTAGTCCTGCCTTAGGCCTGAAAGCTGACTGGGTGATTTTGAGTTCTAGTCCCATTTTAGGCATGAAAGCTGACTGGGTGATCCTGGGCCGACCCTTGTCTCTTAACTCAGTGCCCCTCACAGGGTTGCTGTTGGGAGGAAACTACGGTAGATATCCTCGACTTACAACTACAATAGATCCCAAAAGTTCTATCGTGAAGGAAGACAGTTATGCAGTGCCTTTTGCCTCATTTTACGGCCTTTCTTGCTACAGTTGTTAAGTGAATCACGGCAGCTGTTAAGGGGAGTCATTTGGTCCTGAAGTGAATCTGGCTTCCCCCCCATTGACCTGGCCTTCTGAGCCCCGTGCTCTACCCATTAGGCCCCTGTGGGCTGCTCTCCCTCTTTCCAGATCAGTCCCTCCAGCACCATCTCTTCGGCTGCTCTTCCAAGGACATTTCCACGTCCCATGACAGGAGCTGACATATGCTGCTGTTTCCCCACCTTATTTTCGTATTTATAGCCTTCTATTCAACGGAGATGAGGGCGATAGAAGAATAAATTCCAGATCAAGGGCTGTCATCCCTGCATATGCTTCAACCATGGATACAGCAACGAAAATGGTCCGTGCAATTCCAGGTGACATCGGACAAAGGATTAATGCCAAGAGGCTGTGTTTCCTTTTATTCCATCGTGGTGAAATTCCACTGAGGAGAAGGTGTCTTTTCGACATGAATTGGGTTCCTTGGTGCTCTCTGAGCTGGGTGGTTTTTCTTGCTGACATTTCACGGGCCTAATTGGGCAACAAGGAATAATGGATGGAAACTGAACCAGGAGAGATTCAACCTGGAAATAAGGAGGAACTTTCTGACAGCGAGAACAATCCACCCACGGAACAGAAATTGCCTTCAGAAGTTGTGGGAGCGGCATCACTTGAGACTTTCAAGAAGAGATTGGACTGCCATCTGTCAGAAATGGTGTAGGGTCTCCCGTTTGGGCGGGGGGCTGGACTAGATGACCTACAAGGTCCCTTCCAACTCTGATTATCTGTTATCTGTTGTCTACATTGTCAGTGCGAGAAGGGAGCAGAGTTTGACCAAACGGTAAAGAACAGGCTAACCCAAGATCCGTCAAGAACTTCCAGCAACACTGACGCGAAATCCTTTGTATATAAGCAGAGAACAAACCCTTATAGCACTGATGATGTTACCTAGCTGGGTCATGAAACATCTGCAAGAAAACAGCTAAGCTCAGAGGGCATCAAGGACTCAGAGTCCTCCTCCTCTTCCTCCTCCTCCCATTTTCCTCCCCTCCTCCTCCTCTCCACCAACCCCATTCCCTCCTAGCACTGATGATGTTACCTAGCTGGATCATGAAACGTCTGCAAGAAAACAACCAAGCTCAGAGACTACCAAGGACCCCACCATCCTTCTCCTTCCCCTCTTCCTCCACTCCACTAATCCTACTTCCTTCTGGCATTGATGATGTTATCCAGTTGGGTCACGAAATGTCTACAAGAAAACATCCAAGTTCAGAAAGCACCAAGGACCCCCTCAGTTCAACCCTCAGGGGCAAATATTCTCTGATATTAGGCACAATATTCTGAGAACAGTCAAAACAATAATTATACCAAATCTTTTTTTTTTTTCGGTGGATGGGTAGGAAGACATCAAATCTCCAAAATAGGCCAAATCAAGAAGAGGAATGACAGGGATCTGAGGAATAGAACTTTATTATTTTATAATAACAGAATTTTTGAAAACGTCTCCAACTTCTTTTCTGTCCCATCTGATATGAAAGAAAATCAAGGTGAGGTAATCCTAAATTTCTTTCTCACACTTCTTTTCTATCGCAGGATAGAGTAATCCTTTCCACAAAAGCCCTGCCAACTTTTCAATTTAAAATGCATTTCGAGGCATAAAATAAAATGCATACAGGGTCTATAGATTGTGCTGCAAAGGAAGGCAATGAGGCTGAAATATGGTTATCAAAATATTAAAAAAATAACCACCGTGAAATATCATAATCTATGTGCTTCTTTATTAATCTGTTAAATCAATAAGAGGACAGTACTCTTTTTAAGGGTATAATAATTTTAGGCAGTGAGGTTTATTGAAGAGAAGAAAACTTCTTTTGGAATCTCAAGGCCATAAATTACTTTGTTTTGCCTACACACGTTATTGCACGAAAAGTTAAATTTCAGTTAGAGCTCAGTGAAAACAACAGGGCAACTTTTGTTCTCGCCTTCCAAATTCACGGAGTCCCTTGCAATCTATTGTTAGAACACAGGGGAGGTGGGGGTCAATATAAGAGCCCCCCACTTTTCCAGGCTCTGTGGCTTTCCAGCCTCTTTGTGGCTTCGTGTCCAGCATGGGCGAACTGAGCGCAAGCAGCCGGCCTCTTGTCATTGGCAGGATGCGCTTGGTGGGGTTGGGTGAAGGGATTGGGTGGGAAGACAGGAAAGGAAAGCAGGAAAATGGGGAAGGAGGAAGAAGAGATGGAGGAAAAAGGAGGAGGAGGAGGAGGAGGAAAAGGAGAAGGAGAGAGGGAGGCAAAAGAAGGGAAGGGAAAGTGGAGGAGGGAGGAGAGGGAGGAGGAAGAGGAAGGAAAGGTGGGGAATAGAAGGATTTATACTCCTTGCAGACAGCTGGTCGTTTGCATCCTTTTGAGGGTTGTTGAGGCCACTTGGAGGTTTATCTGTATCCTCAGAGTCACCTGAGTAGTGCTCAGGTGGGAACCAGGAACACAACTCAGGTGACCCTGAGGACAAAGATAAATCTTCAAGTGGCCTCCATGACCCTCTAGAATAGAATAGAATAGAATAACAGAGTTGGAAGGGACCTTGGAGGTCTTCTAGTCCAACCCCCTGCCTCAAAAAGGATGCAGATGACCAGCTATCTGCAAGAATATAAATCCTTCTGTTCCCCACCATCCGGTCAGAGCTGAAGAAGCTTCTTGGAGAGAAGCAAAACATCTTCAAAGGAAAAACAAAGAAAGTCCAGTTGCCTCTTGAAAAAAGCAGAGAAAAAGAGAGAGGGAGGGAAGAAAGGGAAAGGAAGGGAAGGGAAGGAGGAGAAGGAGGAAGAGGAAGAAACGGAGAAGGAGATGGAGAGGGGAAGGAAGAAAGGGATAGAGAGGGAAGGAGGAAGAGGAAGGAGGAGAAGGAGAAGGAGAGAGGTAGGAAAAAGGGGAAGGGAAGGGAAGAAGAGAGGAGGAGAAGGAGAAGGAGTAGCGTAGTTGTAAATAGTGATAATTGTAAGCAGCATAAGGCTGGGTGTCTAAAATTAAAACTATACCTTTCCCCTTTATCTCTCCCATGTGAAGTTTCTCCGGCATCTCTTCCCTTCGGCTCCCCTCATCACCGCCAGCCATTCCGGCCGGGGGAGCAACTGGAGGCTTTCCCACCAGCCTGAATTAAAATGCCCCCTACAACAGAGAGTTTCTCCTTGTTTGCTCTCGGCTGAGGTGGCATTCAAACTTTGGCTGCTGAAAGGGACACGGCCATAAAAAGAGCCAAAAGAGGCCTTTTACAAGCTGACCGCCGGCTGCCAGGCCAAACGATGAACGAGCTCTCCATAGCCCAGAGGAGGGAAAGGCAGGCCGTGGGGTGTCTCGTGGAGCGTTAGCAGGTTGGCAGAAAGCAAATCCTTCCAGGAAACAGGCGGGCTCGAGTTTGGGACTGTACAGAGCTTCCTTCCTTCCTTGCTTGCTTGCTGGACGGTGAGTGACCTCTGCAGCTGGTCATCTTCCTCAGGCAAATTATTCTGCCAGCCGAAGTCACTAGCTTGACCCCCGGCATAATTATTTCATCGTTTTCTTGGTATGTTTACCAATAGACTTCGTGTCAGGATTCCAGCAATCGCTCTAATTAAATCATGATGCTGGAATCATGTCAGGTTTCCAAGTGATGAAATCCATTTAAAAAGAAAAAAAAACAAAGTCCATCTTCCAAGACAAATTCTTTTATTTAGGAAAGCATCAAACTGGCAAAGTCTGTAGTAATTCCAGATCTGACACAACCCGGAATTACCACCACAATATTAGAAGTTAAAAACAATCCCCCAAAAGTCACATTCTCCAATAGAAGTAATTCAACATTGCTTGATGTCATAAATCTCCACCTCAAGGGGCCTAAGCACGGACAGCTCATTTCCCACGGGAAGAAGAATCACCTAGCCAAAACAACTCTCTTTATCTCCACTCCTTCCCCCTTAGGAATGTGGCAAGCCCGAAACCCTCCCCCCCCCCATGACTGCCACAGAGACAGTAAGAAAAAGAATATATTCTAAGCCTAATGGCTACACATATGTCAATTTCAGGCTTGACACTTGATTCTCGAGCTAAACTTCAAAAAACTTCAAAGGATTCATTAGAGGCGACATACTGGCATTGCCCTGTATGAAGCCAACTCTGGCATATGTAATTTACAATCACCTGTGATCCTGTTTCACCCCTCCCCCCTGGGCGTGTCATCAATCAGATTCTCCAATTGAGCACATTCACAGGCTGGGTGTCATCGTTCACGTTCTCCAATTAAATATATTCACCGGCAAAAGCTCTGGTAGTTTAGTTACAATCTTTTAAAGATAAGAGTTGGAATGTAATTTCACTTCTAAACTGCTACACTGCTCTTCCAGATTTCCTTCCTCCTCCCCCTTTTTTAATGGCTACTACTAAAACAGGCATAGGAATGTTTTATGAGTTGACACTTCGACTGACGACTGCAACGGCACCCACAATTTCTATTGCTAAGCGAGAGAGTTGTTCATTGAGTTTTGTGCAAAGTTAGTGTCAGGATTCCGACAGTTACCGCAATTAAATTATGAGCCTCGAGCCAAACTTCAAAAACCTTGAAGGATTTATTGGGAGTTAACATGTCGGCATGACCTGGGTGTAGCCGACTCTGAGACACGTAATTCACTGTCCCCCTTGACCCTTTCCCCCCACCCCTTTGGGTGTATCGTAATTCATATTCTCCAATGAAACACGTTCATAGCCAAGAATCATCAATCATGTTCTCCAATTAGATTTTTCCATGGCAGAAACTTCAGTCGCCTGGTTACAATCTCTGAAAAAATATGAACGGAATGCACTTTCGATTCCAAACTGCTGCGTTACTCTTTCAAACCCCCTTTTTTTGTTAGCAACTATAAAATGGGTATAGAAATGTTTTATGAGTTGACATTTAGCACCCACCCCTCTCCTAGAAGAATGAAATATTTTGGGAAATATTAAAAAAAAAAAAAAGGCAGAATATTATATTTCCCAAAAGGAGAAACATGCTCTTGGAAAGCAGCCCCCCTTTCTGAATAGCCCCAGCAGGATTGGGCCAGACTAGATAGACAAGACAAAAGACCTTCAGCCCCAAGGTGATGAGATTAATAAGACCTGGCCCTTCAGGATGTAATAGGATCGTTTAGCACAGGCTTGTCCAACCCGCGGCCCACGGGCCGCATGCGCCCAGGTCGCCTCGTAATGCGACCTAACACCCACCCCAACCTTCATGAAAGATCCAGCGAGGAGGAAGAGGAGAGGCAGGCGCGGCGGGGGCGAGGCGAGCAACAGAAAAGGCGGGCAGCTGCAGCCCAAAAGTCCCGCCCTGCCACCTCCTGCTGTTGCCGCCGCCACCGCTGGTGCATTTGCAGGAGGAGAGAGTGGCGCGAGGCGGGCGGCGAGCAACAGAAAAGGCGGGCAGCCGCAGCCCAAAAGTCCCGCCCGCCACCTCCTGCTGTTGCCGCCGCCACCGCTGCTGCTTTTGCCCCCACCGTCGCTGCCACCGCTACTGCTTCTGCCCCCTGCCGCCGCCCGCCACTGCTGCTTCTGCCCCCGCCGCCGCCACCGCCGCTGCTGCTTCTGCCCCGCCACCGCTGCCGCCGCTGCTGCATTTGCAGGAGGAGGTAGGCGTGAGGCGGCGAGCTTTCTTCCCCCTCCCCCCACCCCGCAAAATTTGGCCGGAAAATTAATAAAAAATAAATAATTTGCAGGAGGAGAGGTAGGCGCATGAGGCAGGCGAGCTTTTCCCCCTCCCCTCCACCCCGCAAAATTTGGCCGGAAAATTATAAAATAAATTTTTTTTTAATAAATAATTAATAATAAATAATAATTTTATTTTATTTTATTATTTTATTAATTTAATTTAATAATTTAATTTAATTTAATTTAATTTAATTTAATTTAATTTAATTTAATAATTTAATTTAATTTAATTTAATTTAATTTGATTTAATTTAATTTAATTATTTAATTTAATTTAATTTAATTATTTAATTTAATTTAATTTAATTTAATTTAATTTAATTTAATTTAATTTAATTTAATTTAATTTAATTTAATTTAATTTAATTTAATTTAATTTAATTTAATTTAATTTAATTTAATTTAATTTAATTTAATTTAATTTAATTTAATTTAATTTAATTTTTGCGGCCCAAACCAAATTTTCATCTTCTAATATGGCCCAGGGAAGGTGAAAGGTTGGACCCCTGGTTTAGCAGAAGACACAGAGCCCACTGCGGTTGCAACCTCCGAAGGACCTTGCATCATCCAGCAAACTTCAACCAAACCTGGGAGCTCAGACAAATATGACCCCATAGGAGTCTGACAGCAACCAATAGAATACATGCTCTTGCCACAGGAACAGGAAGCTCAAGTTCAAAGCCCACGAGAAGGTATAAAAGCCCCTCGCTCTCAAACTCCATGTGTTCAGCTGCATGAGAGAACCATGGGCTTGGTGGTTCTGCTTCATCATTAAACCATCTTTCCAATCACCCTCCATGCTTCCAGTGTCTTCCTCCTGGCTCGGAACTGAGCCAGATGGATATTTCTCCCAACGGTCCCATTTTACGAGCTTTCTTTCCGCTGTTGTTAAGTGAGTTACTGCATAATTCTGGGACACTGCAAAATCCTGTTCCCTACCATCCAGTCAGCGCTGAAGAAGCTTCTTGGATGAGAAGTGAAACGTCTTCAAAGAAAAAAACAAAGGAAATGCAGTTGCCTCTTGGGGGAAAAAAAGCACCTTTGGGACAACAGAAAAGACGATCCAGCTGCCTTGAGAAGTTGTGGCTGCTCCATCACTGGAGGTTTTTAAGAAAAGACTGAAGAACCACCTCTCTGAAATCCTAGAGGGTCCCCTGCTCCAGTAGTGGGTTGGACTAGAAGACCTCCAAGCTCCCTTCCTATCTTATTCTGATTGATCGATCGATCACTTGGAAGCATCTGTTTGATCACTGCGGCAAATAAAACACCGACCTTGCCGGCTGTTTGGCTTGATCTATCAGAAGTCATTTTTTTTATGTCCTTATGAGCCAATATAATCAACCCATCAGGGCCGTCCTTTGTGAAAAAGGCATAATTTCCGTTGTCACTCCTCGCGCTGAAAGTTTAATTGAGTGTCCTTGCCATTTTAATAATGGCTCTGTCACCTTTTCCACCAAGCACTCCCCGACTTTCCGTAAGCAAATTTACTTGTCATTCTTCAAAAAGAGAAAGTAGCCATTAAAATTTGGACCAAGTGCGGAGGGGTGTGTGTGTGAGAAACACGTCTCCCCCCCCCGCCCCCGCTTTACCCCGCCTGGGCGTTGAAATCAAGTAATTGTCCCCTGCGTGGAATTGTCACCGGTTGAAAGATGTGGAAACAAAAGGCTGGCTTCGTTCCTTTGGAAAGATCAACGCCACCGTTGTTGTGTTTGGGCTAATTGTAGAGTAGACGTTGAACGGTGGAGAGGGAGAAAAAGGGGAGGCGGAGGCCGGACTGACACGGATTGGAAAATGGCCGAGAGTCAGATGCCGACGGATGGAGATGAATATCCATTTCATTAGCTAATGGGATTTGTGGTTTCCCTGGAAGGAGGGCCAAAGACGTCTAGGAGCAGGCAACCCCCGATATTGCAAACTGGAGCTATATAGATAGCTCCAGTTTGCAATATATAGAGACAGTTTGGTTGTTTTCTTGCAGTGTTTCATGACCCAACTAGGTAACATCAACAGTCCTAGAAGGGAGAGGAGGAGGAGGAGGAGGAGGAGGAGGATGAGGATGAGGAGGAGGAGGAAGAAGAAGAAGAAGAAGAAGAAGAAGAAGAAGAAGAAGAAGAAGAAGAAGAAGAAGAAGAAGAAGAAGAAGAAGAAGAAGAAGAAGAAAGAAAGAAAGAAAGAAAGAAAGAAAGAAAGAAAGAAAGAAAGAAAGAAAGAAAGAAAGAAAGAAAGAAAGAAAGAAAGAAAGAAAGAAAGAAGAGGGGAGGAAGAGGAGAGAGGGAAGAGGGAAAGAGAGGAAGAAGAAGAAGGAGGAGGGGGAGAGAGGGGGGAAGGGGGAGGGAAAGAAAAATGGTGGGGAAGGGGGAAGGGTGGAGGAGAAGAAGGAAGAAGAAATAAAAAGAAGAGGAGGAGGAAGAGGAAGAGGAAGAGGAGAAGGAGGAGGAGGAGAAGAAGAAGAAGAAGAAAGAAGAAGAAGAAGAAGAAGAAGAAGAAGAAGAAGAAGAGAGGAGAGAAGAGGAGGAGGAGGAGGAGGAGGAGGAGGAGGAGGAGGAGGAGGAGTGTGGTGCTCTCTGTGGTTGGCGGTTTTCTTTCAGACGTTTAAGAGCTAACATCATCAGTGCTAGAATGGAGTGGAGGAGGAGGAAGAAGAGTGTTGGTCCTTGCGCTCTCTGAGCTTGGTGGTTTCTTGCAGCGTTTAATGACCCAACTAGGTAACATCATCAGTGCTAGAATGGAGTGGGAAAGGAGGAGGAGAAGGAGAAGAGGAGGAGGAAGAAGATGATTGTGGGATCCTTGGTGCTCTTTGAGATGAGTTGTTTCGGCAGCGGACCCAAAGTAACATCATCAGTACTAGAAGGAGAGGAGGAGGAGGAGGAGGAGGAGGAGAAGGAGGAGGAAGAGTGGGGTCCTTGGTGCTCTCTGAGCTGGGTGGTTTTCTTGCAGACGATTCATGACCCAACTAGGTAACATCAGTGCTAGGACAGCATCAATTGGTGGGCTTGTATTTGGGGCGTCTTTTGGCTTGAAATATATATATTTTAATTTTCAGACAGTCCTCGATTTACACCCATTTGTTTAGTGACCGAAGTTCCAACAGCATTGGAAAAAAAAAAGTGACTTAGGACCATTTTCCACCCTTAGGACCATTGCAGCATCCCCACATGGTCCCGTGGTCAAAATTCGAATGCTTGTCAACCGGTTCATATTTATGATGGTTGCGGTGCCCTGGGGCCCACACGATCCCCTTTTTGGTGACCTCCTGATGAGGAAAGTCAATGGGGAAGCCAGATTCACTTAACGACCATGCTATGAATCGATCAACTAGAGCGATTCATTTAACCTCCGTGGCAAGAAATGCGGTAAAACGTGGACCCCCCCCAAAAAATCTCTTCACCGCTGTTTCGCTTAACCATGGAGGTTTGGGGCTCAATGATGGTCATAAGTTGAGGACTACCTGTGATTTGGTTGCTGAAAGAGGGGCCTTTTTCTGGGTCCCAGTGGCGATGGGGTTGTATCCAGAAGACGAAGGCAAAGTTGTGGCTTTGATCCAGTGATGGGATTCAATTTTTTTTTTTTTTGGACATGGCTTCTTGGTGGGTGTGGCTTGATGGGAGTGGCATGGCTTGGTGGGCATGGCAGGGGAGGATACTATAAAATCCCCATTCCTTCCCCACCCCACTAACCTGCTTTCCAGCTCCGTTCTCCTGTGCAGGGCAACAAAAGAAAATCCAGCCAATCAGCTGGGACTCGGGAGGCGGAGAATAGATGGGGGCGGGGCCAGTCAGAGGTGGGATTTGACGGTTCTCCGAATGACTCAAAATTTCCGCTACCGGTTCTCCAGAACTGGTCCGAACCAGCTGAATACCATCTCTTCTTTGATAATTCTCCCTCCATGGTCTTATTCCGAAAGACATTTTCTCTGGAAGGATAAAGGAGAACAAAGGCCGAAACCTGCGTCTCGGTTATTGTCTTTGACAGGGTTGGTTGGATGCCAGTTCTTGTGATGTAACCGTTTTTAGGCTGTGTTTATCTTGGCTTTGGTGCTTAGCCACCTGCGGCCCAAAATGGGAGAGGAGGGGGAAGATGGGGCAGGATAATAGAAACGGGAAATAGATTTCCACAATCCATAATATAAATAAAATTAATCGATAGAGGCAGAAGGACGGGGCGAGGACGCCAATCCTCGGTCAAAACAGTTGTGGGTGAGGACTAAAAAACAACAACAACCAAACAAACCCACCCTTGCATTCCAGCATAAAACATTTCACCGGTTATTTTTTTATTTTTTATCTCCCTCAGACCACGGAGTTCTTCTGCCGAGTTTTTATTTTTTATTATTTCTTTGTGTGCATCTTCTGTCCAGATGAAAGAAAATCAACTGGAATAATTTATGGATGGTAATGACTCCAGCGGAATTGGCACCATCGAACTAAAAATAAACTCACACAGTTGGCTGGCTTTATTTATGTATTTATTTGGCTTTTCAGGCTGCCTGACTCCAAAGTGACTCGGCTCAGCTCATGCTGCAAAAGAAGTGGGCAGTCCTTGACTTACGACCGTTTGTTTAGTGTAACCGTCCGAAGTGACCATGTCGTTACAGGAAAAAAAGGTGGCCTTGTTTCACACTTAGGACCATTGCAGCATCCCAGATGGTCATTGTCATGCCCCTGTTGGAATCTGGTTCCAAGGGGGAGGTGGAGCAGCTGACAGGGAGTGGGGGTGTGGCTCTGGTAGCTGTGGAAGAAACTGGGGAAAGGCACAGTCCAGCTGGGCATTCAAAGGATAACCCAGGTTCCCCCCCACCTCTTCATCTTAGGGCACACAGGGAGGGACACATAAGGGAGCAACATGGGTTACAGGGGAGAAAAGGGCCCTGATTCCCTTCATTAGCTGCAGTTGGGAAAACAGGATTTAAAAAGGGCGTTTGCACACAGCACCTTGCTGGAATCAAAGCTTGAATTATCTTTGTTTGTCAAGTCTTATCTGGGTTCTGGCATCCTCCCAACTGTGTGTGTTTCGCTATCTTTTGGAAGCCTGCAATTCCTTATCCTGCCCTGTTTCTTTAATTGCTGCAACGTGGTTTGTGTTGCTTTTTATTTATAATTTAGATGTACTTTGGGTTCGGACTGAATTTCTTCCCTTTAAAAACTGTTCTTGGGAGAGTTTTTTCTCCAGCTGAGGATAACTGGACATTGGGGGCCAAGTTGGAGGCATTAAAGGGACTTCCCCTACTTTTGTGACTTGGTTGCTTTTGTGCCATACCCCTTTGGGTCATCACAGTCACGTGATTTACCTTCGGGTGCTTGACAACTGACTCACATTTATGACAGTTGCACGTGTCTCACCGGTGTCCCGTTATTCCCCTTTTGCGACCTTCAACGGGGAAGCCGGATTCACTTAACAACCGAGTTACCAACTGATCGACGGCGGTGATTCACTTAACAACCGTGGCGAGAAAGGTCATAAAAGGGAGGGCAAGGTCACATAATGTCTCACTGAACAACAAAAAATTTTTTGGGGCTCAATGATGGTCGTAAGTCGAGGACTGCCTGTATTGAGTTTGTTCACCCCCTTGAGTTGCTTACAAAGTCGGAAAGGCAAAATTTAAAAAAAACCAAACACTCAATAAATAGATAAATAAATATCTACAGGAGATGTTAAAATCTGGAATGTCGTAAGTGCAATATATAAAAAATGGTGTCCGTTTTGAAACAAGCGTGCGCGCACACACACACATATAGAGAGCAGGGGGTGGGCTGTTAATGGTTCGCACTGGTTCGTGAGAACCGGATGTTAATTTTACATCTGGTTTGGCAAACTGGTAGTTTCGGCAACTGGCTGGCCCCGCCTTGCCCACCCTTCCCCACCTCTTTCAGGAGTCGCCATGTGGCTGGTTTTGGATCACAGGTAAGTGCAGAGGATAAGGGAGGGTGAAAACGGGCCACCCAGAAGTTTGGGAAGGCCGGAAACAAGCCTGTTTCTGGCCTCCGGAGGGCTTGGGGAGGGTGAAAATGCTCTCCCCCTTGAGGCCCGTTTTTGCTCCCAGGGTAGTGGCAGGAGGCCGATTAGGCCACGCCCACCATGGCCATGCCCACCCAGCAACCAGGCAGAGAGCTGGTTGCTAAATTATTGGAAGCCCACCCCTGACACAGAGAGACACAGACACAAACACACACACAGACCAGAGGTGGTATTCAGCAGGTTCTGACCAGTTCTGGAGAACTGGTGGCGGACATTTCAAGTGGTTTGGAGAACTGGCAAATACCACCTGTCGACTGGAAAAAGAAAAACAACTCCTTTGGTCTTTTTAGTTGCCAGCAGAAATGGAGTGGGGGGGAAAGCAGTGCATTCCTTAAATGCTTCAGATAATTGCTAGGCAGCCGAAGCTGTTGGCGCGCAAGATTATTACTGAAGAGCATGATTGATGACTCTTGGCTATGGATGTGTTCCATTGGAGAATATACACCCAGGGGGTGGGGGGAAGACCAGGATCAAGGGGGAAATGAATGATGTATTTTAATGTTGGCTGCACCCAGCTAACACCAACACAGCCACTTCTAATAAATCAATCTTTTTTACTTTGAGAGATGTGGCTAGAGACTTATGATTTGAACGGGGATGGATTTGTTGGAGCCCTGACACCACCTCTGACTGACCCTGCCCCCCAACTCTTCTCTGTCTTCTGAGTCCCAGATGATCTGCTGGGTCTTCTTTGGTTGCCGTGCATAGGAGAATGGAGCTGGAAAGCAGGTTAGTGGGGTGTGCAGGGAATGGGGAATTTTATTTTATTTATTTATTTATTTGATTCATCAGTCGTTTACAAGATAATAGGTATAAGTACAAACATGAGTTAGGATACAGGAAATAGGTACAAATAAATGGGATCAATAGGACAGGGATGGGAGGCATGATGGTGCACTTATGCACGCCCCTTATAGACCTCTTAGGAATGGGGTGAGGTCAATAGTGGATAGTTTGAGGTTAAAGGAGTTGGGGGTTTGAGGATGTAGCTACAGAGTCAGGTAGTGCATTCCAGGCATTGACCACTCTGTTGCTGAAGTCCTACTTTCTGCAATCAAGTTTGGAGCGGCTTACATTGAGTTTGTATCTGTTGTGTGCTCTTATATTGTTGCGGTTGAAGCTGAAGTAGTCATTGACCAGGAGGACATTGTAGCAGATAATTTTGTGCACTACGCTTAAGTCCAAGCGTAGGTAGCGTAGTTCATGGTTGTCCAAGCCCAAAATGTCAAGTTTTTTTTTTTTGAGTAACCTTTCCCTGCCACACCCACCAAGCCATGCGAAAAAACTGGTAGTAAATTTTTTTGAATCCCACCACTAACACAGACACACACACACACACACACACACACACACACACACACACACACACACACACACACACAGAGGGGTGGGATTCTACAAGTTTGCACTTATTCGCTAGAACCGGTTGTTAACATTCTAAGCAGTTTGGAGAACTGGTTGTTAGAAGAAATTACTGGCCTAATCCTGTAAGGAAGGCAGGAAGGAAACATTCTGGTGTTGCTTACAGAAACTGCCTCTCCGTTAACCCTTATTCCATTCTTGGCAGGACTAGACTTCCTGTCTCAGGAACTTCTCTGGAGTTTTCCCCCCCTCCTTTGCTGGTCCTTTGCTTTTGTGGAGTGACCATTCAAAGTTACAATGGCACTGAAAAAAGTGACCTATGACCATTTTTCACACTTACGACTGTTGCAGCATCCCCACCACAGTCATGAGAGGCCAGGCGAGGAGATGCGTGCCTTAATATGAGTGATATTGAGTTGGCCACGCCCAGCCAGTCACATGACCACCAAAACATGCCCACCAACTAAGCCACGCCCACAGAACCAGCTGTTAAAAAATTTGAATCCCACTCCTGAAATAGACCGAGGCATTTGCTTGAGAGTACTCCCCAAACCTTCCTTAGCTTGGAATTTATCGAAATGGGTAAAAATTTTCATGAGGAAATTTTAACAATTTCCCTAATTTCCTCGGTTGGGAATATGCATTGTGGCTAATAAGGAAAAACAAAGAACAGCCAAGGCAGCCTTCTGTGATTTATATGCCAATGGAACTAAAACCCGAAGTGTGGTGAACGGTGTTTTGATGACTGGTTTAGTTCTGCAAGAGAGCCATGAACTTAATTTTTGCATCTTCTAATGGCAGGGCGGGTAAGATTTAACCCCTTTATTTATTTGGTGATAAGTGCCTGTTTGCTGGTAGTCCCTGAGTTACAACGATTTGTTTAATGGAACATTGAAAGTTAGAATGGCACTGCAAAAAAAAAGGGACTTTCACACCTACGACCGTTGCAGCATCCCCAGGGTCACGTGGTCAAAATCCGTACGCTCGGCAACCGACTCGTGTTTATGACAGTTGTGGGTGCCCCGGGATCATGCGATCCCTCTCTTGTGACCTTCTGATGAACAAAGTCAATGGGGAAGCTGGTTTCACTTAGCAACCCAGCAGTTACCTCCATTTCAATCATGTGTCTGGAGCTGAACTTTCAAAACTTAAAGAAGATTTATTAGGAGTAAAACATGCCGGCACTGCCTGGATGTAGCCGACTTTCAGGCACATCATTTATTGTCACCCTTGACCCTGGTTTTTTCCTTCCACACCCCCTGGGTGTATCGTAATTCATATCCTCCAATGGGACACCTCCATAGCCCAGAGTCATCAACCATGCTCTCCAGTTAGATATTTGCTTGGCAGAAACTTCAGTCACCTAGTTACTATCTTTGAAAACATTTATGGAATGCACTTTTGGTTTTACAAGCAGCTGCACTGCTCTTTCTGCTGGCAACTCTAAAAAGACCATAGAAATGTTTTATGAGTTGACACCCTGTTAGTACAGCCAGGGGTGGGCTTCAAAAAATTTAGCAACTGGTTCTCTGCCCAGTTGCTGGGGGGGCGTGGCCATGGTGGGCGTGGCCTAGCCAGCCTCCTGCACCACAGCAGGGGGTGGGCCTTTTTCACCCTCCCTGGGTTCTGGAGGGTTTCCTTGCGCCTCCAGGAGAGCGAAAATGGCCTCCCCGCACTCCGGAGGCTCTTTGGAGGCCAGAAATGGGCCCGTTTCTGACCTTCCAGAGCCTCCAGGTGGCCCATTTTTCACTCTCCATGAGCCTCTGCACAGGCCCTGCACTTACCTGAGATCCAAAATGGGCCACGTGGGGACTCCTGGGAGGAGCAGAGTGGGTGGGGCGGGACCAGCCAGGCGTGGGATTTGCCAGTTCACCGAACTGGCCATAAAATTAACTACCAGTTCGCCCGAACCAGGGTGAACCGGTAACAGCTCACCCCTGGTAACAGCAGTGATTCACTTAACAACGGTGGCAAGAAAGGCTGTAAAACAGGGGGAAAGCTCTCTTTAACAACTTTCCCACTTAGCGACGGACAATTTGTGCTCGATTTTGGCTGTAAGTCGAAGAGGCCCTGCGACAATTTGCTGCACATTTCCACATCTCAAACCGACAGCTTAGCTCACGAACTCAGTCACCTGTAGATGACAAAACAAGAATAATAATAAAAAAACAATCGTAAATCAAATCATAAAATAAAAACCCAGGAATTGCTGAAGCTCAGATTGAACCAAAGGCTTCCAAAGAATAAATCAGGTGCCACTTTACAAGGTTTCATTCGTGCTGTAGTGGAACAAACTGCATTTTCCACATTTACGGCAAGAACATTGAGTGCCTCTAAAGTGCAAAATATTCTATATATGAACGCCTCATCCGTGGCAAGGTACGTTTTCTAAGGAAAAGGAAGTCAGAGCTGGGCTTTGAACCCAGGTTCTGCTGAACTCATGGGAATAACGAGTTAGTGTAGTAAGTGGAGAAGATTTATTAAAGAAAGAGACTATTTGAATCTAAAAATTGATTTGTTAAACTTTCAAACAAAAGGAGAAACGACTACAGCGGAAAGTGTGGTGAGATAGTGAACTCAGAGACATTACTCAGTAACTCTGTACTTCCGGTGCGCTCGGTGAAGGAATCTTGAAGAACTGAACAATTATATTAAGACACTTTAAGCTTTTAAATTTGCGGATTGTAACAATTATTTCTTGACACCAACTTAACTGATTTTTGAATGTGGTAAATGTAATTTATATATATTTAATTGATACATTAGTAATATTGTAGTTTATATTTGGTTATAACACACATAAAAAAGGGAGGGGATAATTAATTAATTATTTAGGCATAGATATTTGATTATAGGCGTTGAGTAGATTGAATTAAATAATTAATTGTGCTTAATTGTGATTATTATAGATTAACTAATTAATTATTGTGTAGTATGTTGTCACTGAACAACAGAAATCCTGGGCTCTATTTTCATCATAAGTCGAGGACTATCTTTATTTTTTGCAATTGAAATGGCCTCCGGGCCTTTAATATATCTCAGTTGCTCTTCTCTGCCCTTCTTCTGTCAGCTTTGGAAGCCATATCAGCTCCAGATGCTTCCACACTGCCACATTCTTGAGCCTGAGAAAATGGCAGGGGGGGATTTCTTGGAGTGTATGTGGTTAGACATAATAGCATTCTTCTTCTAAGTCAAGGTCATGTTATTTCTGCAGCTAGATGTGATGACCCAAAGGGGCGTGGCACAAAAGCAACAAAGTCACAAAAGTAGAAGGTCCCTTTAATACCTCCAACTTGGCCCCCAATGCCCAGTTATCCTCGGCTGGAGAAAAAACTCTCCCAAGAACAGTTTTTAAAGGGAAGAAATTCAATCCAAACCCAAAATACATATAGATTATAAATAAAAACCAACACAAACATGCTGCAGCAATTAACTGGACAGGGCAGGATAAGGAATTGCAGACTTCAAAAGATAACGAAACACGCACAGTTGGGAGAATGCCAGAACTCAGATAAGATTTGACAAAGACAGATAATTCAAGCTTTGCTTCCAGCAAGGAGCTGTGTGCAAATGCCCTTTTTAAATCCTGTTTTCCTAGCTGCAGCTAATGAAGGGGATCAGGGCCTTTTCCCTCTTCCATAACCCATGTTGCTCCCTTCTCCGTTCCTCCTTGCATGCCCTAGGTAGGCCTGGGTTTTCCTCTGAATGCCCAGCCGGACTGTGCCCTTCCCCAGTTTCTTCCACAGCCACTGGAGCCACACTCCCACTCCCTGTCAGCTGCTCGGCCTCCCCCTCAGATTCCAACAGGGGCATGACACTAGGTGAGAGGATGTCTCAAGTTGGGATGGATGGTGATTGGGGCATGTGATGCGATAATAGGTGCAGGGAGTGGATTTGTACGAGGACTATCCACAAAATAAATTACGTTTTCGTCTGTAGCAAGAAGGGGCGGAGCTAGCACGGCCATCTTTGTGAGGTGCGATCAGTGATAAGGTTTGACGCGACGACGCGAACTGCGGGCGTGCGTGACTGACTGGCTCAAATCTCAGGCGTCAAAGCGCTGTGTTCCAAGCCAGGTCTTCATCCTCGGAAACAAGTGGTAGTCGCTTGGTGCAAGATCGGGGCTGTAGGGTGGATGAGGAAAAAATCTCCCACTTGAAAGCATTCAGGACTTCTCGAGTGCCGTAGTTCGGCCATTTTTAAACTTAATGCACCATTGGCGCACTCCACCTGCAGTGATGATGCTGTCCCCATACACTTCACACAATTGCTGAAAAATTTCAATCAGTTTATGGTTTTTTACCAACAAAAACCTTATCACTGATCGCACCTCACAACTCGCGGGATTTTCAATTGCAGCACACATTTCAAACGTTTGCTGTGAAATAACGGGCAACGATACGAACCTCCCACTAGCACGACTAGATGCAGACTGAGCGGCGGACGCACAGATCAAAGATGGCCGCGCTAGCTCCGCCCCTTCTTGCTACAGACGAAAACGTAATCTATTTTGTGGATAGCCCTCGTAGTTTTTACTTATTGCAAGGAAGCGCGGAACTTTCAGATTTGGGATTCCCCAGATGTGCCAGTTTACTATCCAAATCAAACAGAATTTTTGAGAAGATGCCTGTCTCGGAGTTATTTGTTGGAGTGGAGGTTTCCTGGAATGCTGACATCTTCTTTCAAAGCCTCAACACCTTTCTTGGGTTGAAGGCCTTCTTGCAAAGTCTCTAGCTCTTCAACTCTCCAATTATTATCTCCGTGATATTTTCCAGTACAGCTCATTACCCATAAATGGCATCTTGGCAGACCTCAATGGGTAAGAGAGCCTAAATATCTATATGAAATGGGAAGGTTAGATTTCAACATACCTCGATTCTCCAGGCCGCGTTCCCTGCCAATCTGGTCAGGGTCCAATTTCCTGGCCTAATGCCAGAATTCAAAACTTCCTCTGGGCCCAGAAGCGGCTGCATTATTTCCTAGGGTGATATTTATTGCAGGAAATTGGCTACGCCAATCTTTCACTCGAGGCGCAGTCGACGACTCTGAAAGATGAGGCCACTTGGAGGTTTGTCTGTGTCCTCAGGGTCACCTGAAGGGTGCAAATGGGTGCAGAGCCTTCTTGGAACGGCTGAAAGGACTGTGAGGTAGACTGGAGAGAGATGGTCGTATCCCTCCCCTTCTCTTGAGAGCGGGCTGTCCAATTTTGACAGGTGGCCTCAATGACCGTCTCAAAGGATGCAAATGACCAGTTGCCTGCAAGGAATATAAACCCTTCCATTCCCCATTATCCTGACAGAGCTGAAGAAGCTTCTTGGATGAGATGCGAAACATCTTCAAAAGAAAAACCAGAAAGTCCAATTGCCTCTTGAAAAAACACCCTTGGGACTTTAGACCTGGGGTATCCTGTAGATTTATCATTCTGGATCAGCCCTTGATTGACTGCCTGATTGATTGTCTACAGAGATTCTCAGTCATCCATGTTGTGGTTGTCCTAAAGGCAACTGGCCTTCCTGCAACTCTTGAAAAAGCACCTTTGGGACAACCATGACATGGATGACTGAGAATCTCTGTAGACATTCCGCAGGGATGATGTTCAGATAACAGATAATCAGAGTTGGAAGGGACCTTGTAGGTCATCTAGTCCAACCCCCCGCCCAAGCGGGAGACCCTACACCATTTCTGACAAATGGCAGTCCAGCCTCTTCTTGAACGTCTCAAGTGATGAAGCTCCCACAACTTCCGAGGGCAACTTCCGTTCCATGGGTTGATTGTTCTCCCTGTCAGAAAGTTTCTCCTTTATTTCCAGGTTAAATCTCTCCTTGTTCAGTTTCCATCCATTATCCCTTGTCTGGCCTTCGGATGCTTTAGAAAATAGCTTGATCCCTTCCTCTTTGTGGCAGCCCCTCAAATATTGGAAGATTGCTATCCTGTTTCTCCTGGTCCTTCTCTTCCCTAGACTAGCCAGGCCCAGTTCCTACAACTGTTCTTTATGTGTTTTAGCCTCCAGTCCCCTAATCATCCTGGTTGCTCTTCTCTGCACTTTTTCTAGTCTCCAACACCTTTTTTATAATGTGGTGACCAAAACTGGATGCAGTACTCTAGGTGTGGTCTTACTAAGGCTTTATAGAGTGGTATTAGTACCTCCCTTGATCTTGATTGTATCCCTCTGTTAATGCAACTTAGGGTTGTGTTGGCTTTTTTGGCTGCTGCTGCATACTGCTGGCTCATATTTAGCTGGTTGTCCACTAAGACTCCAAGATCCCTCTCATAATTCCTGCTATTGAGCCTGGTTTCACCCAGTTTGTGTGTGCACTTTTGGTTTTTCTTGCCTAAGTGTAGGACTTTACTTTTCTCTACATTGGATTTCATTTAGTTAGATATGGTCCAGTGTTCTTGTCTGTCAAGAGCCATCTGGATCTTGAGCCTATCTTCTTGGGTGTTAGCTATTCCTGCCAGCTTAGTATCATCTGCAAATTTGGTAAGTTCCCCTTCTATTCCTTCATCTAAGTCGTTAATGAAGATATTGAAGAGTCCTGGGCCTAAGACGGAACCTTGTGGCCACCCACTGCTTACTTCCCCCCATGTAGACTTAGACCCATTAAGGACTACTCGTTGAGTACGGTTTGCCAGCCAGTTGCAAGTCCATCTAGCAGTGGTGCTATCTATTCCACTTTTTTCTAGCTTACCAAGAAGTAGGTTGTGGTCTATTTTGTCAAATGCCTTTGTCGAATGTTCCAGAAGGAGGGAGCCACCACAGATTAACATATTAAATTGGGAGGGACCTTGTAGGTGATCTAGTCCAACCCTTGCCCAAGCAGGATACCCTACACCATTTCTGACAGATGGCAGTCCAGTCTCTTCTTGAAAACTTCCAGTGATGCAGCTCCTACAACTTCTGAAGGCAACCTCTGTTCCTTCTTCTGGGTCCCACCAGATATAACTCCTTAAAGGTTCCTTGGCTCCCTGCTCTGTTGAGTCAGGAGGATGTGACCAATTGTGCTTGTAAGTCAAGGACGACCCGTATATTTTGGATAAACCACTGCTCTGGCTTTTGATCGTTTTTCCTTGTTCCATGCCTTCTTCTCATCCTCATCAAAGCAATCCTAGATTTTTTTCACCCATCTGAACTCGTGCAAACATTTCAACAGAACGTAGCATCTTTGAAGAGTAAAACACACCCACTCACTCATCCTTGCACAGACAATTTTCGCTGTGTTGATACGATGGGCAGCGCAGGCGTAAATTCCCCACGGGAACCTGGGAACCGCAATATTTCTGTTTGTTCTTCCTCCAAATAAATTGAGATGTATTTGTGAAAGTGTCAGGTGAAGCCTGCAGGAATGACACTATAAAACACCAAAAGCTGCTTGCTGCCTGCCTGACAGACAAGCTAGTTTAACAAACCAACATTTTTATGGTCTGTTAACAACTGATCTAAGCTTTAAAATATATTCGCTTTCTGTGATGACCCAAAGGGGTGTGTCACAAAGGCGACACAGTCAGATAATAAGTAGGAGTCCCTTTATTAGCTCCAACTTTGCCCCCAATGTCCTGGTTACTTTCTGGGCTGGAGAAAAACTCTCCCAGGAACAGCCTTGGGCTGCAGAGAATCAAGTCCAAACATGGTCAAAAAAACTGTAACTATAACTCCAATCAAGGAAAAATGAGGTAATTAGTCCGGCAGGGCAAGAGAAGGAATTCTAGACGTCAAGGAACAGTGATAATTCAACCCATTTGGGAAGATGCCAGGAGCGCAGATAACCAAAGTCAACACAAGATAAACTCATGTTTCCTCCCAGCTGCTGCTGCTCTCAGCTTGCCTCTCTTTTAAACTCTCTTCCCAGCTGTGGTAAATGAAGGGAATCAGGGCCCTTTCCTCCCCAATAAGCCACCCAACCCACGTTGCTCTCTTCTCCATTCCTCCCTGCATGCCCTAGGATGAAGAAGGGGTGGGCCTGGGTCTTCCTCTGAACTCCCTCTCCCTTGTTCTACCTCTTCCCTGCTCTGTCCAGCTGGACTTTACCCTTCCACAGTTTCCTCCACAACCAACGGAGCCACACTCTCACTCCCTGTCAGCTGTTCCTCTTCTTCCTCTGATTCAGATTCCAGACTCCGACAGGGGCATGACACTTTCATTCTGCGATACGTTACTTTGCAAACCACTTTGCTGGCTTTTGGACCTGCGTGGGGGAGCAGCTGTGCGAATACAGGTATAATGCTTCGTTTAGTGACCGTTCAAAGCTACAACGGCCCCGAAAAATGTGAGCTAGGACCGTTTTCACGGTTACAACCGTTGCAGCTTCTCCGTGGTCACGTGATCAAAATGCAGATTCTTGGCAGTTGGTTCATATTTATGACCGTTGTTGTGTCCGGAGGTCATGTGATTCCCGTTTTGCAATTTTTTGACAGGCAAAGTCAAGGGGGAAGCCAGATTCACTTAACGACCGTGTTACTAACTGAACAATTGCAGTGATTCACTTAACAAGTGTGGTAAGAAAGGTCATAAAATGGGGCAACGCTCACTTAATAACAGAAATGTTGGGTTCAATTGTGGCCTAACGTGTAGTTAAGATGAAAACTGTATTTACATATTGGCATTATTATTTATTTTCTACCTCATCGATAAAAGGGATTATTTTCATCCTTTGCTTTTTTCCCCCAAGGTGAATTTTATTCCCCTCACATCTTCAGGTAAAATTTATGTTATAGGTGTCTTGAAATGAGGACTAATAGACTGAGAAACAGTTTCTTTTCGAAGGCAATAATCGTATTGAATCAAACAGTGCTTTTGTGATTTAGTCCTATGTATAAGTGGCATTTTAAAACTATTTAACTTACTAAATGTTTTAGATAGGTTTTAGACTAGGTTTATAATTATTATTATTATTATTATTGTTGTTGTTGTTGTTGTTGTTGTTGTTGTTTTTAATTTTTAAATACTCTAGTGTGATTGTGATGTGGTATTTGGGGTACTGTGCTGGAGTAGCGTTCAAATTTCATTGTATTCATGGAATGCAATGACAATAAAGGTATTCTATTCTATTCTATTCTATTCTATTCTATTCTATTCTATCCTATCCTATCCTATCCTATCCTATCCTATCCTATCCTATTCCATTCTATTTCTTCATTCCATTATTCTATTCTATTCTATTCTATTCTATTCTATCCTATCCTATCCTATCCTATCCTATTCTATTCTATTCTATTTCTTCATTCCATTATTCTATTCTATTCTATTCTATTCTATTCTATTCTATTCTATTCTATTCTATTCTATTCTATTCTATTCTATTCTATTCTATTCTATTCTATTCTAATCTTTATCCCATCTATTCGATTCTACTCTACTCTACTCTTCTGTTCTATTTTATTCTATTCCATTCTAATCTTTATCCCATCTATTCTATTCTATTCTGTTCTGTTCTGTTCTATATTCTGTTCTGTTCCGTTCCGTTCCATTCCATTCCATTCCATTCCATTCCATTCCATTCCATTCCATTCTATTCTATTCTATTCTGGCATCTACTAGAAATGTCTCAAATTCCACAAGCTTTCAAAAAGACATTTGTTCCTTCAACGCTATCAGGAAAAAAATAAAGAAAAAGAAAGTTTTATTTGTGAGGGAGAGAAAAAGGCGACCCAGAAGAATTCTCCAAGGAATGTAAAAACAATTCCACACGTGGATATATGCAGGCCATAAAATAAAAATATTTCCTAGAAGATCTTTGCCAAACTCACAGCTGCCCTAATATAAGAAGTCCTCGACTTACGACCACAATTGAGCTCAAAATTGTCTGCTGTTAAGCGAGACATTTGTTAAGGGAGTTTTGCCCCATTTTACGACCTTTCTTGCCACAGTTGTTAAGTGAAATCACTGCAGTTGAGAAGTTAGCAACCTGGTTGTTAAGTGAATCAAGTTTCCCTCTTGAATTTACCTGTCCGAAGGTCGCAAAAGGGGCTCACCCGACCTTGGGAACAGCGATAGTCATAAGTATGAACCAGTTGCCGAGCGTCTGAATTTTGATCATGTGACCATAGGGAATGCTGCAATGGTTGTAAGAGTGAAAAACGGTCGTAAGTCACTTTTTTCAGTGCCGTTGTAACTTTGAACCGTTACTAAATGAACTGTCGTAAGTCGAGGACTATCTGTACAAGCAATAAAATAAAATAGCTCCTAGAAGATCTTTGTCAAATGGTCTGGTGGCTGGAACCCACCGCTGCCCTAATAGAGGTAGTCCTTGACTTATGACCATCTCTGGGTCATGCGATCGCTATTTGCGACCTTCCCCGTTGAAGTCCATGGGGGAAATAAAATACCGTGGAGGAAACCAGATGCACGTAACAACCATATGATTCACTTAACGACTGCAGTGATTCACTTAACAACAGTGACAAAAATGTTGCAAGATGGGGCATGGCTGCCTTAACAACTGTTCTGTCCTAGGCCTCCCCAAAAAGCACTAAGTCAATTCTGAATCCCCCTCTTTGATTACATTAATTGTGAATTTATTTCATTCACAATCAGCCCACGGCTTGGCAAACAGTCTTGTTGAAGGTATACTAATTAGCTCAGACCTTTATCAATCCTGGAACGCTGCCGGGTAAAATTCCACACTCAGTGCTGACAAGGAAGGCCTAGATTATACAGACAAATCTTCACGAGGCTGGAACGAACAAACGAAGGAACGAGCACGTTGTTTCCTACAAAAGCCCCCTCCCCTTTTGCTTTTCTTTTAATCCTGATGGGAGGGGCCATTCATCGTCCACTTGTGGCCTTATTGGCACGTCGACCCTGAGTTCTTAATTGTGCCTTCTTTTTGGCAGCTCTGCGCATGCGCAGGCTGGGAACCGGTTCCAGAAGCTTCCCCGCCTCACTGCTGTCCGAGCCCGAAGGCAGCTGATGACTGCCAGCCTGCCCTGGTCCCATCTCTGCCTCTGATGCAGAGCCCTGCTCCGAGCCTTCGTCAGCCTCCAGAACCGGCCCAGGTTCCTCCCCAACCCACCTCACTACTGTCCGACTCTGCTGCCAGCTCCGCCAGCTGCCGGTGGGCCACAACAAAAAACTGCCTTGCTTAGCAATAAAAATGTTGGCTTAATTCTGGTCATAATCCCCTTTTTACCACTGTGCTTTTTGACGTTTAGTACAGATAGTCCTCAACTTACAACCATTCACTTAGTGACCGTTCAAAGTTACAACGGTGCTGGAAAAAAAGACTTACGACCATTTTTCACACTTATGACGGTTACAGCATCCCCATGGTCACCTGATCCAAATTCAGCTGCTTAGGCGACGGACTCGTATTTATGACGGGGTGCAGCATCCCGGGGGAGGCGGGTGTCAGATGATCCCCTTTTGGCGACCAGACAAGTCAATGGGGAAGCCAGATTCACTTAATGACCATGTTTACTCACTGAACAGCTACGGCAATTCGCTTAACAGCTGTGGCAAGAAAGAGACAGACACAGATTAACAGAGTTGGAAGAGACCTTGTAGGTCATCTAGTCCAACCCCCTCCCGCCCCAGCCAAAGTCATAAAACTCCTTTAACAAATGTTTCTCTTAGCAACGGAAATGTTGGGCTCCTTTGGGGTCGTAAGTCGAGGACTGCCCGTATGAGGGCCTGCAGATCCTTTGCATTTGCAGCTTCATCTGCCGAATGGGGGTTTATTGATGGCTTTTCTTCAGCAAGCAGCTCTATTATTATCCCGCTTCATTTCTTTAAATCAGGCTGTCGTGGGTGACATGCGAGCGCTCAGCAGCCGCAGATTTTGCTTCCGACTTGACTGGATCTTGACTTCTCCTATCAGGAACATGCTGATTTATTGCTTGTTAGATTTCTATCTCATGTTACCTCTAGGCCTTCCAAGCGATCTAATCATCTTCCTTCTTTCAACTTTTTTTTTTTTTCGCCAGGAGGACTTCTGCGAGGTAGATTAACGAAGACAGAAACGTCTTCCAGGCCAGTGAGGGTGAACCTTTTGGGTGCCCAAAGTGTGCGTGTGCACGCAGAACCAAAATGCAAGGCGCCCTCTGTGCATGCGCATTGCCCCCTGCATATGCCCCACTCCCTGTGCATGTGCCCCACCCAGGGGTGGGGTTCTACCAGTTCACACCTATTTGCTAGAACTGGTTGTTAACATTCTAAGCAGCTCGGAGAACCGGTTGTTAGAAGAAATTACTGGTCTAATCCTGTAAGGAAGGCAGGAAGGAAACATTCTGGTGTTGCTTACAGAAACTGCCTCTCCGTTAACCTTTTTTTACATTTTTGGCAGGACTAGACTTCCTGTCTCAGGAACGTCTCTGGAGTTTTTTTCCCTTCCTTTGCTTTGCTTGTGTGGAGTGACCATTCAAAGTTATAATGGCACTGAAAAAAGTGACTTATGACCATTTTTCACACTTACGACTGTTGCAGCATCCCCACAGTCATGAGAGGCCAGGTGAGGAGATGCGTGCCTCGATGTGAGGGATGCTGAGTTGGCCACGCCCAGCCAATAATGACCACCTAGCCACGCCCACCCAGTCACATGAACACCAAGCCACGCCCACCACCTAAGCCACGCCCACAGAACCGGTTGTTAAAAAATTTGAATCCTCACCTCACCCCCGCACATGCACCCCACCTGTACGCATGCGCCCTGCCCCTGTACATGCATGTTCCTTGTGCATGGACAGCAGAGACCCGAAGGCTAGCTGGCCGTTGGGAAGTGCGCGCGCATGCGTGGTGGACCTGAGCTGGGGCGATGGTGTGCGTCCCCACAGAAAGAACTATGCGTGCCACCTGTGGCATGCGTGCCATAGGTTCACCACCACTGTTTCCAAGGAATCTTTCCTGGAGGAGGGGGAGGACTAGAACTCGGGTCTTCCCATTCCTAGTCCAGGTTCTTCCACCCAACATCTGAATGGCTCTTGGGCTGGGAGGGAGGGAATGGTGAAGTGTCAGCCAATGAGCTTCTGCAGCTAAAGTGGGATTAGAACTCAGGTGTCCCCGTTCCTAATCCAACCCCTCCCACTCTATTCCCGATTGGCTCTTGGATTGGGAGTGACCGAGTGGTGGAATGTCAGCCAATGAGCTTCAGCAACTGAGGCAGGTTTAGAATTTGGGTGTCCCCACTCTTAATTTAGCCCCTTCAATTCTACTCCTGATTGACTCTTGGCCTGGGAGGGTGGGACTTGCCCGGAGTCAGCCAATGAGCTTCTGGGACAGAGGAGGGATTAAAACCTGGACCTCTCTATTCCTAGTCGACTCTCACTCCCGCTACACCTGATTGGCTCTTGGGTTGGAAGGGAGGGGGAGGGTCTGCCCCCAAAAGTCAGCCAATGAGCTTCCGAAACCAAGGAAAGCCTAGAACTCCCAGCTTCCTGTGCATAACCTTTCCCCCTTGGCTTCTTTGACCAAGGGAGAATTTGAACCCGCTCCCAGTCCAGCACCTTTACCATTACACCCCCCCACCTTTTTTTTGGAATTGAAAGGAAAAGACTGGCCCAAAGTCCTCTGTGGGGCTCCGTGGTAGAAGCAGAATTAAAACTCAGATCTCCCTGCTCCTAATCACATTTACTACTGAGCCGCTCTGTCTCTGGGATGAAGGGGAGTCTCTATGGTTGTGGACACAGGTTGGCTGCTGCCGGTTCACACTGGTTCAGGTGAACCGGTAGTTAAGATTCTGCGCAGTTCAGTGAACTGGCAAATTCCACCACTGGCTGGCCCCGCCACCACTTGTTTTTTGGCCTGTTTTGTGGTCCATTTTCAGGGCAGTTTTCAGGCCATTTTTGGACTGTTTTTGCTCCAAAAGTGCTCCCAAAATGCCCTGAAAATGGCCTGCTTTGGGGGCCATTTTGGGGCATTTTCAGGCTATTTTTTGGACCATTTTGGGACATTTTGGGGCTGTTTTTGACCCAAAAAAACCTGGTCTGAAAATGGCCCAAAACCACCCTGTTTTTTTGGCTGTTTTGGAGGCCATTTTGGGCTGTTTCGGAGGCCATTTTGGGCTGTTTTGGAGGCCATTTTGGGCTGTTTTGGAGGCCATTTTGGGCTGTTTTGGAGGCCATTTTGGGCTGTTTTGGAGGCCATTTTCAGGCGTTTGGGGGGTTATTTTTGGCACAAAATGGCCTGAAAACACACACACACACACACAAAAACCCTGGCCAAAAAACAGGCTGAATAATGGATGGGGATGGGGGCAGCCAGTGGTAGGATTAGCCCCAACTGGCTGAATCCTACCTCTGCCTTTGAGGTGAGTGGCTAGGAGTGACGTCACCCACCCAGTCACAGGACCAACTGGCCATGCCTACCCAGCTAGAGCAGTGATCCCCAACCTTTTTTACGCCGCGGCCCGGTATCCCCAACCTTTTTATGGCGCGGCCCGGTACCGACATCAGCTGGCGCTGCCATCTTGTTTTGATGAAAAAGTGCTTCCGGTGAGCTCACGAAGCACTTTTTCATCAAAACAAGATGGCCCAGCACACTTTGGTGAGCTTTTCCGGGTAGAAATGGCTTTCTACCGGAAAAGCTCACAGCTAGGCGCCGCCATCTTGTTTTGATGAAAAAGTGCTTCCGGTGAGCTTTCTACCCGGAAAAGCTCACGGAAGCACTTTTCATCAAAACAAGATGGCGGCGCTTAACAAGCCAGCGCCCGGTAGGACTTGTTCCACGGACCGGGACCGGTCCGCGGACCGGTGGTTGGGGACCCCTGAGCTAGAGGATTGGTTGTTAAAAACCAACCAACGCGAACAAAAACCCCAATCTCCCAACCAGGCCAAAGTGGTCTGAATGCCCTGGTACCAGAGACCACGCTGGCCCCACCTTGACTGCTTGTTCTTGATGCTCCAAGCTAAAACCCACCGGAAGTCAATGTTTTTGTCCAGCCACCCCTTCCTCTAATTAAAAAAATTGGGCAGGAAACAAGCCATCCAGGCTTGTTGCCAAGCAAGAAAGCCAACCTGGATGCCAGGATCTGGGAAGACCTCGGCACAGCTTGATGTAGCCAGGATGAAACATCCGGCCTGAGCCTCACAGGCATCTGGCAGGGAGCAGCATCGCAGATTGCGGGGTTTGACATTCGTGGATAAAAAAACCCTGGCATTGCCAAATCTTGTTGGGTCCATCAGCCGCCCTCCAACTCGGCTGCCCGCTGGCACCCACAGAAACGCCTCGATGAGAGCCAAGCAGGAGATGCATCCCAGCTTGGACGTCTTCTTTATTTATTTATCTATCTATTATTTAATTCCATTTGTACGGCTGCCCATCGCAACAAGTGTCTCTCGGCGCAGCGAGCAGAATGAAAATGAAATGAAAAAAAAAAAATAGCCATGAAACAAAATACAATCTTTGGTTGTATAAACAAGAGGCATAGACTCAAAATCACATGAAGTATGAATGAAGAAAGAATGCCGCTTTATAAAGCCTTAGTAAGGGCACACCTGGAATAACTGCATCCAGTTTTGGTCACCACGTTACAAAAAAGGATGTTGAGACTTTGGAAAAAGTGCAGAAAGAAGCAACTAAGATGATTTAAAGGCCTGGAGATGAACACATATGAAGAACGGTTGGAGGATTTGGCTAGTCTAGAGAAAAGAAGGACTAGGAGGCTCATGATAGCAATATTCCAGTATTTGAAGGGGTGCCACAAAAAAGAGGGGGGGTCAATTTATTTTCCAAAGCACAGGAGACAAGAAACAACGGATGGAAACTAACCAAGGAGAGGAGCAACCTGGAATTAAGGAGAAACTTCCTAATATTCCTTATGCCACCAGACTTGAAATTCTAGAACTAGAAAACCTTGAATTACGCCGTCTTCGGTCTGATTTAAGCATGGTATATAAAATCATACATTGCAATGTCCTACCTGTCAATGAATACTTCAGCTTCAACCATAACAACACAAGAGCACACAATAGATACAAACTCAAAGTTAACCGCACCAAACTTGATTGCAGGAAATACGACTTCAGCAATAGAGTGGTCAATGTCTGGAATACTCTACCCGACTCTGTAGTTTCTTCCCCAAACCCCAAAAACTTTAACCTTAGACTGTCTACTATTGACCTCACCCCTTTCCTAAGAGGTCTGTAGGGGGCGTGCATAAGCGCACCAACGTGTCTACCGTCCCTGTCCTATTGTTTCTCTTATTCTTCTTTTATTTTTCTTATATGTACCCATTTCATGTATTCACAACTATGTATACACTTATACTTATTATCTTGTAAACAATTGGCAAATCAAATAAATAAATAAATAAATAATAGGGAGGACTATTAACCAATGAAACAGTTTGCCTTCAGAAATCACGGGGGCTTCGTCCCTGGAGGTTTTTAAGAAGAGCCTGGACAGCCACCTGTCTGATATATTATAAATTCTCCTGCTTGAGCAGTGGGTTGGACTAGATGACCTCCAAGGTCCCTTCCAGCTCTAAATTGAGGGGGGGGAGGGGAAGGGGGGAGATTGGGTGTTGGCAGGCTCTTCTCCCAAATCAAGGTCTCTCTCACAGAACTTAAAAGCTCAGATCAAGCCAGCATTGTCAGGTGCACAGCTCTGTCCTCCAATTCAGTGGTGAGATTCAAATTATTTTACTACCGGTTCTGTGGGCGTGGCATGTCTTGGTGGGCGTGGCTTGGTGAGCATGGCAGGGGAAGGACACTGCAAAATCCCCATTGCTTTCTCACCCCGCTAACCTGCTTTCCAGCTCCGTTCTCCTGTGCAGGTGCAACCAAAGAGGAGCCAGCCGATCAGCTGGGACTCAATGGGAGGCGGAGAATAGAAGGGGGCGGGGCCAGTCAGAGGTGGGATTTGCTGGTTCTCCGAACTGCTCAAAATTTCCGCTACCGGTTCTTCAGAACTGGTCAGAACTTGCTGAATACCACCTCTGCTCCAATTACCAACTTTTGGGGGTGAGTGCTGACAAAACTGGAGCCAAAAACTGAACTCACTGATAAACCAGAGGTGCTGTTTTGATTTGTTTCCCACCCCCAACCCCTCCGATTAGATCCCTAACTAGGATCATCCTGGGTGGGGACAGTCATGAAAAGAGGAATATTCCTTAGAGGGGGATGTTTGGAAATTGGGGGTGGCCCCACCTGGTGCATCATTTTGTCCCAAAAGGATGTCCATCCAAGATATAAACATAACTTATTGGTTGTGAAATAGGAGTAAAATAGAGCCCATTACAGTAGCTGATTTTGCCTTAAGGATTGTCATCTGTAGGGGGTATTGGAGGGATGGAAGGAAGGAGGAATGGAAGGAGGGAGGAAGAAAGGAGGAGATAAGAATATGGAATGGAAGGAAGGAAAAAGGAAAAGAAAAGAAAATGGGAGGGAGGAAGAAAAAGAAAGAAAGAAAAAGAAGGGAAGGAAGGAGAAGGGAGGAAGAAAGAAAGAAAGGGAAGATAATAAGAATATGGATGGATGAAGAAGAAAGAAAAAGGGAGGAGAAAAGAAAGGAAGGAAAGATAATAAGAATATGGATGGATGGAAGGAAGAAAGAAAGAAAAAAGAAGGAAAGAAGGGAGAAGAAAGAAAGAAAGGATGAATATGGATGGAAAAAGAAAAAGAGAAGGAGGAAGAAAAAGAAAGAAGAAAGGGAAGGAAGGAGAAGAAAGGAGGAAGAAAGAAAGAAAGAAAGGAAAGATAATAAGAATATGGATGGATAGAAGGAAGAAAGAAAGAAAACAATGGGCCTCCATGGGTTACGTGGTCAAAATTTGAATGCTTTGCCTGTATTTATGACAGTCGCAGTGTCCTGGGATCACACGATCCCCTTTGGCGACCTTCCGACAAGCAAAGCCAATGAGGGAAGCCAAATTCACTTAACAACTGTGTGACTAACTTAACAACTGCAGTGGCTCGCTTAACAACCATGGCAAGAAAGGTCGTAAAACGGAGGCCAAACCCACTTAGTAACAGAAATTGTGGACTCCATTGTGGCCGTACGTCGAGGACAACCTATAGTGGACATCTTGACTTTTCATTGACAGCGTTTCCTAACCCGGGGGTCGGCAACCTGAAAAACTCAAGGAGCCACAAAAGTCCTAATCGGAAGGCTACACCCCCCCCCAGTTCAATTCTGGAGCCGATCAGACTCTATGGCAGTTGCTCCTCCTAGCGTGGCATCCTTTTCCCTCTATCTGTCCTAACCAAAAGTCCTATCAATTTTGGAGCCGACAGGGAGCCCCAGCAGAGGGAATGAAAGAGCCACATGCGGCTGTAGAGCTGCAGGTTGCTGACCCCTGTCTAAACAAACATACAAGACATTCCCCCGTGTTCGTTACCTCATGATTTTTTGTTTTTGTCAGTGGCAGATTCTGATATATTTTTTTCCCCAGTTTGTTTTCCCTTCTTTGATTTATCACATATAGACTGGATGAAACCAAGCTCAATAGCAGGAACTGTGAGAGGGATCTTGGAGTCTTAGTGGACAATCAGGTAAGTAGGAGCCAGCCGTGTGCAGCAGCAGCCAAAAAAGCCAATGCAATCCTAAGTTGTATTAACAGGGGGATATAATCGAGATCAAGGGAGGTACTAATACCACTCTATAAAGCCTTAGTAAGACCACACCTGGAGTACTGCATCCGGTTTTGGTCACCACATTATAAAAAAGATGTTGAGACTCTAGAAAAAGTACAGAAAAGAGCAACCAGGATGATTTAGGGGACTGGAGGCTAAAACGTATGATGAACGGTTGCAGAAACTGGGCCTGCCTAATCTAGGGAAGAGAAGGACCAGGGGAGACAGGATAGCAGTCTTCCAATATTTGAGGGGCTGCCACAGAGAGGAAAGGGTCAAGTTGTTTTCCAAGGCACCCGAAGGCCAAACAAGGAATAATGGATGGAAACTGAACAAGGAGAGATTCAACCTGGAAATAAGGAGAAACTTCCTGACAGTGAGAACCATCAACCCATGGAACAGAAGTTGCCCTCGGAAGTTGTGGGAGCTTTATCCCTGGAGGCTTTCAAGAAGAGACTGGACTGCCACTTGTCAGAAATGGTGTAGGGTCTCCTGCTTGGGGGGTTGGACTAGCTGACCTACAAGGTCCCTTCCAACTCTGATTATCTATTATCTGTTTTATCATCTGGCATGCTCGCCGGAAACGACTAGCAAGTATGTGCGAGGGGATCCTTTACCTTTACCTTTAATGCTCGCTTGCAATTTTGTCTCATCCCTGCAATCCTGGCTACATCACCGTTTATGACGAGGATGAGCTGAGGGTTGTCACCCATCGGAATTCGAACGTGGTTGTTTTCCTTTGCCCTCCTCAACCCTTTTTTCCTCTCCTGCTGGGTCTTTTTCAATTGCTCGTTTCAGGGGAAGGCAAGGAACGCCTCTTCCTCACCGGTTTCTTAACAAAAGACGCTCCTGAGAATTTGCTTGAAATGGTCCAATTTCAAGATGTTTGGAAGCCTTTCAAAAATGCCTCCGGTTGCATTTTTGGTGTTTTTAGCGTCTCGGGGAAATCCGGCTGCCTGCTTGCCACCACAACCCTGTGGGGTGCTTCACATAGACTCTCTCTCTCTCTCTCCAACTAGCGGGAGTGTGAGTGTGTGTAAAGGATCGGTAATGGGTGTATGTTTGCGTACATAATTTCCTCAGTGGGTTTGAATTGCTGTCTTCGAAATTACATTAGATTGCAAGAACCAAGATGCCAAGACTTGCTGGAGGATAATCAAAGAGAAAGAGAAATAAAATTCTTCCCCCCATTCAGGAAAGAAGAGATTGGGAATCTGCGCAGAGAGAATTCAACGTGGGGGAAAAAAAACCACGGAAAGGGAACGAAGTACAGGCAGTCCTCGACTTAAAACGGTTCATTTTGTGACCGAAGTTACAATGAAAAAAAGGGACTTATGGACGTTTTTCCCCTACACTTGTAACTGTTGCAGCATCCCCCATGATGACGTGATCGAAATTCAGGCGCTTGGCAACCGGCTCTTATTTATTATGGTTGAAGACATTCCCGCTGCCTCCTAACTGTGCAATTGCTCCTTTTAATTTGGTTTTAATCTGTCTTTTTTTTTTTTTTTTTGCTTTCTTTATCCCTATGCTTTACTTTATTTCTTTGTATCTTGCCTTTATTAAGTTTACAAATAACTGAAGGCAGTGAATATGTCTGGCACACCTTCCTCTTCGTATTTTCCCCTCGACAGCAATTCTTTGGAGTGGATAGCAGCGAGAAAGAGGGACTGGCCAAAAGTCACCCAACTGGCTTTCATGCCTAAGGTGGACTAGAACTCACTGTCTCCTGGTGATTGGCCCAATATTACCCAGGTGGCTTTATTTTATTTATTTATTTATTTGATTTGTCAATCGCTTACAAGATAATAGGTATAAGTATAAACATGAGTAAGAATACAAGAAATAGGCACAGATAAATGGGGACAATAGGACAGGAACTGTAGGCACAATGGTGCACTTATGCACGCCCCTTACAGACCTCTTAGGGATGGGGTGAGGTCAATAGTAGATAGTTTGAGGTTAAAGGAGTGGGGGTTAGAGGATGTAACAACGGAGTCAGGAAGTGCATTCCAGGCATTGACCGTTCGGTTGCTGAAGTCGTACTTTCTGCAATCAAGTTTGGAGCGGCTTACCTTGAGTTTGTATCTGTTGTGTGCTCTTGTCTTGTTGGGGTTGAAGCTGAAGTAGTTGTTGACGGGTAGGACATTGCAGTAGATAAGTTTGTGTAGTATGCTTAAGTCCAACCGTAGGTGGTGTATTTTAAGGTTGTCCAAGCCCAAAATTTCAAGCCTGGTGATATTGGGCATTCTGTTGCGAGCAGACGAGTATAGTACTCTTCTCGTGAAATACTTCTGGATTCATGCCTAAAGTGGAACTAGAATTCCCCCTGTCCTGGTGATTGTCCTAAAGTCATCCAGTCACCGTTCATGACTAAGGTAGACTAGAACTCTACTGACTTGCTCAAAGTCACCCTGTTGGCCTTCATGCCTAAGGTGGCACTAGAACTCATAATCTCTTGGTAATTGGCCCAACGTCAGCCAAGCCAGCTTTCATTCCTAGGATGGCACTAGAACTCACCATCTCCTGGTGATTGTCCCAAAGTCATCCAGCTCGCTTTCATTCCTAGGATGGCACTAAAATTCACCGTCTCCTGCTTTGTAGCCTGGTGCCTTAACCATTAGACCAACTCTATGTAACTGTATCATTTTCCTGTTTTCTCGGTATTTTCGCCCACAGGCACGTACCGTGTGTGGTGGGCGGTATAGATAAATAAATGAATAAATCAGAGCAGAGCAGATGCCCACCTTGGTCTCACCTAGAGCTGCTCAAGATGGTTAGCATGCAAAGCCAGTCCCCGAAACCAAACACCAGTAGCTTCTCAGGATAAAAATGATGGATAATTAAACCTTAAGGCACTCGTCGAATACAGACGCTGTGGCAGAGGTCAGGCTGGGCCCAGGTTCACCATTTATACGAGCTTCAAGATAAGGCACGAAACAAATGGACTTCTGTATAATTAAGCCATCCACCAAAGAGATTAAGAAGAAAAAGAGAAAGGAGGACCTCAGACCCAGTTGGGGAAAAAGGAAAGTGATTTAAAATGTGCATTAAAATAAGAGAGTGTTCGACAGGGTCCCTGATGCCAAAGGTGAGAAGATTAAATAGTTAGAATTTGGGCAGTGTTACGAGGAAGTCTTGATTCCGATGGGGATATTGGGGGTGGGGAAGAAAAAAAAGTTCTTTTAGCCTGAAAATCAAAGCAGAACTTCTTCGTATCGGAGTGCTTTGCGGTCTTTTGCTAAAGCCAACCGAGTACAAGAATTCATTCTGATTTCCCTTTTATTTATTTAGAGTTGCCAAAATTTCATACGATACAACAGATGGGCAAGGCTGAGCTTTTATGTGCTTTTTAAAGGAGCCGGCTTTGCGGGCTGAAACACCTGTGTGTGAAATTTTGGCCGATGGCAACGAAAGGGATGAAAGTGCTCTTACAAACAGACCCGGCAGCTGTGGGAAACAGTGAGCAACTCGTACTGGGGCGACCAGGAGAGAATTAAAAAAATAATAATAACAATAGAGCAGGGGTGGGCTTTGAAAAATTTAGCAACCAGTTCTCTGTGCCCGGTTGCTGGGTGGGTGTGGTCTAGTCCAGTGATCCCCAACCTTTTGGCGCCGCGCCCGGTACGGCATCAGCTGGGCGCCGCCATCTTTTTGGCGAAAAAGTGCTTCTGGTGAGCTTTCTACCGGAAAAGCTCACGGAGCACTTTTTATCAAAAGATGGCGCGCAGCAACCAGCGGACCGGTAAGACTTGTTCCAGCGGACGGTGCCGGTCCGGACCGGCGATTGGGGACCCTGGTCTAGTCCCATGATGGCAAACCTATGGCACGTGTGCCACAGGTGGCACACAAAGCCATTTGTGCCGGCACGCGAGCTGCAGGCAAACTTACTTCACTGTGCATGCGTGCGCCTCCCAGCTGATTTTCGGCCTCCCAGAGTCTTGAGGGTAGCTTCTGCAGCCTTTGCAGGCCGAAAAATAGGCCCGTTTCGTCACTTCCTGTAATACTGAGAGTGACGAAACGGCCCCATTTTTCAGCCTCCAAAGGATGCAGAAGCTTTCTTCAAGCGTCTGGGAGGCCAAAAAGGGCCTCAAACGGGCCTAAAATCAACTGGGAGGTGCAGTGCAAGTAAGGGGGTGGCGATGAGGGGGTAAGTGTGTGGGCATGTGCAGGGGGCGTGGAGGAGGTGCGTACATTGCTCTCTGGATGCTGGCACGTGAGCACGTGAGCACCTGTACCAGTGGTGGGATTCAAATATTTTTACTACTGGTTCTGTGGCATGGCTTGGTGGGTGTGGCTTGGCTTGGTGGGCATGGCAGAGGAAGAATCCTGCAAAATCCCCATTCCCTCCCCACCCTACTAACCTGCTTTCCAGCTCCGTTCTCCTGCGCAGGGCAACCAAAGAAGACCCAGCTTTTCAGCTGGGACTCCGGAGGCAGAGAAGAGATTGGGGGGTGGGGCCAGTCAGAGGTGGGATTCCGAACTACACAACATTTCTGCTACCGGTTCTCCGAAGTACTCAAAATTTCCGCTACCGGTTCTCCAGAACTGGTCAGATCCTGCTGAACACCACCTCTGGCCTGCACCATTTTGGGCACAGGAGCCACTAGTCCAGTCGGCCTCCTGCACCATGGTGTGGGGGAGTCATTTTCGCCCTCCCCAGGCTCCGGAGGCTGGAAACGGGCCTGTTTCAGGCCTTCCAGGCCTTCTGAGGGGCCCGTTTTTTGCCCTGCCGAGCCTCCATGCGGGCCCTACTCTTACCTGAGATCCCAAATGGGCCACGTGGAGACTCCTGAGAGGGGCGGGGCAGGATGGGCGGGGCCAGCCAGTCATTGCAACTACCGGTTCGGCAAACTAGATGTAAAATTAGCATTCTGTTCACCCAAACCGGTGCAAACCGGTAGCAGCCCATCCCTGGAATAGAGGGTCTACTGGTTAAAGTATTGTGGAAAGGCAACTTCACGAGGACAGTGGTGTCACCCAAGCAGGAAAAGCCCAAAGGGAACATCAGGCCAGCCATAAAACAAACTTGCATAGGCAAAGAAATCAAATAAAAGGTATTAAAGAAGCCCCTTAGACAAAAGCCCAAATAATTAAGAAAACTAGGGAAACAAGAAAAGAAAACCCTTACAAACACAAGACATGCCAAATCAGCAAAACCAACAGACAAAAGACACAAAATATATTGCAAAGGAGACAGACAGGAGATTGCCACAAAACAAATATAAGAAACCATTAAGCTAAAAAAGATTAGGACGAAACCGATAATCCAATCAAACCACCCCGCAAAGTTTGCCTTCTGCACCCCGTGGAGTTTACCCTCCGGCGGAAATGAAGACAACCCCTGACAGGATTTAAAACATTAAGAAATACAAACACAAGCACACACACACACAAAATGAGAAAAAGGTATAAAAATCAGGGACTTACCATACAAAGGTAGCTAGCCCAGGAACGCAGACTTCTTGCTATCTCTTGCCTTCCTGAAAAATAAAAAGATCCAGCTTTCAAACAGTTGTCCGTATCCTTGCACCGGAGCTCTCCCAGTGGGAAAATCGAATCCTCAGAAGAAAGGCATTTTGACAGCCTTTCAACAGTATATAAAGTATATAGCATATAAAATCATACATTGCAATTTCCTACCTGTCAATGAATACTTCAGCTTCAACCATAACAACACAAGAGCACACAATAGATACAAACTCAAGGATAATCGCACCAAACTTGATTGCAGGAAATACGACTTCAGCAACAGAGTGGTCAATGTCTGGAATACTCTACCTGACTCTGTGGTTTCTTCCCCAAAGGAGCGTGCATAAGCGCACCAACGTGCCTACCGTCCCTGTCCTACTGTTTCTTTTATTTTTCTTATATGTATCCATGTATTCATAACTATGTTTTTTATTTATACCTATTACCTTGTAAGCAATTGACAAACCAAATAAAATAAAATAAAATAAAAATAAAGCACCAGGCTAGAAACCAGGAGATGCCACTTGGGAAAAGGTTTAGAAGGGATCCCACGCGGATGGGAAAAGGTGCTGTCGCTGGAGTGGAGGGGTGCTGTGAGTGTGATTTTATTATATTCATGTATTATATGATTCTTCTTTTATTAGTTTTATTGTTTTTAACATGAGGTTTTATATTCTGTAAGCCATTTTGAGTCGCCATGTACGAATAGGCGGCAACGTAAATTCTCCAAAGAAATAATATAAAAATATGCAGACTCATACTTATGACGGTTGCAGTGTCCCGGGGTCACGTGATCCCCTTTTGTGACCTTCTGATGAGCAAAATCCATGGGGAAGCTGGATTCACTTTACAACCAGGTGACTCACTTACCCACAGCAGTGATTCACTTAACAACCGGGGCGAGAAAGGTCGTAAAATGGGGCAAAACTCACTCAGCTACTCTCTTGCTTAGCCACAGAAATGTTGTTCGCAAGTCGAGGACTGCTTGGAACGCTCCGTGAACAGTCCCAACAACGCTATCGAACAAAAATGATAACAATCTTTCCCTGAATCAAACTCATTAACTTGAAAATACAGGCAATCCCCGATATACGACAGTTCCTTTAGCGACCGTTCGAAGTTTCAATGGCACTGCAAAAGGGGACTTAGGACAGTTTTTCACAATTACAACCTTACCAGCATCCCCACAATGGTGTGATGGAAATTCAGCTGCTCGGCCACTGCTTCATACGTACGACCATTGCGGTGTCCCCGAAGTCAGGGGATCCCCTTTGGTGACCCTCTGACGAGCGAATTCAGTGTGGTAGCCAGTATTCCCTTCGCAGCTGATCAACCACAGCAATTCACTTAACAACGGTGGCGAGAAAGGTCATAAAATGGGGGCACACCTCGCTCAACAAAACGTATCTCGTTTTTGCCTTCCCCCGGGCTCCCGAGGCTTTCCTCGAGCCTCCAGGAGGGCGAAAACAGCCTCCCCGGGCTCCTGAGGCTCTCTGGAAGCCGGAAACAGGCCCATTTCCGGCCTTCCAGAGCTTCCTGGAGGCCCGTTTTTCACCTTCCCTGAGCCTCAGCGCGGAACCTGCACTTAACTGCATCCAAAATGGGCCACGTGGGGACACCTGGGAGGTGTGTGGTCTGGGCGGGGCCAGCCAGGAGTGAAATTTGGGACGGTCTCCGAACTGCACAGAACCTTAGCTAGGAGCCCTTCTGAACCCCCACGAACCCCCAGCAGCCCACCTCTAGTTTCAAGCGGTCGGATATATTCCAGGGGCTCTGTTATTTTTTTAAATGAATGACAAATGCGTGGCTATCAAGCACCATATGTGCAAAATTCCTTCTTCATTTTTTCCCCCTCCTTGTTCTTCCCCCCTGCACATTACGTGGCTGGGTGTATTAATCACATCCGTTTTGAAATGACAGGCCTCATTTTTCGAGTGACAGATAGAGAGAGATATAATACGCCCCCCTGTCGAGCTGAAATCTTGGGGACAGGCGAGATCTATACATTTGCTTAGCAACAATGGGGTGTGTGTGGTAATTTGTCACTGTCTTCCCCTGGGACGGTGTGTTGGCTTCTCCAGACCTGGGGTCTCGTGCAAGTTTTTGATTCTGGGACAGCCCTTGATTGAGTGACTGACTGACTGATTGATTGATTGATTTGACTGATGGTCTGTGGAAATTTTCCATGGTCCGGGTCATAATTGTCCCAAAGTGCTTTTTCAAAAGGCAACTGGACTTTGGGTTTGTTTTTTTCCTTGAAAATGTTTCGTTTCTTATCCAAGAACTGAAGAAGCTTCGAAGATGAGAAGTGAAACCTCTTCAAGGAAAAACAAAGGAAGTCCGGTTGCCTTTTTGGGGAAAAAAAATAACTGAACACAAATTTGGGACATTCCTCCAGATCCAGAAGGGCTTGAAAGGGTTTAGGAAGAACATATTTTAATTGTGGGGTGACCAAACTTAAGAAGATGTTTTGCTTCTCATCCAAGAAGCTTCTTGGGTTCTGAAGAAAGAAGCCTGACTGAACAAGGCACTGTTTCACTCATTGGCATTCCAATGTTGCAATAACAGAATAATAGAGTTGGAAGGGACCTTGGTCCTCAGAGATCTTCTAGTCCAACCCTTTGCTCAAGCAGAAGACCCTACATCATTCTGGACAGGCCTGGCTAGTCTAGTGAAGAGAAGGACCAGGGGAGACAGGATAGCAGTCTTCCAGTACTTGAGGAGCTGCCACAGAGAGGAAGAAGGAGTCAGGCTATTTTCTAAAGCACTTGTAGGCCAGACAAGGAATAATGGATGGAAACTGATCCAGGAGAGATTCAACCTGGAAATAAGAAGAGAAAATTTCTGACAGTGAGGAAAATCCACCCATAGAACAGAAGTTTCCTTCAGAAGTTGTGGGAAGCTTTCAAGAAGAGAATGGACTGCCACCTGTCAGAAATGGTATAGGGCCTCCTGCCTGAGAAGCGGGTTGGACTAGAAGACCTCCCAGGTCCCTTCCAGTTCTATTCTGATTCCGATTTCAAGGGATCAGGAAGATCTGAGGGTACTATGAAGGGACTGGGGAGCCCCGTGCTTTTTCCTTGCCTCTTGTCCTCCCCAAGTGGCGATCTTTCTCCAACAGCGGGCGAGTGCATGAAACTCAATCACATATTGTCCGTTCAGTGGCTGCCATGGCAACCCAGCCAGAAATTGATGGCAACGACAGGGAGAAAGGAACTTGATATGCTGCTCGGGGAAAAAAAAAAACAGGAAGGGAAAGAGATCAAGAAATAAAAATAAGAGTGTAACCGAGTTGGGAGGGACCTCGGAGGTCCTCTAGTCCAACCCCCTGCCTAGGCAGGAAACCCTACACCACTTCAGACAAATCGTTCTCCAATCTCTTCTTAAAAACTTCCAGTGTTGGAGCATTCACACCTTCTGTAGGAAAGCCTTTCCACGGATTAATTGTTTTCCCTGTCGGGAAATTTCTCCTTAGTTCTAGATTGCTTCTCTCCTGGGTTAGTTTCCATCCATTGCTTTCCCCATCCCTGCTAAATATCCTACGCAGAGGCCCAACACCCAGCCAGCAGCTGTTTGGAATTCGATAAGGATCCTCTGAATTCAAGGTGGGGTGACAATTCCCAAAGAAATCCCCAAATTCATTTATTGCAAAATCCCCCCAAATCAGTAAAGAACATTGACAAGAAAAAAAGGTCTAAATTAAGCCCAATGAAAAGGAAGGTAGTCCTTGACGTACGGCGGTTTGTTTAGTGACCGTTCGAAGTTGCAATGGCACCAGGGGCGGGCTTCAAAAAATGTTAGCAAAGCTTTCTCTGCCCTGTAGCTGGGTGGGCGTGGCCATGATGGGCGTGGCCTAGTCGGCCTCTTGCACCGCGGAGGGGGGTGTTTTTGCCCTCCCTGGGCTCCGGAGGCTCTGTGGAAGCTGGAAACAGGCCCATTTCCGGCCTTTCCAAACTTCCGGGAGGCCCATTTTGCACCCTCCCCGAGCCTCTGTGCAAGCCCTAGCAGCCCAGCCCTGAACGGCACTGAAAAAAAGGGACATAGGGCTGTTTTTCACACTTACGACTGTCGCAGCCTCCCCATGATCCCGTGATCAAAATTGAGACGCTTGGCAACCGGTTCACGTTTACGACGGTTGTCATGTCCCCCGGGGTCATGTGATCTCCTTTCACGACTATCTGACAACGGGGATGCCAGTTTCACTTAACAACCGTCTTCCTAGCTTAAGAATGACAACGTTTCATTTAACAACCATGGTGGGAAAGGTCACAAAATGGGGCAAAATTAACTGAATAAACTTCTCACTTAGCAACAAAAACTGTTGGGCTCCATTGTGGTCGTAAGAAGAGGACTACCTACCAGTATTCATTAGAAGAGGAACGGGTTGAGAGAGGGCTGGGAAGGTGGGGTAAGGCAGGGTCTGTTCACTTTGGGAAGATGAAAAATTGTACGGATAAGAGTGTTTGTGTCACGCACTAAATCTTGTGTACCACCGTTGACTTATCTGTTTCGTCTCGGCTCCTCTCCACACCGGAAGGGTCAATGATTTATTCAATTTGTCATGGCTATTTTTCCTCACGCCCGTCTGAGACGACAACCTGAAACAGCGTTGTTTTGTTTTTTTCTATGGCTGTCGTAGAAAACAGGTGTTTGTGCAAGGAAAACGCAAGGGTCGGCTACAACGCCGGTGTGTTTGTGAAGGGGAAAACCCCGTGCGTCTCCATGAGATCAATCGATGTCGATGGAACAGAAGTGGAAAATCTGGGCCATGAAGCCATCAAAAGTTTCTGCGTCAGCCTCGGAAGCCATTTTGTACTCGGAAGCTTCGAGGCTGCCACATTCAGTGCCTGGGAATTTGGGAGTGGGGGGATTTCATCGTGAGGTAGAAGATTAGACACAACATTTTTTTCTCAGTGTCAAGGACATGTTGCCCTGCACCTGGAGGGGAGTGTCTATCTCCAGTTGGGACGATGATTTGATTGAGCCATGTGATGGGTGCAGGGCAGAGGTAGGTATTCAGCAGATTCTGACCTGGAGAACCGGTAGCGGAAATTTGGAGTAGTTCGAAGAACCGGCAAATCCCACCTCTGACTGACCCCGCCAATCCCATCTATTCTCTGCCTCCCATTGAGTCCCAGCTGATTGGCTGGGTCTTCTTTGGTTGCCCTGCACAGGAGAACAGAGCTGGAAAGCAGGTTAGAGGGGTGGGGAGGGAATGGAGATTTTACAGTATCCTTCCCCTGCCACGCCCACCAAGCCACGCCTACCAAGCCACGCCCAAAGAACTGGTAGTAAACATTTTTGAATCCCACCACTGGTGCAGGGGATGGATCTTAGATTTTTCTTTTGGGAAGGGAAAACCCAGGACTCTCAGATTCGGGTTTTCCCAGATGTACCAATATGCCAACTCTAATAAAGTGGAATTTTGAGGAAATGCTCGCCTCGGAGTTTATTGGGTTGGAGCTCCTTAAGTTGGGATGGAGACGGGCATCTTAGGAAACCTTGCACTGTCCTGTTTTCTCTCTCTTCTTGCCAGCAAAGGAAACAAGAAATGTCTCTAAAACAATTGTAAATGTCACACATTTGGCTCTTGGTGATGCTGGTTCCATTAGTGGGCAAATGGGTTGGGGCTGGCATTGTAACATGTCTGTGTTTGGCACCACTTATTAGATGGTGAGCTGCTGTAATTTCTTTCTTTCTTTCTTTCTTTCTTTCTTTCTTTCTTTCTTTCTTTCTTTCTTTCTTTCTTTCTTTCTTTCTTTCTTTCTTTCTTTCTTTCTTTCTTTCCTTCCCTCCCTCCCTTCCTCCCTCCCTCCTTCCCTTCTTGCCTGCCTGCCTGCTTCCTTGCTTCCCTGCTTCCTCCCTCCCTCCCTTGTTCTGTTTTATTCTGATTGCCTATTTGATCTGCTTATGGCATCTCCTCCATCATGATTGCCACTCAAAGCAGTGTATCAAATATAATTAATTAATTAAGATAGATGGATAAGAGGTAGATACAAAGATAGGTATTTAGTGATAGACAATAGATATATAAATAGATGATACATACATAATGGATAATAGAGAGGTAAATGGATGGTGGATGGGTGGAGAAAGAGATAATAGTAGACATAGAAAAAGAGATAAAGGACAGAATGATAAAAAGATAGAGAAATAGGGAGATAGATAAACAAACAAATAAATAGATGATGCATAGATAGAGGATAAATATAGAGATAAATGATTAGAGAGATAGATAGATAGATAGATAGATAGATAGATAGATAGATAGATAGATAGATAGATAGATAGATAGATATGGATGATAGATTAGATAGAAATAAAAGAACTGGATGGATGGATAGAGCTAAATAGAGATGGATATATGGATATATGGATATATGGATATATGGATATATGGATATATGGATATATGGATATGTGGATATATGGATATATGGATATATGGATATGTGGATATATGGATATATTGTGTTCGAACGAACACAATACAGAAGCCTGATGATGGCAGATGAGATTCTGTCGAAATGTTGCTACAACTTTAAAAGCACAACTATAATGACGTGGGAAAATACCCGAACAAAGCTGAATACCATACATATATATATATCTACATACACACACGCACACACACACATAAAGAGAGAGGGGGGGAGAGGGATAGAGAGAGGGACAGAGATACAGAGACAGAGATAAATATAGATAGATGGATAGATAGATATAAATAGAGAGATGGAAGGATAGATAGTGATAGATACATATAGATGAATAGATAGATAGAGATAAATAGGTAGAGATGGGTAGAGATAGATAGAGATGATAGAAAGACCTATGGATAAATAGATAGCCAGACAAATGAAGGAAGAGATGCTATAAAGGGTAAAATTGCCTTCAAGTCAAGCTGTTGACTTTTAAACATTGCCATGCCATTTCCTTGGCAACAGGATTAAGTGCCTCTCCATTCCCTTCTTCTGGGATTATTCTACTTTTCAACTTGAGCTTCCAGCCCCAGGATCACCTGGTGATCCCCCACCCAACTGCTCAGCAGGGGGTAAAGTCAAGTCAAGGCAGGGTTTCAACCAGCTGGTCAAGACTTCACCCCTTTGATGGCGAATGGATAATTCTTATTATGGTTAGGTTTCAATATTAGTCCCGGAACGGAGACTTTTTGACTTATTGGCATCTACTAACCGGGCTTAAAGGGTGCCTGAGTCAATGTCTCTCAACTTTGACCACTTCAAGAGGTGTGGACTTCAACGCCTAGAATTCCCCAACCAGCCATGAGTCACTGAGTTTTGGTAAAGACCCATTTTAGTCATGAAAACTGGCTGGCTGATTTCAGGCATATCACCAGGAGATAGTGAGTTCTAGTCCCACTTTAGGCATGAAAGCTGTTTGAGTGACTTTGGGCCAATCACCAGGAGACAGTGAGTTCTAGTCCTGCCTTAGGCATGAAAGCCATCTGGGTGATTTTGAACCAATCACCAGGAGAGGGTGAATTCTAGTCTGCCTTAGGTGTGAAAGCTGTTTGAGTGACTTTGGGCCAATCACCAGGAGACAGTGAGTTCTAGTCCTGCCTTAGGCATGAAAGCCATCTGGGTGATTTTAAACCAATCACCAGAAGAGAGTGAGTTCTTTTTTAAAAATTTTTTAAAAATAAACTTTATTTACAAGAATTAAAAACATACAAATTTGAAAATACAAAACCAATAATGTATTCATAGCACATTCCTCTTTACATTTGATATCGAATTTGATATATCCTGATAATCATTACTAATACTTCTCACATTTCCATTAACTATCAAATCTTAATCACTATGTAACTTGCAATACTTTACTAATCTTCTCGTTGGATTATATGTATTTATTAATTCATAATAAATAATAATATATTCATACTTTTTAAATAATAAATAATAAAATATAGTGAATATAAAATGCTACTAATAATAATGTAGGAGAAAAGAATATTTAACACCTTTGTTATTCTTGTACCTTTCATAAAGACGGTTGCATATAATTTGTTTCTAGGGTTCATTTACGTGTTTTCCCTTTACAGTCTACTCAGTTGTACAATTTGTCCCATACCCTATAATAATCTGTGTCCTCCTTCCCATTGATTTTGAGTCTCTCCAGTTGGGCATACTCATATGTTTTTTGAATAGTAATATGTATCGGTGGTACATTTGGATTCTTCCAATTTTGTGCTAATGAAATCCGTGCCACTGTCAGTAAGTAGATGGTCAGATATCTTACTTTAGGGGTATAATCCGCTTTAATCATTCCCAACAAGAACAGTTCAGGTTTCCACTCCAGCCCACACTCTATAATTTCTTCTATCCACTCTTTTATTTTTAACCAATATTTCTTTGTCTCAGGGCAGGTCCACCATAGATGGAAATAAGTGCCAAATTTCCCTTTGCATTTCCAACAGCATGGGTTTGCTGTTGGAAATATTTTGGCCAGTCTAGAGGGTGCCAGATGCCATCTATACATCATTTTGTACAAATTCTCCTTATGTGCCACTGATTTAGTTAATACAAGATTTGTTTTGCCAGATTTCTTCCCAGTCATCCAGATCTATACTATGACAAAAATTTTTTTCCCAGGCTAACATAGGTCCTTTCACAATTCTCTCAGCCATTTCATGTTCTAATATATAATTATATAGTTTAGAAATCAACCCTTTCTCAGGACTTGAGAGTATTTTGTCTAAATGCATATCTTTTGCCTCAATTCCATATCCTTTACATCTTTATTATATCTCAATTTTACTTGGAAGTATGAGCAATTATCAATGACTTTCCCTAGTGCTTCAAGTTCCTGTATCGTTTTAATTCTTCCCTTTTTATCTAATATTTGGTGATACTTCAGTTTTTTACTAATATCCATCGTATTTAAGTGGAACATTGCCTCCATCTTTGAAAACTACCTCGGGATTTTGGTATAGTGGTTTCTTCTAATGTCAGCCCAAATTTTAATTAGTGACTTTCAGAATACATGTTTAGTGAAGTATAGATTATTTTGGCTATTCGGGTTCCACAAAAATGCGTGCCACCCTAATTGTAAGTCGTGGCCCTCCAATTTTAGAATTCTATTGTTCCTTAAATTGATCCAATCTTTTATCTATACTAATGCCACCGCTTTATAATAGATCTCCCAGGCAGGGAGTCCAAATCCACCTCTGCTTTTGTTATCTTGTAAATATATATTTTTTAATTCTCGTTTTTTTGTTGGCCCAAATAAATTTCATTACAATTTTATCTAATTTTTTAAATAATTTTTTTATCCAATAATATCAGAATTGTTTGAAATAGATATAGTATTTTAGGTAAAACGTTCATTTTGATTGTTGCTGTTCTGCCTAATAGTGAAATTTGCATCTTATTCCAATTTTCCAAATCCTTTTCAATCTTTTTCAGTAATTGGGTGTAGTTGTCGTCCCACAGATTTAATGTTCTAGCTCTTATTTACAATTTGTAATCCCATCTTTCCTTCCATTTTTGTTGTTGTTTGCTATTTGGTAAATTTTTAACTAGCATTTTAGTTTTTTCCTTATTAATCATGCTAGTTTACAGAATTTATCAATTTCATTTAGCAAATCTGGTCCTGAGTCTATTGGATCTTCTATAACAAAAACCATATCATCTGCAAAGGCCTGTAATTTATACTCTTGACTTTTAATTTTGGTTCCTTTGATTTCTTTATTTGATCTAATTCTATCCAACAAGGTTTCTAGAATTGTTATGAAAAGCAGAGGTGAAAGAGGGCATCCCTGTCTGACACCGTTCCTTCTCTTTAATTATTTAGTAATTTCTCCATTTAATAATATGTTAGCCTTTTGCATAGCATAAATTGCGTTGAACATTTTTACAAAATTACCTCCAAAGTCCATCAAGTTAATCTGCTTCTTCATAAAGTCCCAATTTAAGCTATTGAAAGCCTTTTGTGCGTCCAGGAAAACCAAGGCCACCTGGTTTCCTGGATAATATTCTAATATGTCTATTATTATTCTTGTGTTATATCTAATCTGCCTCGTGGGAAGAAAGCCACTTTGATCTGAATGAATTTTGTTGCTAAGTACTTTCTTCAATCTTTCCACCATTATTGCCATAAAATTTTTATCATCTGAATTTAAAAGAGATATTGGTCTATAATTCTTTATTTGGTTGGCATCTGCACCCTAGAAGAGGGTGAGTTCTAGTCCCGTGTTAGCCATCAAAGCCGATTGGGTGAACTTTGGGCCAAGTCCTCTGCCCAACCCACCTCACAGGATAGTTGTTGTGGGAAAAATAGGATGAAAAAGGGGTATTAGCTATGTTTGTCGCCTTGAGTTGTTTGTGAAAATAATAAGGGCCGAATACAAATAAATAGATAAAATAAATATTTTCTGTTTCATGAGATTGTAACTTGGTGGTTTCCTCCAGTTCTAGTTTGTGTTTGTCCCTGAATCCTGTGAGAATTTTGAGCCTCGGCCTTAAAACGGAAGGCTTAAAAATACTCGAGATTCTTTACCCTATTTAGGCTACTGCCGAAGACACTTGTAATAGAATTATGGCCCTAAGAAGATTATAATCAACTTTATCTTCCAATCCTCCAGCACTTTAATCTTTGCAAATTCCACTCTGAGTCCTAAGCACCTTCAGATTTATGAGCCAAGCAGAGTTCAGCTAGCTATTGGCATTTTGCATCTCCTAAACGGTCCAGTGGAGGCCTTTTGCCTTGGAAAAAGAAAATTAAAAAAGAAAAAAAAAAAGAAGCAGCTCAAAATCTATTTCAGCAATGCAAACAACCACCAGGATGCCTCTGTCAAAAACAGGTGTGGTATAAATGCAGCCCAAGCCACAGATTTTCGTGAATAGATTTGTTTGCAGATGATTGCAACCCAACAATATTATGATTAATCTCACCTTTGCAAGTTCTGAACTAGGCTGTTGCTCTTCCTCTTTTCATCTTGAAAAACAAATCTCCCTGATAGTAGAAATAAAGGGGAAAGATTATGATATTTTCCCCTGATTTGCTGCTACTTTGCAGGATATGTTATATCTGGGAAAGCGTTCAAAAATCAAAGAGGAGAAGAAGGAAGGGGAGGAGGAAGATGGTTGAGAGAAGGAAGGGGAAAAGGAGAAGAAGTAAAAAGAGAGAGGAAGAGGAGGAGAGTAGAACAATGGATGAGGGAAGGGAGAAGAGGGAAGGGAGGAGAAGGAGAAAGGAGAGAAAGGAGGAGGAGGAGGGGAGAAGAAGGCGGGAAGAAGAAAGGGAGGAGGAAAAGGAACAGAAGGAAAAGGAAAAAGGAGAAAGGGAAGGAGAAGAAAGAGGAGGAGGAGAGAAGAGGAGAGAAGAAGAAGGAGGAAGGGGAGGAAGAGAAATAAGGAGAAAGATGGGGAGGAACAGAAGAAGGAGAACAATGGATGGGGAAAGAGAAGAGGGAAGAGAGAAGATGAAAGAGGAGAAAATGGAGGAGGAGGAGGAAAATATTGGGGAGGAGGAGAAGAAACGAAAGAGAAGGGAAAGGAAGAGAAGGAGAAGAAAGAAAAGGAGGAGGAGAGGAGAAAGAGAAGGAGAAAAGGAGGAGGAAAAGGAGAACAATGAACAGGGGAATGGAGAAGAGGGAAGGGAGATGGAGAAGGAGAAAGAGAAGAAGTAGGAGGGGAGGAGAAAGTTGGGGAGGAGAAAGTCACTAAATGAATGGTCAAAAGTTGAGGACTCCCTATAAATAGCTAGCTTCTGGAGGAAAAAGATCCTAGTTCAGCTCCATTCATTTTTAATTTTTAAGGAGTTTCCCCCTTTTTACTCCTTAACACGGAAGGAAAAGCTCTTTTTCCTCACACCCGAAGACATTTTGAGAGGTGAGGAACGGACCCAAAAACGAACAAAATATAACCTTTTTCTCCAGGCTCCGCTGGTTTGACAGCCCGCAAAATCCTGAAATGCTTCCCTTGATTAAAAAAAAATGAAGGGCAGCAAAGAGCCAACACTTTGTTGTTGTTGTTGTTGTCATTGTCTTCCCCCTCCCGAATGGGATATCAATCAGCCTCCAATATTTTAATTACAGCTGTCCCTGGTTCAAGCCAGCCTGGATTTCAATCAAGGCAAATGAAGAACTGGAGGGAATCTCCTGGGACAAAGCCACAAAAACACGCAAACACATCCGTGTGCATCGCACCCCTCAATGTTTCCCCCCCTCCTTCCCATTATTGCTAATCTCTTTGCTCTTTGCCTGACATTTTTTTCCCTCCTGACAACCCTACACCAAAATTTCCAGCTTTCCGGTCCTTGCCACCCGCAATCTCCTTTCCAGGGGAGATGAGAAATTAAGCTTTCAATTAGCCATGGCCTAATCTCGGTCTGCTTGACTTGCTTCCCTCATGGGCCACTTGATGTCTGGTTTCCTTAGCAATGGCAGCTCGTGTTTCCTCCCCCCCCCCACACCGGCCTGCTTTCCTTTCGAAAGAGACGTTAGGCTAAAATGGAAAAAAAAAGATTATAGGTTTTAAAATCACAAGTTTCAGGTCGTCCTCAATTTATGACCGCCGCAGAGCCCCAAATTTCCGCGGCAAAGGGAAACGTTTGTGAAGTGAGCTTTGCCCCATTTTACAACCTTTCTTGCCGATGTTGCTAACTGAATCACTGCGGTTGTTATATTAGTAACACTCCAGGGAGCTCTCGACTTAACAAATGGTTCATTTAGTGGCCGTTCAAAGTTACGATGGCCCTGGAAATGTGTGGCTTAGGACTGTCTTTCAGAGTTATGATGGTCAACTAAAAAAAAATACTCCTCTGGTCTTTTTAGTTGCCAGCAAAAAGGGAGTGGGGAAAGCAGTGCATTCCTTAAATGCTTCAGATAATTGCTAGGCAGCCGAAGCTGTTGGCGCGCAAGATTATTACTGAAGAGCATGATTGATGACTCTTGGCTATGGATGTGTCCCTTTGGAGAATATACATCCAGGGGGAAGACCAGGGTCAAGGGTGAAATAAATGATGTGTCTCAGAGTCAGCTGCACCCCGGTAGTGCTGGCATGGTCACTCCTAATAAATTAATTTTTTTTACTCTGACAGATGAGGCTAGAGACATGATTTGAATGGGGGTGGATTGTTGGAGCCTTGACTATGACCTTTTCAGCATCCCCATTGGTCACGTGATCAAAATGGAGGTGTTTGGCAATTGTCTCATACTTACGATGGTCGCGGTGTCCCAGGAGGATCACGCGATCCCCTTTTGTGACTTTCTGACAAGCAAAGGGGAAACCAGATTCACTTCACAACCAGGTTGCTAACTTATTAACTGTGGCGATTCACTTAACAACTGCGTCAAGAAAAGTCATAAAACGGGGGGCAGAGTCTGCTTCACAAATGTCTCATTTAACGCCAGAAATTCGGGATTCAATTGTGATTATAAGTCAACGGCTACCTGTACCGTTAAGGGAATCTGGCTTCCCAATTGATTTGGCTTGGCAAAAGGTCGCAAAAGGGGGGTGGGATTCTACCGGTTCGGACCGGTTCAGGTGAACTGGATGTTAAATTTACATCTGGTTCGCTGAACCGGTATTTAAACCGACCGGCTGGCCCCGCCCACCCCTCCTCTCCCAGGAGTCTCCATGTGGCCTGCTTTGGGTGCAGGTAAGGTCCGCGTGGAAGGTCTGCGTGGAGGCTCTGGGAGGGGGAAAAACCGTCCTCCTGAAAGTACCGGAATTCCAGAACGGGCCTATTTCTGGTTTCCGGAAGGCCTCCAGAGCCTGGGGAGGCCATTTTTGTCCTCCCAGAGGCCCGAGGGAAGCCTTGGGACTCTGGGGAAGGTGAAAAACAGCCCTCCCGGAAGTTCTGGTAGGCCACGCCCACCATGGCCACGCCCACCCAGCAACCAGGCAGCGAACTGGTTGCTGGGATTTTTGAATCCCGCCTCTGGGATCACATGACCCCGGGACACCGCAGCAACGTGAGTCAGTTGCCAAGCGCCTGAATTTTGATCACGCAACCCTCTGAAAAAACAGTCGTAGGTTAATTTTTTTCAGGGCCGTTGTCACTTTGAACGGTCACTAAATAACCGTTGTAAGTTGAGGACTGTAGTTATGCCCGCCTTTTGGGTTTTCTAAGCTTCTCTGGCTGGAGATGATCAGCGGGGGCAAATTGTGTGTGATTTTAAGGTCTTTTTTGTAATTTGCCGTTCTCTTTCTGCCTTTCTTCTGGCTGGGGAAAAATAAAATCTCATTTTTTATTTTTTTTAAAAAAAGAGTTCAAAATGCATCCTTGTTCTTCTATGTGTCGACGGTGTGATTCACTCGGGCTCCTATCGAAATGTCATCAAATTTGCTTTAGAGATGAAAAAAAAACATGTTCGCGGGGTGGAATTTCTTTCTTTTTTCTTTTACCCTTTTCACAACCAGCCTGTCAAAAGAATTTTTTTTTGGAGTGGGAGGGTCATACGAAGTGGAGAGGAAGCCACAAAAAAGGATCCTGACTAATTAATTTTTTTTTTAGAGAATAATTGGATCCTATAACTCGCCCTGGGAGATTAAAAAACAAACAAACCAGGGTCATGACGTAGAGTAACAGAATTGGAAGGGACCTTAGAGGTCTTCTAGCCCAACCCCCTGCCCAAGCAGGAGACCCTATCCCATTTCAGACAGATGGTTGTCCAGTCTCTTCTTAAAAACCTCCAGTGATGGAGCACCCACAACTTCTGGTGGCAAGTCGTTCCACTGGTTAATTGTTCTCTCACAGTCAGGAAATTTCTCCTTCATTCCAGGTTGCGTCGCTTCTTGTCCTGCCTTCAGGGGCTTTGGAGTTTGGAGAATAGGCTGACCCCCCGCTCTTCTTTGTGGCAGCCCTCAAATGTTGGAAGGGTGTGTGGGTAAAAGTAATGGATGACAGTGGCCTTTCTAAGAGGGTCTTCTTGATGAATTGGGACTGCAACATCCAAAATTCCCAGCCTCCAACCATATTGGTTGGGGAACTTGGGCAGGGAGTCCTAGGTGTGTGACAAGTTGAGGTGAGATTTGTAGAGAGGAAGAGGAGGAGGAGGAGGAGGAGGAGGAGGAGGAGGAGGAGGAGGAGGAGGAGGAGGAGGAGGAGGAGGAGGAGGAGGAGGAGGAGGAAGAAAAGGAAAAGGACTGTGGAGTCCTTAATGCTCTCTGAACTTGATTGTTTTCTTGTAGATGTTTCATTACCATCCTAGGTAACATCATCAGTGCTAGAAGGGAGTGGGATTTGTCATTTGTGGGGAGGAGGAGAAGGAGGTGGAGAAGGAGGAGGAGGAGAAGGAGAAGGAGGAGAAGAGGAGGAGGAGGAGGAGAAGAGGAGGAGAGGAGGAGAAGAGGAGGAGAAGGAGAAGGAGAAGGAGAAGAGGAGGAGAAGGAGGAGGAAGAGGAGGAGGAGGAGAAGGAGAAGAGGAGGAGGAGGAGAAGAAGAAGAGGAGAAGGAAAAGGAGGAGAAGAGGAGGAGGAGGAGGAGGAGGAGGAGGAGGAGGAGGAGGAGAAGGACTGTGAAGTCCTTGATGTTCTCTGAGCTTGATTGTTTTCTTGCAGACGTTTCATTACCATACTAGCTAACACCATCAGTACTATTTTCTGACTCCTTAATAGTTCCTTCCTCCTTTTCCTACTCCCATCATCAGGTTTCGATTCCACCATCCTTGTCGCTGGGTTTGCTTAACAACCAGATCATTCAGTTACCCGCCATAGTGGTTCACTTCATGACCATGGCAAAAAAAAGGGTTGTGAAATTGGACGGGACTCCCTTAACCCCGGCATCGCTTAATGACCGAACAGCTGACATTGTGGTCTTAAGTTGAGGACTGTATCTCTTCTACAATTTCTGATGGAGTGAACAACATCTTCTCTCTCTAATCCAGGGTTTCTCACGTTTTCAGATGGGTGGACCACAATTCCCAGAATTCCCCCGCCACATGACCCCCATTTCTGGGGTCATGTGATCACCAAAGATGATCACATGACCTCCCAAGGCTGCTCAACTGTCATAAGTACATGCCAAGCACCTGAATTTTGATCACGTGACCATGGGGAATGCTGCAATGGTCATAAATGTGAAAAATGGTCATAAGTCCCTTCACTGTTGTCACTTCAAACAGTTACTAAACAAGCAGTTGTAAGTGGAGGACTTGCTTGTGCAGGGAGTCCGAGTTACGAACTACAAACGAGCCCCACATTGACGTTGCTAAAGTGAGTTTGCCCCATTTTACGACTTTCCTTCCCACCGTTGAGAAGTGAATCGTTGCACTGAATAAATTAGTAACATGGTCGTTAAGTGAATCCCATGGACTCTGCTTGTCAGAAGGTCGCAAAAGGGGATCATGTGACTCTGCGACAGTCATAATGACGAACCACTTGCCAAGCATCTGAATTTTGATCAAGTGACCCTGGGGAACAGTCGTAAGTCTGAAAAGTGGTCATAGCTTCCTTTTTTTTCAGAGCCATTGCAACTTCGGTCACAAAATGAAGTCCAGGATTGCCTGTAATTCAATTTCAAAAACTTAGGAAGGGTTCTTATGGACCCTGCCTGCCGCAAACTCAACCCTTTGGTGATTTATATTCAACTCAGGTTCCTTAAACTCCACATCCCAGTTTATAACGTAATAAACCCTGATTAAACACCCTTGAGATTTAATTCCCAGGAACTATCATGTCGAATGTAAGCCTTCCTCTGCTCCATATCTCGGCTACATTTGATGTATCTTCGGCCTCCTCGCATTGTCCTATAAACCACTGGAAGGCACCCGGCTGAATAATTTATTTCGTTTTTATTTTTATTTTGAAAAGCCTTTTAATATTTCATAAACGGTTGTAATGAGCCAGTGGTCTGTTTTGGTTAGAAATGTTTATGTGCCGTTAAATCGAGCAGCCAAGAACAGGATACTTTAATTTAATAGGGTGGCCCCGAGAAAGGAAGGGGAAAAAAAAGAAAAAGAGATAAGCCTTGTGTAATAAATTTTTAAAGAAAACATTGCAGCTAACAGCTAAGCGGCAATCTGAAATAGGCCAGATGTTTGAGATGATAGATTTGGCCTCTGGCTGTGTCAGCTGGTGCTGGAAGGGATTGAAGTCCAAACTAGCCAGAGGCAATGTCCAGGAATTATTATTCCAGGATTTCAGGAATAATAATAATAATAATAATAATAATAATAGTAGTAGTAGTAGTAGTAGTAGTAGTAGTAGTAGTAGCAGCAGCAGCACAGTCAGCCAGATGTTCAGGCTGGGTTTGGCATTTTTGTCTACCTATCAAGTCCTTACCCAGGACCTGGGATAAGCAAATCTGGATGTTTGATGGTGCTACAGATATCGCAGCAGGATGGACGCTGTTCCAAGTAAAACTGCCTTCTGCAATTGACTGATGGCAAATTTGTCAATGCCACTGATGGTGTTCAAGTGGTGCTCCAGTTGTTTTGGGACTGCACCCAAGGCGCCTATTAGTATTGGTACTACGCTTGCTTGCCTTTGCCGTAGTCATAGTTATAGTCATAGTCATAGTCGTCATAGTCATAGTCAGTCATAGTCATAGTCATAGTCATACTCATACTCATAGTCATAGTCATACAGTCGTCATAGTCATAGTCATCATAGTCATCATAGTCAGTCATAGTCATAGTCATAGTCATAGTCATAGTCATAGTCATACTCATAGTCATACAGTCGTCATAGTCATAGTCATCATAGTCATCATAGTCAGTCATAGTCATAGTCATAGTCTCATAGTCATAGTCAGTCATAGTCATAGTCATAGTCACAGTCGTCATAGTCAGTCGTCATAGTCATAGTCGTCATAGTGAGTCATAGTCATAGTCGTCATAGTCATAGTCGTCATAGTCAGTCATAGTCATAGTCAGTCATAGTCATAGTCATAGTCAGTCATAGTCATAGTCATAGTCATCATAGTCAGTCATAGTCATAGTCATAGTCATAGTCAGTCAGTCATAGTCATAGTCATAGTCATAGTCAGTCATAGTCATAGTCAGTCAGTCAGTCATAGTCATAGTCATAGTCATAGTCATCAGTCAGTCATAGTCATAGTCGTCATAGTCATAGTCATAGTCATGTCATAGTCAGTCATAGTCATAGTCAGTCATAGTCATAGTCAGTCATAGTCATAGTCATCATAGTCAGTCATAGTCATAGTCATAGTCATAGTTGTTAGGTATAACATTGATACCAAATATGGTTTGGGTGAATAAATATATAAAACTTAGATATCATGGTTTAAGTGCTTATCACTTTAAGCACAATGCAGCAGGCAATTAGCCGATTAAGGGTGCGGTTAGAAGTTACAATATAAGGAAGCATTAGAAGCTGGAAAGCTGGCTGTAACTGTGTGCTTACTGTAACTGTCTGGCTGTTACTGTCTGTAACTGTAACTGTGTGCTGCTGCGACTAACTGTGATTACTGACTGTGAGTGCCTGTGACTGAACTATTATTGTTTGATACTGTTTGCTGATTTACTGCGTAATTCTACTGAATATCCAGCGTTTGTTTCTCTGGAGAGTGAAACCGGAGGAGGAGAAGATATCTTTATCGGCTGATAAAGATATTGCAAGGACTCTTAACTTGGACTATACTAGTGAGTCTTACTGGATGGAAATACTGTGAATGACTTAATGGACTGAATGACAATGCTTAAACTCTAACTGGATTAAAAACTATTTAAACTACAAACAGTGTTTGTGTTCAGTGTGTGTATACTCTGGGGCCCTTCCGCTCTCCTTTGGTTGCCTGGCTTGACTACTGCTGCAATACTCTGCTAGGGGTTAATTCCCAAACCCTAACAATGGTTATGGGCCCAGCAGCATAGTCTAACTAACCAGGATACAGCAGAGAGAGTTGGTGTGAGTTGCACATTACTGTAATAACAAACTGTTTTAATTAGTTTAAAATAGTCAAAATATCTGAAGAGCAATGGCACAAGTAAATTTGTCACAACTGTCCATGATATCCAGGCTGGATGGAACAAACTATGTTTCATGGTCAATGAAATGTAGTTTACTTCTACGCAGAGAAGGTTTGTGGGACATTATAGCAAACCCACCAGATGTGAGTAGCTGGGATCCTGCTAATGATGATGATAAAGAAAAGTTACAAGACTTTAAACTGAAGAATGAGCAGGCTTTATGCATCATAGGACTGACTCTCTGTGATCAGCAGCTTGTCCATATTCGTGGAGAAGAAAATGCTGCAAACTGCTGGGAGAACCTCAGGAAGATTTATGTTCGGGACAGTGTAGGAGCACATATAAATCTTACACGGAAGCTTTTTCGAACGCATCTTCAGAGGAATGGAGATATGTTAGTTCATTTAAACTGTATGAAGAGCATTTTTCAAGATTTGCAAGAAAAGAGCTTATATTTAATGAACTGCAACAAGTCTACATAATATTATCTTCATTAGATCAAAGCTATGATGACTATGTGACTTCGTTAGAGGTATTGCCAAAAGAAAGCCTCTCATTAACCGAGATTACAGGCAGGCTACTAGAAGAAGCCAGAAGAAGGCGTGAGCGTGACGAGCTGAGAGAAGATAAGAAAGAAGAGAAATTATCTTCAAAGTTTGAAAGAAACCAGCAAAGCAAAGTAAAGCACCTGAAAGAAGAGAATTTATCTTCAACAGCATACACAATTAAAAAGTGTTTTAATTGTGGAGGCAGAGGACATTTGGCAAGATTCTGCAAAAGAGAAAAAGCCAGAATGTAAAAATCCAAAGAAAGCATTTGAACTAGCCACGTTAAGCAACTCTGATGTGAAGAATAATTTATGGGTGGTTGACAGTGGCGCATCCCACTGCATCACAAGAGATAAGACAAAATTTATAAAAATGTCTACAAGCTCTCAACATATATCTCTTGCCAATGGCTGGAACCTGAAAGCGAAAGGTCAAGGTTTTGCACGTTGTCCGTATTACATAAACCAGGATATAAAAATGTTGTATGTACCGCAACTAAAGTTTAATTTGCTTTCAGTAAGGGTATTAGATAAATTAGGTTATGTAATTACTTTTAAAGATAATAATTGCATAATTGAAAAGATAACAAAAGGGTAACTGCAGCTTTAAATGGAACATTATATGTCTTAGATAATAGTAAGAAAGGGGAGGCTCAAACTGTATTTAATAATATAAAGCCTCATGATGAATGTATCCATTTATTGCATAGGCGTTTGGGGCATGTAAATTTTAAAATGCTAAAACGTACAGTTGAGTTATCTGAAGGAATAAGGTTAAAACCTTGTGATAAATATTTGCGTTGTAATGTTTGCTGTGAAGATAAGAGCAAGGTATTGCCTGCAAATAGGCTAAATGGTTTCAAAACAAAAGAACCTTTAGAAGTAGTATTTGCAGACATAATAGGTCCAAAGAACCCAGTATGGGAGGTGCTAGATATATACTGAGCATTATGGACCATTATTCTAGATATGGGTTTTGCTATTTAATGAAAAGCAAAACTGAAACATATCAACATTTTTTCAATTGGCTTAGGTTTGCTGAAAGAAAGTCTAAACGACAACTGATAACCCTGGTGACAGATAATGGCACGGAATTTATTAATAACAAATTCCAGAACAGACTTAAAGTAGCTGGAATAGAGCATAAGAAGTCTGCTCCATACAGGCCAGAACATAACGCTTTTATTGAAAGAAGAGGCCAAACACTACAGGCAATGGTTAGAACAATGTTAAATGATTCTGGGTTACCTGATTCTTTGTGGGGAGGCTACAATGTGTGCTAATAACATATTGAACAACGTTGTTAATACAACAACAGGTGAAATACCATTTACCAGATGGCATGGCAGGAAACCTGATCTAAGTTACCTGCACACATTTGGTGCACCAGCATGGGTGCATATTCCTGCACAACTCAGAAAAAAAAGGGCAACATAGAGCTAAAAGATTTTTCTTCGTTGGTTATCAGGCAAACCATAGGGCATATAGATTTTGGGAGAAAGGCACATCTAAAGTGTTATGTAGTGCTAGTGCCCAATTTCTAGAACATGAAGGATGGGAGAAATTAGAACAGGATGCCAATAAAGATGTAATTATTGAATCCTATAGAAATCCCATTAGTTATCCCTGTAACTTTAAAAATAAAGTAAAGAGACAAATACAGGATGAAATAGTGCCCATAAAGGAAGAAACAGATTCAATAGCTGAACAGGATGAGGAAGATGAACAGGTAGTAGTTCAAGAAAGTCCTCCTGTAAGCCCTGTAATTCCCAGAAGAACTACACGCAGTATCTAGACCGCCTGATAGGTACCAGGCTAACACAGTGTGCCAGATTAATCAAGTTCCTAATTCTGTAGAAGAAATTAAAAGTATCCTAATAAGGAAAAAGAAAAATGGTATGCAGCAATGAATAAGGAACTGAATTCATTAAGAGATATGAAGGTGTATGAAAATGCCAAATTACCTGTAGGAAAGAAATCCATTGGCTGCAAATGGATATTTAAGGTAAAAATAGATAAAGATGGTAATTTAATCCATAAGGCAAGGTTAGTAGCCCAAGGTTTTAGGCAGAATGCTAATGACTACGATGAGGTGTTTGCACCTAGTCTTAAGGCAGCAACCTTGAGGGCAGCTTTAGTGTGGGCAGCTAGTAAAAACTATATAGTTAACCATCTAGATGTGGAAACTGCTTACTTGCACGCCCATTAAAACATATTATTTATATGAAAAAACCTGTTGGTATTAAAAGTGAAAATAAGGATAATAATGATTGTTGGTTGTTAAAGAAAAGTCTCTATGGTCTTAAACAATCAGGCTATGAATGGAACCAGTATATTGTAAAGGAACTAGACAATATAGGATTTAAAGCTGGTTTAGCCGATCCATGTCTGTTTAAGAGGGAGACAAATGGGAAAGTATCATTATTATTACTATTCATAGATGACATTGCTTTGATAACTGAAACTAATGATGAAGCAAATAAAATAATAACATCATTAGGAAAGAGAATAAAGATCAAGCAATTAGGGGAGATAAAGAAGTATCTCGGTTTGAATATAAAGAAAACACGGAAAGGTTTTAAGATATCTCAGGAAGATAAGATAAGCAAATTGCTAAAAGATTACAAGATGGAGCTTTGTAAGCCAGCTAAGACTCCAATGAGTCAGGAGTTTAGCAACACTGATGTACAAAGCCCTGAGTTTGATAAGGTGATTTATCAATCTTTAATTGGTAGTTTGAGTTATATTAGTAATTGGTCTAGACCAGATATTTCATACTGCGTGAATCAGTTGGCTAGATTCAATTCTGCACCATGTGAAAGACACTGGAATGCAGCTAAGAGGATATTAAGATATCTTAAAAAGACAATGAATTATTCATTGTATTTAGAACCAAAGGGTGATTTAATTTTGAGTGCTTATGCTGATGCTAGCTTTGCATCAGAAAGAGACACTAGAAAGTCGACTTCAGGAACAGCCATAATGCTGGGTAAGACATTAATAGGCTGGAAGTCAATTAGACAACAGCATATAAGTTTGTCTACTATGGAGGCAGAATTCTCCTGTTTATCATTGTTATGTACAGAGTTAATAATGTATAAACAAATGTTAATTGATATAGGTATAACTGTGGATTATCCTATAATTATACATGAAGATAATCAGGCAGCAATTCAAATGGCGACAAATATTGGAGTAAAAACAAGGAGCAAGCATACAGATCTAAGATATCTAAACGTGAGACAATCTGTAAGAAGTAAGATGATTCAGCTAGAGTACTGTATGTCGGAGGACAATTTAGCTGATAATTTTACTAAAGCCCAAGGTGCCAGTAAGCACCAGGAGAGTTGTGAAAAATATGGGATAAGATTGTAAAGGAATTATATATTTATTTCACCCAAAAGGGGAGTATGTTAGGTATAACATTGATACCAAATATGGTTTGGGTGAATAAATATATAAAACTTAGATATCATGGTTTAAGTGCTTATCACTTTAAGCACAATGCAGCAGGCAATTAGCCGATTAAGGGTGCGGTTAGAAGTTACAATATAAGGAAGCATTAGAAGCTGGAAAGCTGGCTGTAACTGTGTGCTTACTGTAACTGTCTGGCTGTTACTGTCTGTAACTGTAACTGTGTGCTGCTGCGACTAACTGTGATTACTGACTGTGAGTGCCTGTGACTGAACTATTATTGTTTGATACTGTTTGCTGATTTACTGCGTAATTCTACTGAATATCCAGCGTTTGTTTCTCTGGAGAGTGAAACCGGAGGAGGAGAAGATATCTTTATCGGCTGATAAAGATATTGCAAGGACTCTTAACTTGGACTATACTAGTGAGTCTTACTGGATGGAAATACTGTGAATGACTTAATGGACTGAATGACAATGCTTAAACTCTAACTGGATTAAAAACTATTTAAACTACAAACAGTGTTTGTGTTCAGTGTGTGTATACTCTGGGGCCCTTCCGCTCTCCTTTGGTTGCCTGGCTTGACTACTGCTGCAATACTCTGCTAGGGGTTAATTCCCAAACCCTAACAATAGTCATAGTCACAATCGTCATAGTCATAGTCGTCATAGTCAGTCATAGTCATAGTCACTCATAGTCATAGTCATAGTCATCATAGTCAGTCATAGTCATAGTCATAGTCATAGTCATAGTCTCATAGTCATAGTCACTCATAGTCATAGTCATAGTCATAGTCAGTCATAGTCATAGTCATAGTCATCATAGTCAGTCATAGTCATAGTCATAGTCACAGTCGTCATAGTCATAGTCGTCATAGTCAGTCATAGTCATAGTCAGTCATAGTCATAGTCATAGTCATCATAGTCAGTCATTGTCATAGTCATAGTCATAGTCTCATAGTCATAGTCAGTCATAGTCATAGTCATAGTCATAGTCACAGTCATCATAGTCATAGTCATCATAGTCAGTCATAGTCATAGTCAGTCATAGTCATAGTCATCATAGTCAGTCATAGCCATAGTCATAGTCATAGTCACAGTCGTCATAGTCATAGTCGTCATAGTCATAGTCATAGTCGTCATAGTCATAGTCATAGTCACAGTCACAGTCATCATAGTCATAGTCATAGTCTCATAGTCATAGTCAGTCATAGTCATAGCCATAGTCATCATAGTCAGTCATTGTCATAGTCATAGTCATAGTCTCATAGTCATAGTCAGTCATAGTCATAGTCATAGTCATAGTCACAGTCATCATAGTCATAGTCGTCATAGTCAGTCATAGTCATAGTCAGTCATAGTCATAGTCATCATAGTCAGTCATAGCCATAGTCATAGTCATAGTCACAGTCATCTTAGTCATAGTCATAGTCATAGTCTCATAGTCATAGTCAGTCATAGTCATAGTCATAGTCATAGTCATAGTCAGTCATAGTCATAGTCATAGTCATCATAGTCAGTCATAGTCATAGTCATAGTCATAGTCACAGTCGTCATAGTCATAGTCGTCATAGTCAGTCATAGTCATAGTCAGTCATAGTCATAGTCATAGTCATCATAGTCAGTCATTGTCATAGTCATAGTCATAGTTTCATAGTCATAGTCAGTCATAGTCATAGTCATAGTCATAGTCATAGTCACAGTCATCATAGTCATAGTCATCATAGTCAGTCATAGTCATAGTCAGTCATAGTCATAGTCATCATAGTCAGTCATAGCCATAGTCATAGTCATAGTCACAGTCGTCATAGTCATAGTCGTCATAGTCATAGTCATAGTCGTCATAGTCATAGTCATAGCCATAGTCATAGTCATAGTCATAGTCACAGTCGTCATAGTCATAGTCTCATAGTCATAGTCAGTCATAGTCATAGTCATAGTCTCATAGTCAGTCCATAGTCATAGTCTCATAGTCATAGTCAGTCATAGTCATAGTCATAGTCTCATAGTCAGTCATTGTCATAGTCATAGTCTCATAGTCTCATAGTCATAGTCAGTCATAGTCATAGTCATAGTCATAGTCTCATAGTCAGTCATTGTCATAGTCATAGTCATAGTCTCATAGTCATAGTCAGTCATAGTCATAGTCATAGTCACAGTCACAGTCATCATAGTCATAGTCATAGTCTCATAGTCATAGTCACTCATAGTCATAGCCATAGTCATCATAGTCAGTCATTGTCATAGTCATAGTCATAGTCTCATAGTCATAGTCAGTCATAGTCATAGTCATAGTCATAGTCACAGTCATCATAGTCATAGTCGTCATAGTCAGTCATAGTCATAGTCAGTCATAGTCATAGTCATCATAGTCAGTCATAGCCATAGTCATAGTCATAGTCACAGTCATCATAGTCATAGTCATAGTCATAGTCTCATAGTCATAGTCAGTCATAGTCATAGTCATAGTCATAGTCATCATAGTCATACTCACAGTCGTCATACATAGTCATAGTCATAGTCACAGTCGTCATAGTCATAGTCATAGTCATAGTCTCATAGTCATAGTCAGTCATAGTCATAGTCATAGTCTCATAGTCAGTCATTGTCATAGTCATAGTCTCATAGTCATAGTCAGTCATAGTCATAGTCATAGTCATAGTCTGTCTCATAGTCAGTCATTGTCATAGTCATAGTCATAGTCTCATAGTCATAGTCAGTCATAGTCATAGTCATAGTCACAGTCACAGTCATCATAGTCATAGTCATAGTCTCATAGTCATAGTCAGTCATAGTCATAGCCATACTCATCATAGTCAGTCATTGTCATAGTCATAGTCATAGTCTCATAGTCATAGTCAGTCATAGTCATAGTCATAGTCATAGTCATAGTCACAGTCATCACAGTCATAGTCGTCATAGTCAGTCATAGTCATAGTCAGTCATAGTCATAGTCATCATAGTCAGTCATAGCCATAGTCATAGTCATAGTCACAGTCATCATAGTCAGTCATAGCCATAGTCATAGTCATAGCCATAGTCATCATAGTCAGTCATTGTCATAGTCATAGTCATAGTCTCATAGTCATAGTCAGTCATAGTCATAGTCATAGTCATAGTCATAGTCATAGTCACAGTCATCATAGTCATAGTCGTCATAGTCAGTCATAGTCATAGTCAGTCATAGTCATAGTCATCATAGTCAGTCATAGTCATAGTCATAGTCATAGTCACAGTCATCATAGTCATAGTCGTCATAGTCAGTCATAGTCATAGTCAGTCATAGTCATAGTCATCATAGTCAGTCATAGCCATAGTCATAGTCATAGTCATAGTCATCATAGTCAGTCATAGCCATAGTTATAGTCATAGTCACAGTCATCATAGTCATAGTCGTCATAGTCAGTCATAGTCATAGTCAGTCATAGTCATAGTCATCATAGTCGGTCATAGCCATAGTCATAGTCATAGTCACAGTCGTCATAGTCGTCATAGTCATAGTCACAGTCGTCATAGTCATAGTCATAGTCATAGTCTCATAGTCAGTCATAGTCATAGTCATAATCCCATAGTCACAGTCGTCATAGTCATAGTCGTCATAGTCAGTCATAGTCATAGTCAGTCATAGTCATAGTCATCAGCAAGTCATCATAGTCAGTCATAGCCATAGTCATAGTCATAGTCTCATAGTCATAGTCAGTCATAGTCATAGTCATAGTCATAGTCACAGTCATCATAGTCATAGTCATCATAGTCAGTCATAGTCATAGTCAGTCATAGTCATAGTCATCATAGTCAGTCATAGCCATAGTCATAGTCATAGTCACAGTCATCATAGTCATAGTCGTCATAGTCATAGTCATAGTCGTCATAGTCATAGTCATAGCCATAGTCATAGTCATAGTCATAGTCACAGTCGTCATAGTCATAGTCTCATAGTCATAGTCAGTCATAGTCATAGTCATAGTCTCATAGTCAGTCCATAGTCATAGTCTCATAGTCATAGTCATAGTCTCATAGTCAGTCATTGTCATAGTCATAGTCTCATAGTCATAGTCAGTCATAGTCATAGTCATAGTCATAGTCAGTCATTGTCATAGTCATAGTCATAGTCTCATAGTCATAGTCAGTCATAGTCATAGTCATAGTCATAGTCACAGTCGTCATAGTCATAGTCGTCATAGTCAGTCATAGTCATAGTCAGTCATAGTCATAGTCATAGTCATCATAGTCAGTCATTGTCATAGTCATAGTCATAGTCTCATAGTCATAGTCAGTCATAGTCATAGTCATAGTCACAGTCATCATAGTCATAGTCGTCATAGTCAGTCATAGTCATAGTCAGTCATAGTCATAGTCATCATAGTCAGTCATAGCCATAGTCATAGTCATAGTCACAGTCATCATAGTCATAGTCATAGTCATAGTCATAGTCTCATAGTCATAGTCAGTCATAGTCATAGTCATAGTCATAGTCATAGTCATAGTCATCATAGTCATACTCACAGTCGTCATACATAGTCATAGTCATAGTCACCTTCGTCATAGTCATAGTCATAGTCATAGTCTCATAGTCATAGTCAGTCATAGTCATAGTCATAGTCTCATAGTCAGTCATTGTCATAGTCATAGTCTCATAGTCATAGTCAGTCATAGTCATAGTCATAGTCATAGTCTCATAGTCAGTCATTGTCATAGTCATAGTCATAGTCTCATAGTCATAGTCAGTCATAGTCATAGTCATAGTCACAGTCACAGTCATCATAGTCATAGTCATAGTCATAGTCTCATAGTCATAGTCAGTCATAGTCATAGCCATAGTCATCATAGTCAGTCATTGTCATAGTCATAGTCATAGTCATAGTCATAGTCATAGTCATAGTCACAGTCATCATAGTCATAGTCGTCATAGTCAGTCATAGTCATAGTCAGTCATAGTCATAGTCATCATAGTCAGTCATAGCCATAGTCATAGTCATAGTCACAGTCATCATAGTCAGTCATAGCCATAGTCATAGTCATAGCCATAGTCATCATAGTCAGTCATTGTCATAGTCATAGTCATAGTCTCATAGTCATAGTCAGTCATAGTCATAGTCATAGTCATAGTCATAGTCACAGTCATCATAGTCATAGTCATCATAGTCAGTCATAGTCATAGTCATAGTCATAGTCATAGTCATCATAGTCAGTCATAGTCATAGTCATAGTCATAGTTACAGTCATCATAGTCATAGTCGTCATAGTCAGTCATAGTCATAGTCAGTCATAGTCATAGTCATCATAGTCAGTCATAGCCATAGTCATAGTCATAGTCATAGTCATCATAGTCAGTCATAGCCATAGTTATAGTCATAGTCACAGTCATCATAGTCATAGTCGTCATAGTCAGTCATAGTCATAGTCAGTCATAGTCATAGTCATCATAGTCGGTCATAGCCATAGTCATAGTCATAGTCACAGTCGTCATAGTCGTCATAGTCTGTCATAGTCACAGTCGTCATAGTCATAGTCATAGTCATAGTCTCATAGTCAGTCATAGTCATAGTCATAGTCGTCATAGTCATAGTCATAGTCATAGTCATAGTCAGTCATAGTCATAGTCAGTCATAGTCATACTCACAGTCGTCATAGTCATAGTCATAGTCATAGTCGTCATAGTCATAGTCATAGTCATAGTCATAGTCATAGTCTCATAGTCAGTCATAGTCATAGTCATGGTCATAGTCACAGTCATAGTCATAGTCATCATAGTCATACTCACAGTCGTCATAGTCATAGTCATAGTCACAGTCATCATAGTCATAGTCGTCATGGTCAGTCATAGTCATAGTCATAGTCATAGTCATAGTCATTCTATTATCATTATTATTATTATTATTATTATTATTGTTGTTGTTGTTGTTGTTGTTGTTGTTGTTGTATGTTTCTTTACAAACAGTTCAAACCAGTGATCATATCTAATGCTCTTTTCTCCTGCTATTCTCCCAACAACAACCCTGTGAGGTGGATTGAGTGAGAGAGAGAGAGATTGGCCCAAAGTCACAAAGTTAGCTTTTGTGCCTAAGGCAGGACTAGAACTCACCGTCTCCTAATGATTGGTCCTAGCTGGCTTTCATGTCTAAGGAGGAACTAGAGCTTACTGTTTCCTGGTGATTGGCCCAAAGTCACCCAGCCAGCTTTCATGTCCAAGGCAGGACTAGAACTCACCGTCTCCTAATGATTGGCCAAAAGTCACCCAATCGGCTTTCGTTCCTAAGGTGGGACTTGAACTCAACATCTCCTGGTGATTGGCCCAAAGTCACACAGCCAGCTTTCATGTCCAAGGCAGGACTTGAACTCACAACTCCTAGTGATTGGCCCAAAGTCACCCAGCTGGCTTTTATGCCTAAGGCGGGACTAGAACTCACAGTCTCCCGGTGTTTGGCCCAAAGTCACCCAGCTGGCTTTCATGAAAAGATAGTGATGGGGAATTTATTTTTTTTAAGGAGAAAAAAAAACCTTGAAAGAGCAAACATGGCTTAAAAGATTGATTTACTTCCAGGATTCATTTAACAATAAATAAACCTTCATGGACAAATGGTGGATCACCTTCATGCTTGGCCCCTTTTGTATACAGGTGTTCTCAACTCATAACCGTTTAGCTTCCATTCAAGGTTACAAAGTCAAAATGAGGAGGAGAAAAGAAAAGAAAAGAAAGGCTGTGGGAAGGAGGAGAAGAAAGAGGAGAAGAAAGAAGAGAAGAGAAAGGAAAGGAGAAGCAGGAAGAGGAGGAAGAGGAGGAGAAGGAAAAGGAGAAAAGAAATGAAAGGCAGGGAGAAGCAGGAAGAGAAGGAAGAGGAGGAGAAGGAAGAGGAGAAAAGAAAAGAAAGGCTGGGAGAAGGAGGAGAAGGAAGAGGAGGAGAAGGAAGAAGAGAAGAGAAATGAAAGGCAAGGAGAAGCAGGAAGAGAAGCAAGAGGAGAAGGAAGAAGAGAAAAGAAATGAAAGGCTGGGAGAAGAAGGAAGAGGAGGAGAAGAAAAAGGAGAAGAGAAATGAAAGACAGGGAGAAGCAGGAAGAGAAGGAAGAGGAGAGAAGGAAGAGGAAAAGAAAAGGAGGCTGGGGAAGGAGGAGAAGGAAGAAGAAAGAGAAATGAAAGGCTGGGAGAAAGGAAGAGAAGGAAGAGGAGGAGAAGGAAGAAGAGAAAATAAATGAAAGGCAAGGAGAAGGAGGAGAAGGAAGGAAGAGGAGAAGAAGAGAAGAGAAAATAAAAGGAAAGGCAGGAAGAGAGGAAGAGGAGGAGAAGGAAGAAGAGAAGAGAAATGAAAGGCTGGGGGAAGGAGGAGAAGGAAGAGGAGGAGAAGGAAAAGGAGAAAAGAAATGAAAGGCAGGGAGAAACAGGAAGAGAAGGAAGAGGAGGAGAAGGAAGAAAGAAGAAATGAAAGGCTGGGAGAAGGAGGAGAAGGAAGAGGAGGAGAAGGAAAAGGAGAAAAGAAATGAAAGGCAGGGGGAAATAGGAAGAGGAGGAAGAGGAGGAGAAGGAAGAAGAGAAGAGAAATGAAAGGCTGGGGGAAGGAGGAGAAGGAAGAGGAGGAGAAGGAAAAGGAGAAAAGAAATGAAAGGCAGGGAGAAACAGGAAGAGGAGGAAGAGGAGGAGAAGGAAGAAGAGAAGAGAAATGAAAGGCTGGGAGAAGCAGGAAGAGAAGGAAGAGGAGGGGAAGGAAGAAGAGAAGAGAAATGAAAGGCTGGGAGAAGGAAGAGAAGGAAGAGGAGGAGAAGGAAGAAGAGAAGAGAAATGAAAGGCAGGGAGAAGCAGGAAGAGAAGGAAGACGAGGAGAAGGAAGAAGAGAAGAGAAATGAGAGGCAGGAAAGCAGGAAGAGAAGGAAGAGGAGGGGAAGGAAGAAGAAAAGAAATGAAAGGCTGGTAAGGAGGAGGAGAAGGAAGAGGAGAAGAGAAATGAAAGGCAGAGAGAAGCAGGAAGAGAAGGAAGAGGAGGAGAAGGAAGAAGAGAAGAGAAATGAAAGGCAAGGAGAAGCAGGAGAGAAGGAAGAAGGAGAAGGAAAAGAGAGAAGAGAATGAAAGGCTGGGAGAAGGAAGAGAAGGAAGAGAAAGGAGAAGGAAAAGGAAAAAGCAGGAAGGCTGGGAGAGGAGGAAGAAGAGGGAGAAGGAAGAAGAGAAGAGAAAAGAAAGGCTGGGAGAAGGAGGAGAAGGAAGAGGAGGAGAAGGAAGAGGAAAAAAGAAATGAAAGGCAGGAACGAGGAGGAGAAAAGGTAGATGGGAAGAAAAGAAATGAGAGGCAGGGAGAAGGAGGAGGAGGAGGAGGAAGACGATGAGAAGCAAGTGAAAAGAAAAGAAAGGCAGGGAATAAAAGGAAAGGAAAGGAAAGGAGATCTAACTGAGTCTTGCTTACACCGAGGCCATTGATTCTTTCTCTCTCCTCCGCTTCATCTGTGGCCTTTGGCTCAGTCGGATCGATTCCGACATCCGGATATTGGCTTTTGCATTTGGAAAAAGCCGTTAAACTGCGACAGCTGCCTATTTATCAGCTGGGATGGAGAAAAACGGGAGACGGTGACGGGAATATCTGCATACGGGTGGTCCTCGAATTGCAGCCGTTCGTTTAGCAAGCCTTTGAATGGCACTGACAGAAAGGGAGAGACAACTGGTCCTCACACTTACAACCGTCACGTGATTCAAATTGCCACCGGCGATGTATGTTACGGCGGTTGCATGTTTTTGCCATTTGCAACCTTTCCAGCTGGCTTCGGAGAAGCAAAGTGAATGGGGGCGGGGGCAGATTTGTGTAGCGACCATGTGATTCACTTAACGACTGCTGTGATTTGCTTAATCACCGTGAAAAAAAGGTTGTAAAATCAGGCGCTGACCAACCACCATGCTCAGCTTAGCAATGGAAATTCTGCTTCTAATTGGGGTTGTATGTCGAAAACTACCTACCCATGGTCAAAAGGAGAGGAGAGGAGAGAGGGAAGAGAGAAAGGAAGAGGAGGAGAAGGAAGGAAGATATTGGGGAAAGAAGGAAGGAAGGAAATATTTGATAGAGAAGTAAGTAAGTAATTAAGGAAGGATGAAAGGAAGGAAGGAAAGGAAGGAAAGAAAGAAGGAAGATATTTGATTGAGAAGGAAGGAAGGAAAGAAAGAAGGAAGATATTTGATAGAGAAGGAAGAAATTAAATAAGGAAGGAAGGAAGGAAGGAAGGAAGGAAGGAAGGAAAGAAAGAAAGAAAGAAAGAAAGAAAGAAAGAAAGAAAGAAAAAAGAAAGAAAGAAAGAAAGAAAGAAAGAAGGAAATTTGATCGAGAAGGAAGGAAGGAAATAAGGAAGGAAGGAAAGAAAGAAAGAAGGAAGATATTTGATTGAGAAGGAAGAAAGTAAATAAGAAAGGAAGGAAGGAAGGAAGGAAGAAAGAAAGAAAGAAAAGAAAGAAAGAAAGAAAGAAAGGAAAAGAAAGAAGAAAGAAAGAAAGAAAGAAAGAAAGAAAGAAAAGGAAATTTGATTGAGAAGGAAGGAAGGAAATAAGGAAGAAAGGAAAGAAAGAAGGAAGATATTTGATCGAGAAAGAAGGAGGGAAATAAGAAAGGTAGATATTTGATGGGGAAGGAAGAAAGATATTTGATGGGGAAGGAAGGAAGATATTGGATGGAGAAGTAAGTCAGTCAGTCAGTCAGTCAGTAAGTAAGTAAGTAAGTAAGTAAGGAAGGAAGGAAGGAAGGAAGGAAGGAAAGAAGGAAGGAATAAGATATGTGATAGGGAAGAATGGATAGAAGGAAGGAATAAAATATGTGATAGGTAAGTAAGTAAGTAAGTAAGTTGTTCTCCTGATTACTGAAGCTGCAGAATGTAAACTCCTCAGTAAGAATTGGTGGTGACATTATAGACGGAAGTCATTGATTCAGAACCAAAATTGTCCAGATGTTTAGGTGAAGCCCAAATCTGGGCAAGGGAAGCTAAGGCCTGTGAGGCCAACGATAAGGGAAATGCGCTGGAGCCCTTTAACTGTTAAAGCAAAACTCCATCTCCTTGAACTACGGCATCTTAGAGGGGTCAAAACAGTCAGATGACGGCCGTAAAAGCCCAATTTTAACACAGCAACAAAGTGTTAGAAAATGTGTGAAGCCTTGATGGCAGGTCAAATGCCATCTTGAATTTTTTTGACCTACCACCCATGGACCTACTAGGTAGTCCTCGACGTATGACCACTATTGAGCCCAATGTTTCTGTCTGCTAAGTGAAACATTTGTTAAGTGAGTTGCGCCCCATTTTACGACCTTTCTTGCCACCGTCGTTAAGGGAATCACTGCCATTCAGTTGATCAGCACGGTTGTTAAGTGTGAAAACGGGTCATAAGTCTCTTCTTTCAGGGCCGTTGTCACTTCAAACGGTCACTAAACAAACAGTTGTAACTCGAGGACTACCTGGATGGTGGAGAGAAAGCCGCCTATACCCCACCTAATGCTCTGCAGAAAAACCAGGGGTGGGCTACTGGGGGCTCGCCGGGTGTAGCTAAGACTCTGCGGGGCTTAACCTCAGACAGACAAGCAGCAAGGGAAAGCTCTTCATAAGCTTAATAGAACTTCTGGGCATTCAGCCAAGAGCATTTCACACCTCATAAAAGTGCGGCAAGCTAGATAAACAATCCACTCAGCACTTGTCAGGGAAAGCCATTGAGAAAATCAGATCACAGAGCCACTAAACTCCGGGGTGATTAATCCCCCAATAATAAGAATCACGTAACTCACCAGAAACTCCACTAAGACTCCAAGATCCCAGTCACTGCTAGTAAGCCTGGTTTCACCCAGTCTTTTATCTAAGTATTAAATGCACGAAATAATAAATAACTTGTTGGTATATATATATATATATTTAGGCAATTAGGGCAAAGAAGCGACGTCGAATTGGCCACACCCACCCAGTCACATGACCGCCTAGCCATGGTCACCAGATCACTTGACCGCCTAGCCACACCCACCCACCCTGTCATGGAGGTGGGGGGAGAGCCCCTTGCTAAAAAAAAAATCGAAGGCCAGCCCTGCTGAAAAACCCAGTAATTCTCCGGATTTTTTAAGCGTCAAAGAGTCCATCCAAATGAACGGAAGAAGGAAAAAAAAAAAAAGGAAAAAGAAAGCTAGCCTTTACCCAGGATGAGGCGATGGGACTGGAGATGGCAGGAAAAAAAAAACGGACTCTGTTGTGATATAGCCCCTTGGGAAGTTGTGCTAAAACTCAACAAAAGATGAAAATGAGACACAAACAGGAGATCAGGCGCACTGAACCGGCAGATCAATTCTCCTGGGTGTGCTTGGCATCGGAGTCGGACAGGAATGTGTCACTCACCCTGATTGATAGGCAAGCTGCCACTGGAAAAACATGGCTAAATTAGACTAAATGGGTGCTGGTTCCTTAATTAATTTGCATGGCTTGGAGTGAGCTGCCGCAGCCCCTGTGGGGTGAGCTGCGAAGACAGGCCAGATGCTGGAACACCACAGCCAGAAGAAGAGGAGGTGGAAGAGGAGGAGGAGGAAGGAAGCAGGGAGCATCTTGTTGTGGGGGAGCAAGTGGGGTCCCCAGGGCTTAAATTCACCTCTTGGCCCCAGAAGGATGAGGGCTGGGAGGGAGGGGGAGAAAGAGAGAGAGAGAGAGAGAGAGGGAGGGAGGGAGAGAGAGAAAGAGAGAGAGATTGGATGGAGGAGGAGGGGGAGAGAGAGAGAAAGAGAGAGAGACAGAGGGAGGAAAGGAGAGAGAATGAGAGAGAGGGAGAGGAGGAGGGGGAGAGAAAGAGAGAGAGATGGGCAAGGAGGGAGGGGAGAGAAAGAGGGAGGGAAGGAGAGAGAAAGCGAGAGAGGGAGAGGAGGAGGGGGGAGAGAAAGAGAGAGATGGGCAAGGAGGGAGGGGAGAGAAAGAGGGAGGGAAGGAGAGAGAAAGAGAGAGGGGGAGAGGAGGAGGGAGAGAAAGAAAGAGATGGGACAGAGGAGGGAGGGGGAGAGAGAGAGAGAGAGAGAGACAGGGAGGGAAGGAGAGAGAGAGACAGATGGCATGGAGGAGGGAGGGAGAGAGAAAGAGAGATGGGGAGGAGGGGAGAGAAAGAGGGAAGGAAGGAGAGAGAAAGAGAGAGAGATTGGATGGAGGAGGGAGGGGAGAGAGAGAGAAAGAGAGAGAGACAGAGGGAGGAAAGAAGAGAGAATGAGAGAGAGGAGAGGAGGAGGGGGAGAGAAAGAGAGAGAGATGGGCAAGGAGGGAAGGGAGAGAAAGAGGGAGAGAAGGAGAGAGAAAGCGAGAGAGGGAGAAGAGGAGGGAGAGAAAGAGAGAGATGGGACAGAGGAGGGAGGGGGAGAGAGAGAAAGAGAGAGAGAGAGAGAGACAGGGAGGGAAGGAGAGAGAGACAGATGGCATGGAGGAGGGAGGGAGAGAGAAAGAGAGAGATGGGGAGGAGGGAGGGGAGAGAAAGAGGGTGGGAAGGAGAGAGAAAGAGAGAGCGAGAAGAAGAGGGAGAGAGAAAGAGGGAAGGAGCAGATAGGAGGGAGGGAGAGCAGGAAGGAGGGAGGGAAGAAAACAGAGGGATGGTGGGAAGGATAGAGAGGGAGGGAAGGAAGGAAAGAGAAAAAGAAGGAAGGAAATATGAGGGAGGGATACAGGAAAGGAAGAAAGTAGGGAAGAAGAGAGAGAGGGAGAAGAAGGAGGGAGAGAGGGAAGGAGGGATGGAAGAAAGTAGAGCGATGGAGTTACAGTTTGTGTTGACCATGTTTTGGACTTAATTCTCTGCAGTCAAAGGCTGTTCCTGGGAGAGTTTTTCTCCAGCCAGAAGGTAACCTGGACATTGGAGGCAAAGTTGGAGATAATAAAGGGATTCTTATTGCTTATCTGACTGTGTTGCCTTTGTGCCACGCCCCGGGTCATCACAAACGGTCACTAAACGAACGGCTGCAAGTCGAGAACTACCCATCATTGTTTCTCTTGTGGCATGAACAACTCTGAACAAACCTCCTTTTCTCCATCGCTCTTCGGAGAACGTGGGAAAAGATTTTTCAAAGTCAACTCTTGCCCAGCCCAGAAATGGCAGCCCCCTCAAATATTGGAAGACTGCTATCATGCTAGTCCTTCTTTTCATTAAACATTAGACATACCCAATTCCAGAAACCATTTTTTTTATGTTTCAGCCTCTTGGTTGCTTTTTTCTGCACTCTTTCCAGAGTCTCAACCTCTTTTTTATATAGTGGCGACCAAAACTGGACGCAGGATTCCAAGTGTGGCCTTACCACACTAACCACACTAACCAGTGGAACAACTTGATAAGATAAGATAAGATAAATTTATTGTCATTGTACTCAGAACCTGAGAACAACGAAATAAGGTGCTCTTTCACAACATACAACTGAACAACACCAAAAGACATATACAAATAACAATGTAAAACAAATTGAAACAATTAACAGTTAAAAACTATACAACCAGGATATATATATGTTAAGACCACCAGATTCATAACTCTGCATTTAACCTGATCACAGCACTTGGGTAAAAGCTATGTTGAAATCTACTTGTCCTGGCTTTCAGCACTCTATATCTTACTTCCAGAACAGTGATGGGATTTAAATTTTTTTACTACCGGTTCTTGTGGGTATGGCTTGTTGGGTGTGGCTTGTTGGGCATGGCGGGGGAAGGTTACTGCAAAATCCCTATTCCCTCTCCATCCCACTAACCTGCTTTTCAGCTCCGTTCTCCTCTGCAGGGCAACCAAAGAAGACCCAGCCAATCAGCTGGGACTTGAGAGGCGGAGCATAGATGGGGTGGGGCAGTGGTGGGATTAAAAAAATACTACTGGTTCTGTGAGTGTGGCTTGGTGGGCATAGCAGGGGAAGGATACTGCAAAATCTCCATTCCTTCTCCACTCCTGGGGAAGGTTACTGCAAAATTCCCTCGCGTTCCACTAACCTGCTTTCCAGCTCCGTTCTCCTGTGCAGGGCAACCAAAGAAGACCCAGCCGATCAGCTGGGACTCAATGGGAGGCAGAGAAGAGATGGGGGCGGGCCCAGTCAGAGGTGGGATTGGCCGGTTTTCCGAACTACTCAAAATTTCCACTACCGGTTTTGCAGAACTGGTAGAGAACTGGCTGAATACCCACCTCTGCTCCAGCAGTTGGGGATGCTCCATCACTGAAGGCTTTCAAGAAGAGATTGGATAACCATTTGTCTGGAATGGTATAGGGTTTCCTGCCTGAGCAGAGGGTTGGACTAGAAGACCTCTGAGGTCCTTTCCAACTCTGTCATTCTAAATTCGACCAAGGCACAGCAAACAGAACAAATTTGGAGGCTGAAATAGGCAATTGGTTTGTTTTTAAAAATAACCTTTCTCTCCTTCCCCTAATAACCCTTTTCCTTCTTGCATCTCTCCATCCTTGATCCTTCTGGCAAAGATATTTGTGGACAATCAATCTTTGTTCTCTCTCTCTCTCCCTCTCTCTCTCTCCCTCCCTCCCTCTCCCTCCTCTCCCTCTCTCCCTCCCCTCTCCCTCTCTCTCTCCCCTCTCTCCCCTCTCTCCCTTCTCCTTTCTCCCTCTCTCTCCCTCTCTCTCCTTCCCTCTCCCCTCTCTTTCTCCTCTCTCCCTCTCCTCCTCTCTCTCTCTCCCTCTCTCTCTCCCTCCTCTCTCCCTCTCCCTCTCTCTCTCCTCTCTCTCTCTCCCTCTCTCTCTCTCTCTCTCCCTCTCTCTCTCCCTCCCCCCTCCTCCCTCTCTCCCTCCCTCTCTCCCTCTCCTCTCTCTCTCTCCCTCTCTCTCCCTCTCTCCTCCCTCCCCTCTCTCCCTCTCTCCCTCTCTCCCCTCCTCTCTCTCCCCTCTCTCCTCTCTCCTCTCTCTCCTCTCTCCCTCTCTCCCCTCTCTCTCTCTCCCTCCTCTCTCCCTCCCTCTCTCTCTCTCTCCCTCCCTCTCTCTCCCCTTCTCTCTCTCCTCTCTCTCCCCTCTCCCTCCTCCTCTCTCCCTCTCTCTCCCTCTCTCTCCCTCTCTCCTCTCTCCCTCTCTCTCTCTCTCCCTCTCCTCTCCCTCCCTCTCCTCCTCTCCCTCCCTCTCCCTCTCCCTCTCCTCCCTCCCTCTCCCTCTCCCTCTCCTCTCTCTCCCTCTCCTCTCCCTCTCCTCCCCCCTCTCTCTCTCCCCCTCTCTCCCCCTCTCTCCTCTCCTTTCTCCTCTCTCCCTCTCCTCTCCCCCTCTCTCTCTCTCTCTCCCTCCCTCTCTCCCCCTCTCTCCCCCTCTCTCTCCTGCAAAGCTGGTTTTGTAATGCCGGAAGACACGGTCACACCGCTGGCTTTTGTTTCATGCAAACAGGGTTGAATATTTGCTTTTCTGTCTTTGGGGCTTCTTCAAATAATCTTGCATTTCTCTGTCATTTCCAGCCCTTACCCCCCTCCCCCTTTTCCTCTTCTGGAAGATATTCAAAAGAGGAGCTCAACGGGATTTGCCGATATTGCTTAAATATACAGAAAGCAAACTCACTTCGGGCTGTCTGAAGAGAAGATGCTCCATCGCTGGAGGAATTTAAGAAGCGATTGGATAACCACTTGTCTCAAATGGCATAGGGTCTTAATTCCAGGTTGCTTCTCTCCTTGACGAGTTTCCATCCGTTGCTTCGTGTCCCGTTTGCTGGTGTTTTGGAAAATGTGTCGATTCCCTCTTCTCTGTGTGGCAGCCCCTCAAATATTGGCCCCCTGCTATCATGTCAGCCCTAGTCCTCCTCTTCTGAACTTTGACAGAATGCAGAATAACAAAGTGGGAAGGGGTCTTGGAGGGCATTTAGTCCAACCCCCTTCTCAAGCAGGAAACTCTATCATTCCAGATAAATGGCCGCTGCCCCATCTCTTCTTAAAGAACCTCCAGTGATGGAGCACACACAATTTCTGGAGTCAAGTTGTTCCACTGATTAATTGTTCTCTCAGTCAGGAAATTCCTCCTTAGTTCTAGGTTGCTTCTCTCCTGGATTAGTTTCCATCCGTTGGTTCTTGTCCTTCCCTCAGGGGCTTTGGAGAATAGCTTGACTCCCTCTTCTTTGTGGCACTTCTTCAAGTTGCCGGCTTTCACGCAAGATTCATAAACAGGAGACCAAGATGTTAACTGAAAACAGGAAGATACGAGATCAAACAGAATGGATGAATTAAATGGGTTTTAAGATTAAAGAAGCCGATGTCCCTCCACTCCATGACACCCTAAAGGAAGCGAATGTTGGACTTTGAAGAAATGTGATAAAAAGAGCATGGATGCTTTTGGGCTTTTTGGAGAAGATCCTTGAGAACAACGTGGGGAGCAAAAAAAACAAAACAAAATAGATCATCAAACAAATCAGAAGTCTTTGAATGGAGGAAGAAAAAACTAGAATAAAAGAAGGGAAAGGAAAGTGGGAGGAGGAGGAGAAAAAGAAGAATGGAGGGAAGAGGGAGGGAGAAGAAGAAAGGGAGGAGGAAGAGGAGCGGGAAGGAGAAGGGGAAGAAGAGGAGGAGGAGGAAGAAGAGGAGGAGGAAGAGAGAAGGGACGAGGGAGGGGAAGGGGAAGGGAAGAAGAAGGAAGAAGAAGAAGAAGAAGAAGGAGGAGGAGGAGGAAGGAGGAGGAGAAGAAGAAGAAGAAGAAGAAGAAGAAGAAGAAGAAGAAGAAGAAGAGAGGAGGAGGAGGAGGAGAAGAAGAGGAAGAAGGGACAAGGGAGGAAGGAGGAGGAAGGAGGAAGGGAAGAAGAAGAGGAGAGGAGGAGGAGGAGGAGGAGGAGGAGGAGGAGGATGGGGAAGGGGAAGGAGAGGAGGAGAAGAAGGAGGAGGAGGAAGAAGAAGAGGAGGAGGAGAGGGAAGAAGAAGAAGAGAAGGAGGAGGTAAAGAGAGGAAAGAGGGAGAAAGAAGAAGAAGAAAAAGAGGAGGAGGAGATGGGGAAGGGGAGAAGAGGAGGAGAAAGAAGAAGAGGAATTGGAGAGAAGGGAGGAGGGAATAAGAAGGGAAGAAGAAGAAGAAGAAGGAGGAGGAGGAGGTAAAGAGAGGAAAGGGGGAGAAAGAAGAAGAAAAAAAGGAGGAGGAGATGGGGAAGGAGAAGAAGAGGAGGAGGAAGAAGAAGAGGAGGAATTGAGAGGAGGAGGAGGAAGAAGAGAGAAGAAGAAGAAGAAGAAGAAGAAGAAGAAGAAGAAGAAGAAGAAGAAGAAGAAGAAGAAGAAGAAGAAGAGGAGAAGGAGAGAGGAGGAGGAGGAGGAGGAGGAGGAGAGGAGAAGAAAAGGAGGAGGAGGGAGGGGAAGAAGAGGAAGAAGAGGAGGAGGAGGAGGAGGAGGAAGAATAAGAATATGAGTAAGAGTAAGAATAAGAATGGAGGAAGAATAAGAATATGAGTAAGAGTAAGAGTAAGAATAAGAATGGAGGGAGAAGTGGGGAGGAGGAGAAGGGAGAAGAAGAAAGAAGAGGAAGAGGAGGAAAAAAAGAAAAAGAAAAAGAAAGAAAGAAAGAAAGAAAGGCAGAAAGGCGAAGGGAGAAGGGGGAGGAGGGAAGGCGGAGGAAGAGGAAGCAGGAGATAGCTGGTGTTGTCTCCCTCCCTCTCTGTTGGGGAGGGCCATTTACAACTCAGCCCTTTCAGCCCACACCTAATTTGTGCTATTCTCTGGTGACTCCCGCTTGAGCTGGGGGCTTGGGCTCGGGGACCACCCAGCTCCGTTACTCTAATTCTCTTTGGTTCACCTTCCAGGTACAGTCTGGTGATGCCCGAGTGCGTTGACTCACCATTACTTCTACACCAAGTTTCTGGTGGAAAGGAGAAGTCATCCAACTTTCAGCCTTTCCCAGGTGGAGTGGGGTGGGTGGAAAGGACAGGGTGGGGAAGGGGGTTTCCCCAAAGACCCCAGCACATTGGTCGCTTTGGCTAAGCGTGGCCCAGGGAGGGCCATTGCCTTGTTTGGAACAGCTTGGCCCGGAAGATAAAAAAATGCTTCGAAATTAATTGCCCGGCTTGAGTAGCGTCCAAACTTCCGCAAGCATTGATCACGGCGAGAATTCACCGAGACATATCTCTGGTTGGAAGGACCAAGTGAATTCTGACGGCACTGTAATTACAGATAATCAGAGTGGGAAGGGACCTTGTAGGTCATCTAGTCCAACCCCTGACCCAAAGCAGGAGACCCTACACCAGTTCTGACAAATGGCCGTCCAGCCTCTTCTTGAAAGCCTTCAGGGATGAAGCTCCCACAACTTCCAAAGGCAACTTCTGTTCCATTTGGTTGATGGTTCTCACTGTCAGAAAGTTTCTCCTTCTTTCCAGGTTGAATCTCTCCTTGTTCAGTTTCCATCCATTATTCCTTGTCTGGCCTTGAGGTTCTTTGGAGAATAGCTTGGCCCCCTTCCTCCTCTCTGAGGCAGCCCCTTAAATATTGGAAAACTGCTATCCTGTCTCCCTCTTCTTCACTAGACCAGCCAGGCCCAGTTCCTGCAACCGTTCCTCGTATTTTTTAGCCTCTAGGCCAGGGGTGGGCAAACTTTTGGCTCGGGGCTGCATTGACTTTTAAAATTTGACAGACGGGCCGGATCAGCACAAGATTTTTTGGGAATCGCTCCCCCACCCTTTCCCCCTCTTCTCCTCCTTCCCCCTCCCTCGGAGGCCCCTGAGTCAGGAATTGCTACGCCGGCGCGGCTCCAGTCCCGCGTTGCCTCGGGAAGGAAAGGCAAAAGGAAGAGCCGCGGTGGTGCTTTCAACGGCAGCAGCGGCACCGGAGGCTCAGGCTCAGCGGCTTCTGGTTTTGCCTTTTCCTTCCCAAGGCAACGTGGGACTGGAGCCGCACTGAGCTGCGCCCGGCGGTAGCAACTCCTGACAGCCCCAGTCGGACACCTGAGCGGAGCCCGGGCAGAACTGCCTGTTGCTGCTGCCGGAGCACCGCCCGGTCGCCTCCTCCAAGCAGCCCGCCGCCCACCGGGCTTCCCTCCGCCGTGCGGCTCGAGGCCAGGCGCGAGCACCAGCGAGTTAAAAGGAAGCTTCTAAAGTTGCTGGGAAGTTGCTCGGGTTTCCGGGTTTAGCTTAAACTTTGCACAGGCAAGTTTGCAGGCGGGAGCGTCCTCCCGCCGAGAGCGGGAGGGTCCCGCCCGGCGGGCGGGCGAGGGCAGGCGGGCTGCTTGGAGGAGGCGACCCGGCGGTGCTTCGGGTTTCTCCGACGATGTGGCCCACGGGCCATAGTTTGCCCACCCCTGCTCTAGGCCTTTAATCATCTTTGTTGCTCTTTGCACTTTTTCCAAAGTATCTTTATTCAGATTAACAGAGTTGGAAGGGACCTTGTAGGTCATCTAGTCCAACCCCTGACCCAAAGCAGGACACCCTACACCATTTCTGACAGATGGGAGTCCAATCTTTTCTTGTGTTGAGGCTCCCACAACTTCCGAAGGCAACTTTTGTTCCATGGGTTGATTGTTCTCACTGTCAGTAAAATTCCTCCTTATTTCCAGGTTGAATTTCTCCTTGTTCAGTTTCCATCCATTATTCCTTGTCTGGCCTTGAGGTTCTTTGGAAAATCGCTTGACCCCTTCCACCTCTCTGTGGCAGCTCCTCAAATATTGGAAGACTGCTATCATGTCTCCCCTGGTCCTTCTCTTCCCTAGACTAGCCAGGCCCAGTTCCTGCAACCGTTCTTCATATGTTTTAGCCTCCAGTCCCCTAATCATCCTGGTGGCTCTTCTCTGCACTCATAATAGCAATAGTTGTCTGTCAGAGATGGCGTGGCAGAACCTTCTGGATAAATGGTTATCCAATTTCTTCTTAAAAATCTCCAGTGATGAAGTACTCACAATTTCTGGATGCATGTTTTCTCACTGATTAATTGTTCTCACTGATAGGAAATTTCTCCTTAGTTTTAGGTTGTTTCTCTCCTGGATTAGTTTCCACCTGTTGCTTCTTGTCCTTCCCTCAGGTGCTTTGGAGAATAGCTGGACTCCCTCTTCTTTGGGGCAGCCCCTGAGATATTGGAACACTACTATCATGTCTCCCCTTGTCCTTCTCTCCCTTAGACTAGCCAGGCCCAGTTCCTGCAACTGTTCCTCGCAGTGGTGGGATTCAATTATTTTTTTTTTACTATCGGTTCTGTGAGCATGGTGTGGCTTGGTGGGCATGGCTTAATGGTTGTGGCAGGGGAAGGATGCTGCAAAATCCCCATTCCTTCCACACCCCACTAACCTGCTTTCCAGCTCCGTTCTCCTGTGCGGGGCAACCAAAGGAGACCCAGCTGATCCATTGGGACTCAATGGGAGGCAGAGAAGAGATGGGGTTGGTGGGACCAGTCAGAGGTGGGATTTGCCAGTTCTCCAAACTACCGGTTCTCCAGAAGTGGTCAGAACCTGCTGAATATATGGTTCATTGTATAGTTTAGCCTCCAGTCCCCTAATCCTCTTTGTTGCTCTTTTCAGCACTTTTTCTGGAGTCTCAAACATCTTTTTTACATGGTGGTGACCAAAACTGGATGCCATATTCCAGGTATGGCCTGACCTTCAAGGGATTATAAAGTGGTATTAACACTTCATGTGATTTTATGCCTGTTTATGCAGACTAGAACTGTTTATTTTATTTATTTATTTGATTTGCCAATTGTTTACAAGATAATAAGTATAAGTGTATACATAGTTGTGAATACATGAAATGGGTACATATAAGAAAAATAAAAGAATAAGAGAAACAATAGGACAGGGACGGTAGGCACGTTGGTGCGCTTATGCACGCCTGTGTTGGCTTTTTTGGCAGCTGCTGCACATGGCTGGCTCATATTTAAATGGTTGTCCACTAGGACTCCGAGATCCCTCTCACAGTCACCGCTGCTGAGCCAGGTTCCACCTATACCGTACCTGTAAATAAAAACGTAAATAAATCTCACCAGGTTGGTGCTCAGCTTCTATAATCTCACTTCCTTTTCAGAAACAGCCTCTTGTTTCCTGTCCCCTCCCTCCTCTCTTTTTGACGCCGGGGGCAGCCATTGTTTTTTCCACGGGCTTTGTACCCAGATGCCACTGCTGTGCCCCCCCCGTTGGGCTCTGCCGTTCCTGAAGCCCTTTGGAGCCCCATCTTCTGAGGCCTCTGGAGCCTCTTCACAACATGTCAAGAGCGGAAAGGTTGAATCCGCAGCCAGCTCCCCTGCTGAGGCTTCCTTGATCCTCCTAATGGGGTTCCTGGAGAGGAATCAGTGGAAGTCAATTTGCCTGACTTCCAAACATCGGCAGGGGGGGGGGGCTCTTGGGCAAAGAACTGGGGGAAATAGCCCACTCGCTTTCACCAGCTGGTCTCTATTTCCACCGATTCCTCAGGAATATCGGTGTAGAAGGGCCTGTAGACCTTCAGTGGGAGGTATAAACCTTCTGTAGGATCTACAGACCACCTGTATAATCTATAGATCTTCTGTAGGTTCTGCAAACTTTCTGTAGGACATACAGATCTTCTGTAGCACCAATAAACCTTCTGTAGGATCTACAGACCACCTGTATAATCTATAGATCTTTTGTAGGTTCTGCAAACTTTCTGTAGGACGTACAGACCTTCTGTAGCATTCATAAACCTTTTGTGGGATCTACAGACAAGCTATAGATCTTTTGTAGGTTCTGCAGACTTTCTATAGGACATACAGATCTTCTGTAGCACCAATAAACCTTCTGTAGGATCTACAGACCACCTGTATAATCTATAGATCTTTTGTAGGTTCTGCAAACTTTCTGTAGGATGTACAGACCTTCTGTAGCATTCATAAACCTTTTGTGGGATCTACAGACAAGCTATAGATCTTCTGTAGGTTCTGCAGACTTTCTATAGGACATACAGATCTTCTGTAGCATTCACAAACCTTCTGTGGGATCTACAGACAATCTATAGATCTTCTGTAGGTTCTGCAGACTTTCTATAGGACATACAGATCTTCTGTAGCACCAATAAACCTTCTGTAGGATCTACAGACCACCTGTATAATCTATAGATCTTTTGTAGGTTCTGCAAACTTTCTGTAGGATGTACAGACCTTCTGTAGCATTCATAAACCTTTTGTGGGATCTACAGACAAGCTATAGATCTTCTGTAGGTTCTGCAGACTTTCTATAGGACATACAGATCTTCTGTAGCATTCATAAACCTTCTGTGGGATCTACAGACAATCTATAGATCTTCTGTAGGTTCTGCAGACTTTCTATAGGACATACAGATCTTCTGTAGCACCAATAAACCTTCTGTAGGATCTACAGACCACCTGTATAATCTATAGATCTTTTGTAGGTTCTGCAAACTTTCTGTAGGATGTACAGACCTTCTGTAGCATTCATAAACCTTTTGTGGGATCTACAGACAAGCTATAGATCTTCTGTAGGTTCTGCAGACTTTCTATAGGACATACAGATCTTCTGTAGCACCAATAAACCTTCTGTAGGATCTACAGACCACCTGTATAATCTATAGATCTTCTGTAGGTTCTGCAAACTTTCTGTAGGACGTACAGACCTTCTGTAGCATTCATAAACCTTCTGTGGGATCTACAGACAAGCTATAGATCTTCTGTAGGTTCTGCAGACTTTCTATAGGACACACAGATCTTCTGTAGCATTCATAAACCTTCTGTGGGATCTACAGACAATCTATAGATCTTCTGTAGGTTCTGCAGACTTTCTATAGGACATACAGATCTTCTGTAGCACCAATAAACCTTCTGTAGGATCTACAGACCACCTGTATAATCTATAGATCTTTTGTAGGTTCTGCAAACTTTCTGTAGGATGTACAGACCTTCTGTAGCATTCATAAACCTTTTGTGGGATCTACAGACAAGCTATAGATCTTCTGTAGGTTCTGCAGACTTTCTATAGGACATACAGACCTTCTGTAGCATTCACAAACCTTCTGTGGGATCTACAGACAATCTATAGATCTTCTGTAGGTTCTGCAGACTTTCTATAGGACATACAGATCTTCTGTAGCACCAATAAACCTTCTGTAGGATCTACAGACCACCTGTATAATCTATAGATCTTCTGTAGGTTCTGCAAACTTTCTGTAGGATGTACAGACCTTCTGTAGCATTCATAAACCTTTTGTGGGATCTACAGACAAGCTATAGATCTTCTGTAGGTTCTGCAGACTTTCTATAGGACATACAGATCTTCTGTAGCATTCACAAACCTTCTGTGGGATCTACAGACAATCTATAGATCTTCTGTAGGTTCTGCAGACTTTCTATAGGACATACAGATCTTCTGTAGCACCAATAAACCTTCTGTAGGATCTACAGACCACCTGTATAATCTATAGATCTTTTGTAGGTTCTGCAAACTTTCTGTAGGATGTACAGACCTTCTGTAGCATTCATAAACCTTTTGTGGGATCTACAGACAAGCTATAGATCTTCTGTAGGTTCTGCAGACTTTCTATAGGACATACAGATCTTCTGTAGCATTCATAAACCTTCTGTGGGATCTACAGACAATCTATAGATCTTCTGTAGGTTCTGCAGACTTTCTATAGGACATACAGATCTTCTGTAGCACCAATAAACCTTCTGTAGGATCTACAGACCACCTGTATAATCTATAGATCTTTTGTAGGTTCTGCAAACTTTCTGTAGGATGTACAGACCTTCTGTAGCATTCATAAACCTTTTGTGGGATCTACAGACAAGCTATAGATCTTCTGTAGGTTCTGCAGACTTTCTATAGGACATACAGATCTTCTGTAGCACCAATAAACCTTCTGTAGGATCTACAGACCACCTGTATAATCTATAGATCTTCTGTAGGTTCTGCAAACTTTCTGTAGGACGTACAGACCTTCTGTAGCATTCATAAACCTTCTGTGGGATCTACAGACAAGCTATAGATCTTCTGTAGGTTCTGCAGACTTTCTATAGGACACACAGATCTTCTGTAGCATTCATAAACCTTCTGTGGGATCTACAGACAATCTATAGATCTTCTGTAGGTTCTGCAGACTTTCTATAGGACATACAGATCTTCTGTAGCACCAATAAACCTTCTGTAGGATCTACAGACCACCTGTATAATCTATAGATCTTTTGTAGGTTCTGCAAACTTTCTGTAGGATGTACAGACCTTCTGTAGCATTCATAAACCTTTTGTGGGATCTACAGACAAGCTATAGATCTTCTGTAGGTTCTGCAGACTTTCTATAGGACATACAGACCTTCTGTAGCATTCACAAACCTTCTGTGGGATCTACAGACAATCTATAGATCTTCTGTAGGTTCTGCAGACTTTCTATAGGACATACAGATCTTCTGTAGCACCAATAAACCTTCTGTAGGATCTACAGACCACCTGTATAATCTATAGATCTTTTGTAGGTTCTGCAAACTTTCTGTAGGACGTACAGACCTTCTGTAGCATTCATAAACCTTTTGTGGGATCTACAGACAAGCTATAGATCTTCTGTAGGTTCTGCAGACTTTCTATAGGACATACAGATCTTCTGTAGCATTCATAAACCTTCTGTGGGATCTACAGACAATCTATAGATCTTCTGTAGGTTCTGCAGACTTTCTATAGGACATACAGATCTTCTGTAGCACCAATAAACCTTCTGTAGGATCTACAGACCACCTGTATAATCTATAGATCTTTTGTAGGTTCTGCAAACTTTCTGTAGGATGTACAGACCTTCTGTAGCATTCATAAACCTTTTGTGGGATCTACAGACAAGCTATAGATCTTCTGTAGGTTCTGCAGACTTTCTATAGGACATACAGATCTTCTGTAGCATTCATAAACCTTCTGTGGGATCTACAGACAATCTATAGATCTTCTGTAGGTTCTGCAGACTTTCTATAGGACATACAGATCTTCTGTAGCACCAATAAACCTTCTGTAGGATCTACAGACCAGCTGTATAATCTATAGATATTCTGTAGGTTCTGCAAACTTTCTGTAGGACGTACAGACCTTCTGTAGCATTCATAAACCTTCTGTAGGATCTACAGACAATCTATAGATCTTCTGTAGGTTCTGCAGACTTTCTATAGGACATACAGATCTTCTGTAGCACTCAGGAACTTTTTGTGGGATCTACAGACCACCAGTACAATCTATAGATGTTCTGTTAAGTTCTACAGATCTTCTGCAGCACCTATAAACCTTCTGTAGGATCTACAGACCTTCTGTAGGACTTTTACAGACGTAAAAAGTCTGTAAAAGTCTTCGAGAAAGAGAGCTGAGTTCCTTGACTTTTCATGAATCATAGAAAGCATTTTGTAAACTTGAGTTCTGAAAACCATGGGCTTGTTTTGTTTTGAATTATATTGTGAATTATTTACATTTTTTTATTCTTGTTCTCTTGGATAAATGTGAAGGGTCAGTTTGGATGGCTGCTTTCATTCTGCATCACCCAAGCAAGGGTTTCCAACATTGGCAACTTTTAACTTTAAAATTCTGGATTCCCAGAATTCCCCAGCCAGCCAACCTTAAGACCAGAGGTGGTATTCATCAGGTTCTGACCAGTTCTGGAGAACTGGTAGCATAAATTTTGAGTAGTTCGGAGAACCAGCAAATCCCACCTCTGACTGACCCCGCCAACCCCATTTATTCTCTGCCTCCTATTGAATCCCTGCTGATCGGCTGGGTCTCCTTTGGTTGCCCTGCACAGGAGAACATAGCTGGAAAGCAGGTTAGTGGGGTGGGGAGGGAATGGGGATTTTGCAGTATCCTTCCCTGCCTTGCCCACCAAGCCACACCCACCAAGACATGCCACGCCCACAGAACCAGTAGTAATTTTTTTTTTAATCCTACCACTGCTTAAGACTTAGGGACTTCAACTCCCAGAATTCTCCAGCCAGCATGGCTGACTGAGGAATTCTGGGAGTTGAAGTCCACATCTTAAAATTGTCAAGGTTTTCGTCTCCATAATGCAAGGGACCCCGTAAACTTGATGTCAGGGTTCTGGCAGTTACTCCAATTAAATCATGAGCCTCGAGCCACACTCCCAAAACTAAAGAGGATTTATTGGAAGGTAACATTCTACATCCGGCACTAATCTGGGCATAGCCAACTCTGAGATATGTAATGCACTGTCACCCTTGATCCTGCTTTTCCCCCCACCCCTCTGGGTGTATCATCCAACGAAAAAAACATCCATAGCCAAGAGTCATCAATCATGCTCTTCAATTAGATTTTTTCGAGGCAGAAGCTTCAGTCATCTAATCAGTCTTTGAAGAAAATATGAATGGAATGTACTTTCAATTCCACACTGCCGCCTGCACTTTGAAACTCTCCCACCTTCTTTCGGTTGTCAACTATAAAACGTGTATACAAAATGTTTCATGAGTTGACACTTGACTTACAACCACATTTTAGATCAGATAACAGACAACAGATTAACAGAGTTGGAAGGGACCTCGTAGGTCATCTAGTCCAACTCCCTGCCCAAGCAGGAGACCCTACACCATTTCTGACAAATGGCAGTCCAGTCTCTTCTTGAAAGTCTCAAGTGATGGCGCTCCCACAGAATCAGAATTTCCACTCCTAAGCAAGGTGATTGTTAAGTGAATCATGCCCAATTCTTCTTTTTCCCCATGGTTGTTAAGCAAATCTCTCCAGTTGTTAAGTGAATCACATGGCCCTTAAGCAAATATGGCTTCCCCCATTGACTGGGAAGGTCACAAATGTTGATTGCATGACCCCATACATACATAACATACATGCCACCTGTTTCGAACCACCTGAATTTTGTTCGTGTGACCTTGCGGATACTGCAACGGTCATAAGTGTGAGGACTGATCGTTTTCATACCCTTCTAACAGTTGCTAAATGAATTATTGTGAGGAGTATTTTTCCCTTAGTAAAGAAATGGAACCACTAGAAACTGTCTCATGATGCGTTTTCCAGGACTTTTCTTAGAAATAAGGCACAAAATGCAATTTATGTCGCAATTCTGTGCTAGTTTAGGAAGGGCTGGGAGAAAGCCATTCACGACTCGATCTTGAAAAAGATCTCATTTAACTTGGACTACGTTTGACTTGGTATCTAAATCCAAAACAAAATTTCCCCCCATCCGCTTCAGCTCAGTTTAGTAGGCACAGCAAATCTCCGACCGGAAAATATTATTTGTGCCTTTCTGGAAAACGTGTGACCCGTTTTTACATTATAACTGTAATCAGCCTAAAATTAAAGCCCAAATAAAATGGACACCCATACAATTTGCAGGGAGTGTAAAGCAGAAAATTGCATCGTCTATAAACCATAAAAGCATCTGAAAAAAATCTAAGATGATAATGTATTAACACCCCAACAAAGAGAAACAATGGTTGTTGGTTTAGATCTGGCTGCAAAAAAAAAAAATGTTTTCAGATGTCGCTAAATGCTTACACGAAAAATTCTAAATATATTAGAATATAGGATAGAATAGAGCTGGAAGAGACCTTAGAGGTCTTCTAGTCCAGCCCCCTGCTCAAGCAGGAGAATCTATACTATTCCAGATAAATGGCTGTCCAGTTTCTTCTTAAAAACCTCCAGTGATAAAGTTACCACCACTTCTGGTGGCAAGCAGTTCCACTGGTTATTTGTCCTTTCTGTTAGGAAATTTCTCCTTGATTCGAGGTTGCATCTCTCCTTGTTTAGTTTCCATCTTGTCCTGCCCTCAGGTGCTTTGGAGAATTAATTTGACTCCCTCTTCTTTGTGGCAACTTCTCAAATATTGGAAGACTGCTATCATGTCACCCCTAATTCTTTTTTTCTTTAGACTAGCCAGACCAAAACCTGCATCCGTTCTTCATATGGTTTAGTCTCCAGGCCTTTGATCATCTTAGTTGCTCTTCTTTGAGCTTTTTCCAAAGTCTCAGCATCTTTTTCGTAGTATGGTGACCAAAAATGGTTGCGGTATTCCAGGTGTGACCTTACTACGGTTTTGTAAAGCGATATTACCGTGTTTCTCACAAAATAAGCCCCGAAAAAATGGCTAGGACTTCTTTTCGGGGGTGAATTAATTTCTCCTCCCGCCCCCCGCGCACCAGCGCTGTCTCCAACAACAGCGTCTGAGTCGCTCCCGCTCCCCGTCCCCTGTAACAACAGGGGAAAAAAGATTTTGAGGTACCTGGGAGCGCCGCGCGCTGCGTTTTGTTTAATCCCGGCGGCTGGGTGGGCGTGAGAAGAGCCGAGCGAGCGTCTCTGCTGCTGCTACCCTTGGTGCTCCAGCCTCGGGCTCTGCAAGTTTGCAAAAGTCCCGGTGCAGCAGCCCGTTCCTGCCTTCCAAGCGCCCAGGACGAGCTGCAGCTGTCCCTCTCTCGCCAGCGCTGTCTCCAATAACAGCAGTGGCGGGAACCGTGGAAGTTACGGAGGCGGCTCCCCCACCTGAGAAGCAGCTGAAACGCTTCCACAGTTCCCGCCGCTGCTGCCGCTGTTATTAATAAAACATATACTAGGGGGAGCAGGGGTGGAGGACTCCAAGGTCCCTCTCCCAATTACTGTTTTTGAGCCAGGTTTCACCTCATCTGTACTTATAGCCAGGGGTGGCCTGCTACCGGTTTGAACTGGTTCGGGTGAACTGGATGTTAATTGTACACATCTGGTTTGCCGAACCGGTAGTTGCAACAACTGGCTGGTCCCGCCCAACCTGCCCCCCCCCCCAGGAGTCCCCACGTGGCCCATTTTGGATGCAGGTAAGTGCAGGGTGCGTGCAGAGGCTCGGGGAGAGTGAAAAACGGGCGTCCTGGAGCAGAGGTAGGTATCCAGCAGGTTCTGACCAGTTCTGGAGAACCGGTAGCAGAAATTTTGAGTCGTTTGGAGCAGGGGTCCCCAACCACCGGTCCCTGGACCGGTACCGGTCCGTGGATCATTTTTTACCGGGCCGCAAAGCTTGGGTGCCGCCATCTTGTTTCGACGGCGCTTCCGGGTTTTCGGTTGCTTCCGGGTTTTCGGTTGGAAAGCGGCGTTTGGGTGCTCGCGCCTTAGTTTCGTCGAAGGGGGTGGTGCGGCTTCGAACGAAGAGCCGTCCGGATGGCGGTGGAGTCTCGCGTTACTCAGGTACCGGTCCATGGAAGAATAAATAATCGTGAAACCGGTCCCTGGTTCAAAAAATGTTGGGGGCCACTGGTTTGGAGAACCAGCAAATCCCACCTCTTACAAGGTTTTTTTTTTTTGTCTTCTCCTCCTTTCAATTTCAAAGTTTAACTGCCGTAATTACAAATAGTAATTGCAAAACAAAATTGGTTGGAACCTTCCTTGAAATACAGCCCATGGCACACCTCCCTGTGGATTAATTGGGTGTGATGTATCAATGTCCTTTTGTAATACTATACCAATTCCAGAAGGTGCTGGAATTGGTATAGTATTCTATATAGATAGCATAGTTCTCTGCTGTCTTGCCTCAGGGCCCTTTCTATTAGCAGCCACATCCAATGGTAAGTTCATCAAAGCATCCGCATCTCTGGTACATCCTTCTTCCCTAAACACCCCATTTCTTCTCTGCCTCCCATTGAGTCCCAGCTGATCGGCTGGGTCTTCTTTGGTTGCCCTGCACAGGAGAACGGAGCTGGAAAGCAGGTTAGTGGGGAAGGGAGGGAATGGAGATGTTGCAGTAACCTTCCCTTGCCACGCCCACCAAGGCAGACCCACAGAACCGGTAGTAAAAATGTTGGAATCTCACCAGGGTCCTGGAGGCTTTCAGAAGGCTGGAAATGGGCCCACTTCCGGCTTCCACAGAGGTGGGGATGGAGGGTGGATAAAGCTGCCCTACTACTTACCTTTGGACAGTTGTAGCCAGGCCTGGTCACACCCCGACACCTGCTTTGCCAGCCCATTTTTTCTGCAGCCGACAAGGCTGGCAAAGCTTTCCTGAAGGCCTCTGGAGCTGATAACAAAGCTCTGGATCGATCCTGAACTCTGTTATCCGCTTCAGAGGCTTTCAGAAAAGACTTGCCGGCCGCAGAAGAAGTTGTTCCTGAAAACCTCTGACAGCGAAAAGGAGGCCAGGAGTGACACCCAAAATAAGACCTGGTGCCTTTTTTTTGGTGGCAAAAAATATATATATAAGACAGGGTCTTATTTTGGGGAAACACAGTAGAGGGAGAGTTTTTTCCACCAGAGAGCAAGGACCTGGAGTAGTTTTTCTCAACCTTGAGCAACTTTAAAGTGTGTGGACTTCAACTTCCAGAATTCCCCAGCCAGCATGAAGTCCACCCATGTTAAAGCATTGCTGGCTGGGGAATTCTGGGAGTCGAAGTCCACCTGTCTTAAAGCATGTTGGCTGGGGAATTCTGGGAGTCGAAGTCCACCTGTCTTAAAGCATGTTAGCTGGGGAATTCTGGGAGTCGAAGTCCACCTGTCTTAAAGCATATTGGCTGGGGAATTCTGGGAGTCGAAGTCCACCCGTCTTAAAGCATGTTGGCTGGGGAATTCTGGGAGTCGAAGTCCACCCATCTTAAAACATTGCTGGCTGGGGAATTCTGGGAGTCGAAGTCCACCCGTCTTAAAGCATTGCTGGCTGGGGAATTCTGGGAGTTGAAGTCCACCCATCTTAAAACATTGCTGGCTGGGGAATTCTGGGAGTCGAAGTCCACCTGTCTTAAAGCATTGCTGGCTGGGGAATTCTGGGAGTGGAAGTCCACCCATCTTAAAACATTGCTGGCTGGGGAATTCTGGGAGTCGAAGTCCACCTGTCTTAAAGCATTGCTGGCTGGGGAATTCTGGGAGTTGAAGTCCACCCATCTTAAAACATTGCTGGCTGGGGAATTCTGGGTCGAAGTCCACCTGTCTTAAAGCATGTTGGCTGGGAATTCTGGGAGTCAGAAGTCCACCTGTCTTAAAGCATGTTGGCTGGGGAATTCTGGGAGTTGAAGTCCACCCATCTTAAAACATTGCTGGCTGGGGAATTCTGGGAGTCGAAGTCCACCTGTCTTAAAGCATTGCTGGCTGGGGAATTCTGGGAGTTGAAGTCCACCCATCTTAAAACATTGCTGGCTGGGAATTCTGGGAGTCGAAGTCCACCTGTCTTAAAGCATTGCTGGCTGGGAATTCTGGGAGTGGAAGTCCACCCATCTTAAAACATTGCTGGCTGGGGAATTCTGGGAGTGGAAGTCCACCTGTCTTAAAGCATTGCTGGCTGGGGAATTCTGGGAGTGGAAGTCCACCCATCTTAAAACATTGCTGGCTGGGGAATTTGGGGATTTGAAGTCCACACAACTTAAAGTCACAAAGGTTGAAAAACACAGGCCCAGAGACTGATGATGTAGTTTGTCACCTTCTGATCTTCTTTGCTCAACTTTTTACAAAACTGCCAAAATATTTCCAAATTAGCATCCTGTCACAAACTGGTCCTTTTTATCTGAATTGCTGATGGGCCTCATCTTCTGAAGCTACCACAGATATCTGATGACCTGCTGGTCAACCTCACCATTTTTTTCTGTCTCTCTCCCCTCAGAAAGAAATAACCGAGAACTTCTCCCCATCCTTACTTAGAAATTAACTCTGGAAACATCACACAAGGCAGAAAGAATATTTTATTCTGTGTGGTGGACTTGTGGTGTTTTTTTTTTTAAAAAAAACTCAAAAACATTAGAAAGAAATACATGGTGCTCTTCCAAGAATGTTAGAAATCAAACTTTGAAATGGAACCCCTGATTAGGCCTAATTCCAAAACATATTAAGACAAATCACAGTTTGCTAAGATAGGTTTTTACGGCTGCGAGGATAAAGTTAGCACAACAGAACAGAAATATGTTAGCGAAGATATCAGACTGAGGATTTAAACTTGGAGAACGTGCTGTAATGGCAAAATTAATGGACTGTATTCACAACAGAGGTTGAATCAAATTTAAGCAAAGATGACTTCCATACTTATCTGAAACACAAAAAAAAATTAAATGTCTATAAATATTGTGCATTAGTTGCAGCACAAGGGGAAGGAAAGTAATATTTATTTATGATATTTTAAATAGGTCCTTCCTTCCTTCCTCCCACCTTTCTATTCTCCCTCCTTCTCTCTCTCCCTTCTTCCCTCCTTCCTCTCTTCCCATCCCTCCCTCCTTCCTTCCTCCCTCCCTCCTTCTCCCTCCCTCCTTTCCCTCCTTCTTCTCCCTCCCTTCCTCTTTATTTCCTCCCTCCCTTCTATTCTCCCTCCTTCCCTCCCTTCCTCCTTCCCTCCTTCCTCTCTTCCCGTCCCTCTCTCCCTCCTCCCTCTCTTCTTCTTCCTTCCTCCCCTCTATTCTCCCTTCCTCCCTTCTGTTCTCCCTCCCTCCCTCCCTTCCCTCCTCCTTCTCCCTCCCTTCTCCCTCCTCCTTCCCTTCCATTCTCCCTCCTTCCTTCTTCTTCCTCCTTCTTTTCTCCCCTCTATTCTCCCTCCCTCCCTTCCCACCTTCTTCTCCCTCCCTCCCTCCTTCTTTGTTTAACAACTGTGACAAGAAAGGTCTTAAAATGGGGCAACATTCACTTAACAATGGTTTTGCTTAGCAACAGTGATTTAGGGCTCAACTGTGGTCGTAAGTCGAGGACTACCTGCAGAGAGACAAACACCATTTTTTCTCCTGATAGACCAGAGGTGGAATTACATGGAGCTTCTCTTGCAAAGCAAAATTAATTAACGGCGGAGAAATACTTTGAGATCTGGAGATGAAAGAGGCCAGGACTGGAATATGTCTGACAAGGAGGCTGTCAACTCATCAAGACAATGAGTCACCCCCCGGCAGCATGTATTATTCCAAGCTTTAAGACTCTTGGAGGAGAGAGGAAGAAGGAGAAGAAAAGAAAGAGACCATTTGGGAGGAAGAGAAGAAGAAGAGAGAAGAAGAAGAAGAAGAAAGAAGAAGAAGAAGAAGAAGAAGAAGAAGAAGAAGAAGAAGAAAGAAGAAGAAGAAGAAGAAAGAAAGAAAGAAGAAGAAGAAGAAAGAAGAGGGGAGGAAGGGAAGAGGAAGAAGAAAGAAGAAGGAAGAAAGGAGAGGAGGAGGAAGAGGGGAGGAAAGAAAGAATGGTGGGGAAGGGGAAAGGGTGGAGGAAAGAAGGAAGAAGAAATAAAAGAAGAGGAGGAGGAAGAGAGAAGAAGGAAGGAAGAAGAAGAAAAGAGAAAGAAGAAGAAGAAGAAGAAGAAGAAGAAGAAGAGAAGAAGAAGAAGAAGAAGAAAGAAGAAGAAAAGAAAGGGGAGGGAGAAGAAGAAGAAGAAGGGGAGGGAAAGAGAGGGAAGAGGGAAAAGAAGAAGAAGAAGAGGAGGAGGAAGATCTGAAAGGAGGAGGAGAGGGAGGAGGGAAGGAGGAAGAAGAATGGTGGGGAAGGGGAAGGGTGGAGGAGAAGAAGGAAGAAGAAATAAAAGAAGAGTAGGAGGAAGGGTGGAGGAGGAAGAAGAAGAAAGAAGAAGAAAGTAGGAGAAGAAGAAGAAGAAGAAGAAAGAGAAGAAGAAGAAGAGAGAAGAGGGAAGAAGAAGAAGAAAGGCCATGGCAACTTGAGAAATGAGACCATTTGGGGTGGTTAATCAAAGAACAAAAGAAAGAGAGATGGAAGAAGAAGAAGGAGGAGGAAGAGGAGGAGGAGGAGGAGAAGAAGAAAGAAGAAGGAGGAGGAGGAGGAGAAGAAGAAGTAGGAGGAGGAGGAGAAGAAGAAGAAGAAGAAGAAGAAGAAGAAGAAGAAGAAGAAGAAGAAGAAGAAGAAGAAGAAGAAGAAGAAGAAGAAGAAGAAGAAGAAGAAGAAGAAGAAATAACTTTTAATAATAAGAAGAAACATGGCTATAAAAAGTGTTTCTAACCTGGCCAACATCTTTTGACACCAGAGGCCTTCAGGACCAAGAAAGTTAAATTCTCCTTGGAGATTTAATCACCAATGGCTAGTGTACTACTATGCACTCTGTGTGGGCCTTCCCTTGAAGTCTATCCAGCTGGGAATAGAATGCCACAGTTCAGCCCTAAACTACATATATTCTCTTCGATCAAGGGTTAGATGAGATGCTCTCCAGGGGCTCTTCTCAGCTTATTACTCCATAGTTTTTTCTGTGATCTGACATCAGTAGACTTCAGGACAAAAAAAGGAGTGGTTCTCCTTGGAAATTTAACAACCTGTGGCTAGATTACTGCCATGGACTCTGTATGGGGCTACCCTTGAAGTCTATCAAGCAGGCATAGGACTCCACAATGCAACCTGATTTACATATATTTTCTTCAATTGAGGGTTAGATGAGATGTCCCAAGCTTTCTACTTTAGGTTTCTGAGATCTGACCCAAGTAGCCTTCAAGGACAAGAAAAAGTGGCTCTCCTTGGAGGCCTCACAACCCATGTCTTGATTACTACAACGCACTCTGTCTGGGCTACCCTTGAAGACTCTCCAGCTGGGAGAGGACTCCACAAACCCAACCCTGAGCTACATGCGTTCTCTTCAATTGAGGGTGAGATGAGATGCCCTTGAGAGATGCCCTCCCAGCTTTCCATTTTAGGGTTCTGAGATCTGACCCCAGTAGCCTTCAGGGTCAAGAAAGAATGGTTCTCCTTGGAGACTCTAGGTCTAGAACACTACAGTGCATTCTGTCTGAGGCTACCCTTGAAGTCTATCCCTCTGGGATAGGAATCCACAGTTCAACCCTCAATTAGGGGTGAGATGAGATGACCTCTAGGGTTCTCCTCCCAGTTTTCTACTCTAGGTTTCGGGGATCTGACACCAGCAGCCTTCAGGGACGAGACATGGTAGTTCCCAGCTTCAGGTGACCTCTCAGTGCTGACCCTCCAGCCTTGGCAACCTCACAACCTATGTCCTTCTTTTTGTTTATAAATATTTTTTATTGTTTTGTATCACAAGTTCCATTTCTATATAGAACAGTGTGTTTTCTAGGTGTCCAAAGTGTTCAAATATAAACATCCTCACACTCATTATAACCATGGACATACAAACATATATAAGATAATATAAATCGTTATTAGAAAGTATACTATCTTCCATATTTTTTTTTTTTTGAAAACGATTTTATTAGTTTTTAAGGACAAACAAAACAAACAAAACATAAAACATCCAACTTTTCCATAAGTATACAAACAGTGTGTGGTTGGTTTACCAATATTTTGTGCATCCATTTCATAGTCTCAATTACAGTTACATTACATAATGACTCATTAATCGAAAATTATATACCCTAGTATCACTATTAAACAATCATTTGACTATAATTTTATTCATTCATGCTTTACAAGATAACTATAGTTTACTTAATTTATTTAATAACAAATCATATAATCATACCAAATCTATCCTAAAAACATTTTATAAATATAATATCAAATAAAAAAGAAAAATGTCTCTTTATATATTTATTATTATCTAAAATTCTAAATAGTCTATTTATTGTTTTTTATCATCCAACCATTGATAGAAAAGATCCCAAATTTCATAAAATTGTTTATCCTCTTGTTCTCTAATTTCAAATGTCAATCTACTCATTTCAGCACATTCAATATTTTCTTAATAATTTCTTCATTATCTTCCATATTGACATCAGTTATATGACCATCAAAGTATTTACTAATCAGGTTTTCATTCCCATGTAAGCCCATAATTTCACATAAACCCAGTCATCTAATCTCTGTATCTGTCTACTAACCAATTGTGGGAAAGTTCCCATGTTGTAAACTATTCCGAATCTTCTTTTTCTTTAATTTTTAGAGTTAACCTATCCATTTCTGCACATTCCAGGATCTTTTTGATTATATTATCATCCATGCCTTGATTGCTACAAAGGCACTCTCTTGGGAGCCACCCTTGAAGTCAGCAGCGATCCTCCCTTGACGGGCAGGTTCAGCAAGCCTATCTCTGGTCCCGAAGGCACGCCATTGGCTGCCAGGAAGCAGGAGCTCCCGCCTTCCCCCTTCACCATCCTCTCCCCAAGGAAGCCCTCCAGAGTCCAATTACACATCATATCTCTCTCTCTCTCTCTCTCTTCCTTCCCTCTTCTAACTCAAGGCTTAATCTTCCTTTTTTACTCTGTCTTGGCCTCTCTCTCTCTCTTCCACTCATTCACCTCTCCAACAAGGACCGTTTTGTCGCCTGGTGAGTGGGGGACCTTTTTATTGAGGCAAGGGAGGAGAACAAATAGGAAATCTATGAAGCGAAGCAGCATTAAATCAATGAGCCAAAGGCAACCGCTGCGAAGATAAGCACAGCCGATGGAGTCTATTCTCCTCGTCATTAGCCTGGTCTGCTTTTCGGATCTGGGGGAAACCCAGGAGGGCTCATTAGGGGCATGGCGGTGGCTCTGGCTGGGTTTTGGAAGCATCTGGCCCCCTACCCCCACTCCCCCAGGCCAGCTGGGTACTCCCAGCCTGCTTAGGTTAGGTTGAGGTTGAGGTTTGGGTTTGGGCTTGGAATTGGATTAGGGTTAGGGTTTGGGTTTGGGTTTGGGTTTGGGTTTGGGTTTGGGTTAGGGTTAGGGTTGGGATTGGGGTTGAGGTTGGGGTTGGGGTTGGGTTAAGGCTTGGGTTTGGGTTTGGGTTTGGGTTAGGGTTGGGTTTGGGTTTGGATTTGGGTTGGGGGTTAGGCTTGGGTTTCGATTTGGGCTTGGGTTGGGGTTAGGGGGTTAGGGTTAAGGTTAGGGTTAGGGTTAGGGTTAGGGTTAGAGGGCTTGGGTTAGGGTTAGGGTTAGGGTTTGGGCTTGGGTTAGGGCTTGGGTTAGGGTTTGGCATTGGGTTAGGGTTAGGGTTAAGGTTGGGTTGGGGGTTGGGTTTGGGGTTTGGGCTTGTAGGTTAAGGTTAGGGTTAGGTTGGGTTTGGGTTAGGGTTAGGGTTAGGGTTAGGGTTAGGGTTAGGGTTAGGGTTAGGGTTAGGGTTAGGAGGTTTGGGTTTGGGTTGGGGTTGGGTGGGGATCAGGGTTAGGGTTAGGGTTGGGGTTGGGTTGAGGTTGGGGTTAGGGTTTGGGCTTGGGGTTAGGGTTAGGGTTAGAGTTAGGGTTAGGGTTTGGGTTTGGGTTTGGGTTTGGGTTTGGGTTAGGGTTAGGGTTAGGGTTAGGGTTTGGGCTTGGGTTAGGGTCAGGGTTAGGGTTAGGGCTTGGGTTAGGGTTAGGGTTTAGGTTTGGGTTTGGGTTTGGGTTTGGGCTTGGGTTGGGGTTGGGGTTGGAGTTAGGGTTAGGGTTGGGGTTGGGTTGGGGTTAGGGTTAGGGTTAGGGTCAGGATCAGGGTTAGAGTTTGGGTTAGGGTTAGGGTTAGGTTTCGGTTAGGGTTAGGGTTGGGTTAGGGTTAGGGTTAGGGTTACGGTTACTGTTAGGGTTACGGTTACGGTATCATAAGTTATCAGAGGGGCAACCCCCGAGTGAAAATTCGTTAAGCAATGGTTGGAATAGTGGAGTCATTGTTTAAACTGGGCCTGGCAGGTAGAGCTATGGGCCTCACCATCTGGAGGTTGTGAGTTCGATCCTAGGCAGACGCTATTATCCAGTGGTGGGATTCAAATTGTGTAACTGTGGGCATGGCTGGGTGGGCATGGTCATGTGACTTTGCAGCAGCCCCCCCCCATTTTTTGGGCCTTCTGGGCCTCAGGGGAGCCTCCAGAAGCCTTCCCTGGGGCCCAGGAAGGCAAAAAAATGGAGGGGGTGTGGGGGGGGTGCTGCGCTCCTCCCTCCATTTTTTCCCTTCCCGGGCCTCAGGGAAGCCTCCTGGGTGATGCAATAGGACAGTGAGGCGTATCCAAGCACAGCTGATCATAGGAACAGCTGACCATCGGGAAAGTAGAAAAAGGAAATAGCTGAAGGAGTGACTGGACGGGGAAGAACGCAGTCAGCGATGTCGGGCCTGTGTGAAAAGGACTGACTGGGAGGAGAGGGAGGGCGGAGAGGGGCGGGGCCAGCCAGGGGCACGATTTGCTGGTTCTCCGAACTGCACAGAATGATAACAACAAGTTCTATAGAACCGGTCCGAACTGGCAGAATCCCACCCCTGCTAATATTTGGAACAGACGAGCAGGGAGGTTGGACTAGATGACTTCCAAGGTCCTTCCAACTCTGTGATTCTATGATCTTATGAGGCCCTGGGAACGTATGGCTTAGGAGCTTTGGTGGAGAAGCCGTTTCTTCAGTGGGAAGGGAGGTTCTTCAGGTGGGGGGACGTTGAGGATCTGGGTTGAGGGTGGCGAGGGTTGGGTGAACGTGAAGGGGGTGGAGAGGAGGGCGTTGAGGGAGAGGAGGAAAACAGGGGGAGGGAGAGAGAGATGGGGATGGAGGAGGAGGAGAGGGAAGACAGAGGACAGAATTGGAAGGGACCTTGGAGGTCATGTAGTCCAACCCCTTCTATTCCGAAGCCTATACTAGGAGGAGATGATGGGACCCAGTTATGGTTGAATCTTGGTGACCACCTTCATAGACTTTCTTCATGGTCATCTATTCAAAATGTAGTCCTTGAGCTCTTCCCATGGTGCCCCATCACTATTGAAACTGAAGGAGCAGAATTAAGACAGCAAAAACAAAATAAAACAATGAAATAAGATAAAATCCCTCCCTTCCTTCTCCATCAAATATCTTCCTTCCTTCCTTCCTTCCTTCCTTCCTTCCTTCCTTCCTTCCTTCCTTCCTTCCTTCCTTCCTTCCTTCCTTCCTTCCTTCCTTCCTTCCTTCCTTCCTCTTTCCTTGTCTCATTCCTCCCTCCCTCTCCCCCTTCTTCTCTTCTCTTCTCTTCTCCTCTCCCTTCCCCTTCTCCCTTCTTCTCCTCTTCCCCTCCCTTCCCATTCATCGTCCTTCCTTCCTCTCTCCTTTTCATCTTCCTTCCTATTTACCTACCTGTCATCTTCTCTTCTCTTCTCTTCTCTTCTCTTCTCTTCTCTTCTCTTCTCTTCTCTTCTCTTCTCTTCTCTTCTCTTCTCTTCTCTTCTCTTCTCTTCTCTTCCTTTCCCTTCCCTTCCCTTCCCTTCCCTCCTCTTTCCTTCTCTTCTCCTCTCCCTCCCTCCCTCCCTCCCTTCTATCCTCCCTCCCTCCCTTTATGGAGGCAACTCCTAATGTGAATGCCACCAATTCCTTGGTTTTCATATCAGCAACCTGGAAATCCAATACTTTTACCTGCCGTCATTTGTGGTTGCGCCAAAAACAGAAGAATT